>NW_020175446.1:1356663-1419168 GCF_003031525.2 Neophocaena asiaeorientalis asiaeorientalis | reverse complement strand
AAGGGGTTATAATTTCCCTTTTTTTTTTTTTTTTTGCGGTACACGGGCCTCTCACTGTTGTGGCCTCTCCCGTTAAGGAGCACAGGCTCCGGACGCGCAGGCTCAGCGGCCATGGCTCACGGGCTCAGCTGCTCTGTGGCATGTGGGATCTTCCCGGACCGGGGCACGAACCCGTGTCCCCTGCATCGGCAGGCGGACTCTCAACCACTGCGCCACCAGGGAAGCCCAAGTCTAGGTTTTTAACCACTTACCCTAAGCAGCATCAGCTCTGAAAACATGATGAGAGTGGTGATTAAAGTTAGATGAGTTTTATCCTGACAGATAGACAGCTGGAGACCTTTGAGAAACACACCCTCCTGTGTGATCTGAAGGAGTCACGTGAGATGCCATACTCCAGTTTTCACAAAAGAAGCGGAGACTGAACCATCTAATGCGGGCTGCATGTGCCTGATGATTTGGTTTATTTACTCATTTAGAATGAGTGTTCATAGGGTGTCTGTGTGTGACCGGTCTAGGGCCCAGGACAGAGCATGTTTGGCCCCTCATGGGACTTACTTCTACATGAAACGAGAGGCAAAGAGGTAACATGATTTTGGGTGGTGACAGGTGCCTTGCGAAGCAAACAAACAAGTAAATAAGTCGGTAAAACTGAGCAAAGAGGTGGAGACTGATGGGGTCCAGGTGGTGGATTTTCGGTGTGGTGTATGGACAGGGTCGAATGCTGGGCTCATGCGATGGGGGTCACTGCAGACACTCATTTCTGCAGCTCTTCTCTGCCCTTCACAATCTTCTTCATCTAGGTGTCCACAGAGTCCTTAAATATTCTTAAGTTTGTCTTTATTTTATACAGTTAATCATTTTGTAGCATTTCTCCCAAGCTTTCACAATAGTCCCTTCCTGTAAGTGAACCATGTGTTGTGACAACATGAGGATTTTCTTTTGTAAACAAGAGTCAAACCTCCCATGAGGTCAACAATTGGGCACCATCTGTATAGTTGCCAGCACAGTTTCTCTAACGTCTTTTATTTCAGGATAGGAGTACAAACCTTTAAATACATCTTGGTCTTTGCTTATTTAAAGTACCTGTTACAGCAGAAAACATGTTCTTGAATTTTACCACCGTTTACATTTGTTAGTGAGATCTGTTGACTAGTAACCTGTTGGACAGGCTGTTTCTCTAGTCTCTTGTAGAAGTCCTCCTCAGCATCACGTGCTGTGCCATCAGTGTGTTAAGCAGAGGTACCATTTTAACATTTGGGAGAAGTCTCCTTCCCAATTCTCCCACTGCATCTTATCCTGGAATCCCACTCTGCACTTACTGTAATTCTTCATGCTGAGTTATTAAGGTTTCACCAACTGTTTGACTTTGTCCTCTCTGGTCAATAAATTCTGCTATTAAATAACTTGCTTCCTGAGCCTTTTCACCAATGTGACTTATTTTCCACCAAAGTGTTCCTCTGTTTGAGATTCCAGTAGCCGTTTAAAATAATCAGCACCATTACCTGTCAAATGGCTGTGATTTGCAGTTAAGGGTCTTCAAGTTTGCTGAAGTCAGTGCTGTGTTTGTAAGTTGTTTCCATGTACAATGCACAGTGAATAGGACAGCTTGGATGCCCTGTGTAAAATGATGACAAGTGGCTTTCATTATAAAGACAAAATTCTTTTGTATCCCATGTTGCATTGAGTGCAGGGAATTGATACAAAAGAAGGTAGTTCTTTATCACTGACCTTCTCAGAATTGTCTGTAGGGGTTAGCAAGCTCCTCTTCTATTTCACACCTCATCTTTAGAAATCATCACATCAGGCCATCGGATATGTGTGTATGACATAAATGGTAGTAACATATAAAACACAAATGAGCAGATTGTGAAAATATAACAGCTTCACAGTGCTGTTTACTTGTAAACCTACCCAGTCCACATTTGATAGCATCAGCAAAGGGTAGTTGGGTGATGGAGCATAAAAATTCCTTCTTTGGGTCTTCCCTGACGGACCAGTGGTTAAGACTCTGCGCTTCCACTGCAGGGGGCATGGGTTTGATCTCTGGTCAGGGAACTAAGACCCCGCATGCCATGTGGCACAGCCAAAAAAAAAAAAGAAAAACAAAAACCCATCCTTAAAATGAAAATTCTGTTTCATATTTATTTGCAAAGTAGAGTTTACTTAATTTGTGAGCTGTTTGGCAACACATTAAGGGAAGTTCTGGCAGGTAATTCAGGGAGGAAGGGAATATATACCTGTGTGGCTCTCACCATGTATCAGCAGCCTCCCCAGGCTCGAGTCAGAAAACATGAGAAGATTCAGCCAAAACAGCAAGGTCTTACTGTGCATGGATCCGGGTGCTTCCAGTCCACTGACAAAATTCCTCACAAGCTTTCCAGTCATACCATCACCATCAACATCAGCACTGTGTGCTGAGGAAGGGTCAAAGCACAATGCTCATTTATCTTCTGTCACACGCTCACTGTGGATGCCAGTTTAAGAAACCCAGGTATTAAATTGTGCCATGCAAGATACTCTGATCATTCAGATGGATTCAGTGAAAATAGAAAGGAAGATACAGATTTGAGAGTTATTCAGGAGTTAAAATTAATAAGGTGTCACAGGCAGGAGTCAGGGAGAGAGATCATGTCTTTAGAAATTCCTTCGACAGTGTATACCTGAGTGCCTTACTGAAAAAAAAAAAGATTTAGAGACCCTGAAATATAGTCATTCTCTAGGTTTCTCACATCCTCCCCAGTCCATGTTCCTTGTGGGTCAGTTCTACCATCTTGGTGACCACAAAGTAAAACTTCTCCTCCTCCTGGATCTGGGACATCCAGCCACAGATTTCAGAACGCCGCCAGACTTTCATTTCCCAAACTACTGTGCCCACCCCAAAGAGGGGAATGCCCTCACTCATACGTGAGCAAGGGCATGAATGGAAGGAGTTTGTCTTGCTTAGTGGGGTTAAAATTTCTTGCGATATTTCCAGTTAGAGATGGGGAATATATTTTCCAGGAGAAGCAAGCATACACCACAGAAAGCACGGTAGGGAATACTGTCTGGTTCTAGTACACACCAGTAAGTTGTGTATGAATTACAGCAACCTACGAGGACTTGCCTGGACCATAGCCGTAATTGAGTATTGAGTCCATGAAAAATTAATTCCAACTTTCCAGGGCCCAATTACAGTCACATATTGGATTGCAAACCATTAAAATCTGAGAATATCTGTATTTTAGTCAGACAAGAAGCTTACCTAATAAGTGAATTTTTTGATCCAAATGTGTAAGACTATAACCTATTGAGGTGATAAATTAAACCAGTATTTGTATGATATCTGTCTTCCATTCTAAATTACTTTCCATTGTTAAATAAGTTAAATTGTTTTACAAAAATAAAGACTATAGCTATGTAGTCTAACCTTTCAGAAGAATTTAAATATTACATTGTTAAATGTGAGACTAGTTCATTTTAGTCTATAAATTCTTGAGGATATTTTCTTTCTTATAGAAATGGCTATTTAGGTTTCACAGATTTTTCCTTATATAAAAATACATTAAGTACTGGGAGAAGACTACTATTTTATTTAATAGAATTCTAGAGACAATGGAACCTTGGAAATTATTATAACCACCTACATGTTTAAAATAAAAGAACATATGTGTATAAATACACATACACACCTATATACATGCACACACACAATAGTTTTACTTCCTATTATGTGCTAGATATGAGGCCATTCACTGCACTAGATTGTAAGAAACTAGTGAGAGGTAAGATCTACTAGGGTTTGTCCTGTGTTAAGGTCATAGACAAAGATCATTTTCATAGAATAATATATTTTAATATTAGCTTTATACTACCCTGATAAATTTCCCTGAGGGAGGAAAAGCAAAGAAATAAGGAAGGATCAAGGTGACATATGAGGGAACAGAGAAGTAATATATTTTAATTACTTTCAGATTAAACTTCTAGTATTGATTTACAGAACTATCCATATTTACACTTTACTGACGAGAGTCCTAGGGCATCTTGGACTAGTACATTTCTGCATATCCCCTTCTTAAAATTGTTCCTCTTTAGCAAAAACATCTCTTCTAAAGTTTGGCTGTATTCCCTGTCTCAGGACCCTCTCCTGGTCTCCCTGGAGCCCAGCCCAGCCAAACTCTTGCCCCTCCCACCGGACCAGAGAGCTGCAGGTAGGTCTGCAGTGGCCGCCCGGCTGTCAGGGCTGATGGCCAGTTCTCAGTCCTCCTCCTCCCTGACCTGCTGTCCACGCTGGACCCTCCGCTCGGGAACACTTCCTTCACTGCCCACCTGGACCCAGGTTCTCCTGTCTTACTCTTCCTGCCTCCACCGTCCCTCTCTGATGCCACTTGGTGTCCCTCACCTGTAACTGTCATTGTTCTCAGCATCCTTTTGGTCCTCTCCTCCCTCCATCTCTACTCACTCTATCCCCGTACTTGACATACTATAATTGGCATGTTGACCTCTTCCAAGTCTCTCTCTAGTCAGATTTCTCCTCTGAACCCCAGATACATATATATAATTGTCTCCCTCTCCATTTACATGTACGGTAGACATCGCAAACATAACATGTCCCAAAACAAAACTCTGGATTTTCTCTCCAAAAATTGTTCCCACCATCTTCCTCTTAGAAAATGGCAATTGCTTCTTTCAGCTGCTTAGGATAAAATACTTTCGAGTCATTTTTTAAAAAATAATTACTGTTTTTTATTTATTTTTTTTTGGCTGCATTGGGTCTTTGTTGCTGTGCGTGGGCTTTCTCTAGTTGCGGCAAGTGGGGGCTGTTCTTCCTTGCGGTGCATGGGTTTCTCGTTGTGGTGGCATCTCTTTGTTGTGGCTCACGGGCTCTAGAGCGCAGGCTCAGTAGGTGAGGCGCACGGGCTTAGCTGCTCTGCAGCATGTGGGATCTGCCCGGACCAGAGCTCAAACCCATGTCCCCTGCATTGGCAGGCGGATTCTTAACCACTGCTCCACCAGGGAAGGCCCTCCAGAATCATTTTACACATTCATCAGCAAACCTGGATATATACATGATTCCAAATGAATGTCTCGCCTTAAACCCTCTATTTCCTAAAATAGTGTTCCTAAGTGGTATTTTCAAGTGTGATACTGTGAGAACACTACTTCAGTATTTGATGTTGTTTGCTGCACAGGAGTTCTGGAAGAATTTGAACAGGATATTTTAGATTGTGGCTACTTTAAAATGCAATAAACATCTCAGTATTTGAAATATATGTGTGTGTGTGTGTGTGTGTGTGTGTGTGTGTATAAAACCTCTGCCCATCATATCCAATACCCAACACTCCACCATCTCCGCTGTTAATTGTAAGAAAGGTCTCAGCAGCCACATGTCTTGCTTCGCCTGGGTTACTGAAATTCTCTCCTGCCTGATTTCCATACCTCTGTTTTTGCCCTTGTTCATTCTGTTCCCCACACAGAAACTACAGTGATTCTTTTAGAAGTCAGTTTGTATCACTCTGCTCAGACGCTCCAGTGGCTTGTCATCTCGCTCCATGCAAAAGCAGACGTCCTAATGATGGTCCCCAGGCCCTTGCACGGACGCCCCTACCTCTCCTCGACCTCACTCCACGCTGCTCCCACCTCACGCTCTGCTCCCGCTCACCGCTTGCCTCCACGTTCCTCAAGCACATCAAGCAGCGGCTTCTGCCTTTGCCCTTCTCTCTGTCTGAAATGATCTCCTCTTAGACGTGTGCAGGCTTGCTGGCCATGCCCTGCAGATCTCCATGCAGCAAAGCCTGCTCACAGCAGGCACACCCATTACCCCAATCAGTGTTCCTCCCTGGACCCTGCCACCACGGACATACACATAGTCACTGGGTTGTTTACTGCCTCTGTCCCTGCACTAGAAGGGCAGGGACTGTGTCTGTTCTATTCACTGTTGTAGAGCCATCCTTGGACCGTACCTGGAATATAGCAGATGCTCGAAAGTATTTGTGGAATGAAATCATGATTGGATACTGATCTTCTGAGTTGTGAGGGGGAAAAAGGAAACAAAATAATAAGGAACTTATGCTCACTTATTTCACTTAGCACAGTGTCTTTCAGGTCTATCTGTGTTGTCACAGGTGGCAGGATTTCCTTCTCCTTTTAGGTGGAATGATATTCCATTGTACGGCTGGACCATGTTTTCTTTATCCATTGTCTGTCAGTGGACCTTCAGGTTGCTTCCACATCTTGGCTGTTGTGAATAATGCATGATTCCTGTAACATGAGGATTCTGAAATAGTCAAAGGTACAGAAGTAGACTGTATCTTTGGTTGTTACAATGGTTTAGGGAATTCTTGTTCAATGGGTTACGGTTCTCCAAGATGAGTAAGTTTCAGAGAACTGCTGGATGACATTATGCCTCTCGTTACCAATAGGGTATAGGGCATTTAAAAAACAAAACAGGGCTTCCCTGGTGGCGCAGTGGTTGAGAGTCTGCCTGCCGATGCAGGGGACGCGGGTTCGTGCCCCGGTCCAGGAAGATCCCACATGCTGTGGAACGGCTGGGCCCGTGAGCCATGGCCGCTGAGCCTGTGTGTCCGGAGCTTGTGCTCCGCAACGGGAGAGGCCACAACAGTGAGAGGCCTGCGTAGCGCAAAACAAACAAACAAAAAACAACAAAACAAAACAAAATGTGTTAAGGAGGTATATCTCATGTTGTGTTCTTACTACCAAAAAGAGGGGACATGAGAAAACTTTTGGAGGTGAAGGATATGTTTATTACCTTGATTATGTGATGATACTGGTGATGATAACACCAGTATATACCTATAACCAAAGTCACTAAATCATCTAAATTAATTATGTGCAGTTTTTGTACCAATTGTACTTCAATAAAGCTGGAGAAAAACAATTTTTAAATAAGAAACTTAGGACAGTATCTGAGAAGTATTAGTTGATTAATAAGGTCTGAGTATCAATGTCAAGGTCAATTAGAACCCTTAGGATTGAAATGTTTCCTAATAGCACAACTTTAAAGGAATTTCCATAGGAAATAAAAGAATATGTGCTGATTTTTTGTAGGATGTGTGGCAAAGTAAAATGAATAGTATGTGTGCCTATATGCAGAAGTAGGTGATTAGGAATAAATTTCAACTTTAAAAAATGGTATTAAGCTATATGTGAAAATAAAGCCTTTATTTTTTAAGGATGTGGCACCGTTCAGTATCTGGCACCAGTGTGGTGCAAAACCTCTAGTTATTTATAACAAAAACTGTTAGCACCTAATTTAATTAACTCCCTTTGCTGTGTTGCCAAATGAGAACATTGCTTTGTATAGAAGTTAAGTCGCGAGATGTTGGTTAAAATTCAGAGTTTAATAAGCCCAAAGCATTGGAGTAAGGCATTTTTTCCAAGGTTAAACGGTCCTTGTTTAATTTAGTTTAGTTTGGCTTAATTTCCAAGTGTGAAAACTCTGAATGCGGCAAACAAGTTCGCAAACAAGTCTAACCAGAGACAAATCCAGTTAGGAGGAAACACCATGTAGCACAGAACTGCACTCACCAGGGTACAAACACTGTTTCATCTTAGAGGCATGTATAAGAAAGGTTTAGAAGGTTGATTCTAGGAACAATTTATGAGAAACAGAAGTTGCCGTCTATGCATGATGGGACTGTATCTGAATTATAGGAGGTCATTTTCTAAGTCCATTTGTTTGAGGAAAATTATCCACTGGATGTCCAAGTTCATTCAACATACCTTCCGTTTTCCACCATTTTCTAAAGGTGTTTTCTCTGCTTTTATTTTCATTTGTATTAAAGAAATGGCCAGAGTTTCTTCCTTTCAGAGTGTTAACATATTTTTAGTTTTAACTGTCACAGTCCCACACTTTATGTGGTGGTATAAGTGTGCATCAAGATCACCCGATGGTAAAAAGAGCCGCTTTGGAGATTTGGAGTTAGGCAGAGCTGTGTTTGAATTCAAGTCCTGACCAAGTTCCATCACCTCAGGTCATGCTTTCATGGGTGTGTCCAAATGAGAATCTTTGCGGGTGTCATCCGTATAAGGATGTGTCTAGCACTCCTGCTATATGCCCTGCACTGTTTTAGGAAATAAAGATTTGGACATACACAAAATATACATATGCACTGTCATCATAACTTATAATCCAGTGGAGGAAGTCATAAACCTGGAAACAAATAACAAATACATTTTGGCAAGGAGATAAAACCTGGGACAGAGAAAAGCCCTGGGGGAGGGAGCCAACTCCATCTAAGTTAGTCAAGGAGGCTCTCTAGGATAAAGTGAGGGGAAGGGCCATTACATACACAGGGCAGCCTAGCGGAGGTGGGGGCAGGCAGAGACAAAGTAAGTACAAAGGCCCTGTGGCCAGCAGAGCTGGGAATGTTAGGGGGAAGGAAAAATGGACGTTGTTGTCCAAGGTGTAGGATGATGGGTTGGGGCAGGAGTGATGGAGGAAGGGGCAGCTCTGTTGGCCTTTGGGCTAAGGGGTTTGTGCTTTATCCTAATTGCAAAGGGAAGCTGCTGTATTAATTTTAGAACGGGTGTACTCTGATTAGATAGGAGCCTTACACAGATTTCTCTGGCTGTTATGTGCAGAACCGAGTGTGGGTGAGACAAGAATGGAGGGAGGGAGGACAAGAGGAAGACTGTTTTACTCCAGGGGAGGGGCAGACAGGTTCTTAGTGCAGGTGGATTCGTGCAGAGGCCTTGTGACCAGCATAAGAGCTGGCAGGACTGCTGAGGAGCTGGATGTGGGTGTGAGGGAGAGAGCAATCAAAGTTGGCAGGATTTCCACGTTGATAGAGGGGACAGAGCCAGGCTAACAATGTACAGATGGAGCTGTGGACCTCTGCTGGGTGATGGGGACTGGGGTGAACTTGAGTGCAGGTGCCTTCTCAGGTGAGCCCTTGCTGCTTGGGTCCAGCTGGTGGCTGCCCTGTGGGAATGCAGTGATGGCTCTGGCTAACCCATCTCCTAACTTTTCAAGGAAGTTGTAAATCTAGGAATTCATGTGTAATCCTCATTTTCAGGTGTTCTTTTAGAAACCTGAAACACTCTGCTTTTAAGACTGTGCAGGTAGGATCGGGCCATATGGACACGGCTTTTGCACGCGTAGCATTAAAAAGTGCTGAGCACAGTATCTTATATGAGCGTTCAATTCTGTTTTTCTTACAAGGATACAATAAATGTCAGACTACATCATTACCCTTAGTGAATAAACAGCTTTAACAGAAGACATACTCATTATTCCATATCCAAGAAAAACAAAAGGAACGTCAATGATGAAATATGGTAGAGGAAGCTGATGCATTAACTAGAAAGTATTTATTGAATCTATAACATCTGACCAAGTTTGAGCCAAGTGGTAAGGGAGGAGACATCTTAAATTGTTTAAATGTTCTTTATGTCTCGTCCTAAATTTCCAGCTACTTTGGAATAGTTAAAACATTTTTATAATGTGTGAAGTGATATATAACTTGCAAATATAAAGTAGTGCAAATCAATCTGGAATCTGCCTGAAACAAAAGTTGTTCCATGGATGTCATTAAAGGAAATGCAATTCCCATCATTACATTATCACCATGGCACAACTATCTAAAACAACAGGGAGATGTTCTTTTATTTTGCGGTACGCGGGCCTCTCACTGTTGTGGCCTCTCCCGTTGTGGAGCACAGGCTCCGGATGTGCAGGCTCAGCGGCCATGGCTCATGGGCCCAGCCGCTCCGCGGCATGCGGGACCCTCCCAGACCGGGGCATGAACCCATGTCCCCCGCATCGGCAGGCGGGACTCTCAACCACTGCGCCACCAGGAAAGCCCGAAGATGTTCATTTTTTAAAAAAAGATTAGTAAGTAGGGGCTTTTCCACACGTTTATGAACCATTGCCTCAAATTCCTGAGGAAATAATTTAAAATATTTTTATCTACGTTTCTGTTAGCTAGCATACCACGCAAGGTCAATTTCTGGAATGCAGTGGGTGTCATAAACGGTATCATTACCTGACACCTGATGTTGTGTAAAACAAGCACGGAGGAACAATAAAATCTCACACAGGTGTGATGGGAAGATTAGTCACATAAGAAGGAAAGGACTTGACTCACTGTTCCACAGTATGGCATTGCAAAGCTTCTCAGTAAATCCTGACCAGGGCTAAATCAGACTTTCGTTTTTTCCACGTGGGTTTCTGGTCTGAACCACAAAACACTCAAGATGACCTGGATGACTATCCCTCGCCTCCCCCATGGATGGCACATAACTAGTACCGTTCTAGATGCTGAAGAGGGCAGCTGATCCGTTAATACGGTGGACGCCTTGGGACATCGGGGCTCAAGTCTCACATGTAAGATGGGATGAGAAACTGCTCTGAGGGTGAAGATTTCCTTTCTCCTACTTAGTGACAACATGTCTGACCACTAGATGGTGGTGACAGTTCACACTTCTGATTTATAGTTTTTATTTGCACTAGGCTTGTGAAGATTATAACCACCATTTATTGAGTTTCTACTATGAACCAGGCTCGTCCTGACTTTGATGCTTATCCCATTGGGGAAATCACGTAACCCCCAGTAATCAAAGAGGAAACCTTTGCTCAGTGTCACTCAGCCCACAGATGACATGTCTTCTGACTCTAAGCCCACTCACTCTTCCAGTTACACATGGCAGACTCAACAGTGATGGAATTTCAACAGCCTCCCTTATGTGTTTATATTAATTAAAACCAGAAGCTGCCATTTGAAATACGTCTCAAAGAAACTAATGGGAAAACTTAAGAACAGGTATACATCATACACACGGACTGATTAACTCAATTCATTTAAGGTTTACATTGATGCTTCCAAGTATGGGAAGCATACCTGCCTTTCCCTGGTTCTCTGTGTGTGTCTGCTGGAAGTCATGAGCTTTGTTATTTAAGTATGGCTTCAGGCTCTCGACATCAGAGCTTTATATAACAATGACAACAGCAATACTAATATCTAACATTCATTGAATGTTCATGACATGGCAGACCATTTATATATATAAATTATCTCATTTATCTCTCACAGGAATCCTCACGAACTCTAATAATTCCCTTTTACACATAGGCACAATGAGAAGGAGAGAGAGTAAGTTTGCCAGGATCTCACACACTCTAAGAAAGGGTTGTGGGATTCAAACCTACATTAACTTATTCTAAAGCCATTGCACTGGATTATAAAACTGGCTGTTGCACACAATCCCACCGCCATGAATTCCTGTCTCTATTGTCTGGATCAAGCCCATTGCTGGGTCCCCCGAGAGGGGTAAAGACACTGAAACCAAAATGTCCTTCTGCCAACTGATCTTTGCTCCATTAACAAACACCCATCTCATGAGAGGATGTGCAGTCGGATTAATATCTGGAGCTTTATAGCTGGACAAGCCTGAGTTCAAATCCTAGATGCAGTTACTTTCTACCTCTGATGGTCTGGATTCCCCTCACCTCTCTTTGATTTCAGAAAGAAGGATGTTAATAATGAGTTCTACTTTATAGGGCAATTGTAAGAATTGAAAATAATATGCAAACCACAGAGCACAGCCCGTGGCACATAGTAGGAGGTCATGCTGATATTTCTGTTACTACTATTGCTATGAATTTTACATTGGAAAAATCGATCTACTAGGATACTTTGGGGGAGGAGCCCTGTATTTGGAAGAATACTTCTTCGAGCAATTTAAGTTAGAAACTGAAGCCCTATGTGCAGGATGTCTCCAAAATTCCAGCAAAGGGAGAGACACTGATCTGCCTTCAAGAAAGAAAGAGCATTTTGGTGGCTTCCGTCAAGGGGCTTGTAGAGAGAGGTAGGTGAGGAGGTGGGGAGGAGGGTACAAGGGTCGTCCCAAAGGTCCTTAAAATCTCCAGGTAAGTTACACTGTGTGTGTTGAAGGAGTTTGTTTTGCAAAAACTGAGAGGGAAATTCCCACCCAAATTAGTGTATGGCCAGCGTTCATTTTCTATTGCTATCTAACAAGTTAGTGCACACTTGGCATTATAACACCGCCGTCTATCAGCTCAACTTCTGTAGATCAGAAGTCTGACTCGGGGAGGCTGGGCTCTCTGCCCAGAGTCTCTCAACTCTGAAATTAAGGTGATGGCCAAGCCACGCTCTCACTGGGAGCTTGGTGCTCTCTTGGGGACTCGTTGAGGTTGTTGGAAAAAAATCAGCTCCTTGCGTTTGTAGGACTGAGGTCCACATTTTCTTGCTGGCTCTTGGCCTGCGGTCACTCTCAGCTACGTGGGGGCACCTTCAGGTCCTAGCCAGGTGGCCCTCTCGTAATATGGCAGCCTACTCCTTCAAAGCCAGAGGAGAATCCCTCTCCAAGTGGCTGCGATGGAATTGTATATCATAGGGTAATCAAAGGATGTCAACTTTGCCTTGTAGAGTAATCCGAATGCTCACAGATCCTGATCAGACTCAGGTAGAGAAGATTATATAGGCTGTATAAGGGTCACAGGGGGCATGAACCTTAGGAGCATCAGAATTCTGTGTACAACACAACTGAAGACCACATACACAGATGCAAAACCTGGAGACAGAGGAGACCATGAGGAGTTCCACCCTTACAATTTTTTTTAAATTATGGAAGATTTGAACCGCTATAGACTATATAATTGAAGATCTAAACCAAGTTTATTTAGATTTACAAGAAAAGCAGTGAGGTCACCATCTGATATACACTTTTATTATTTTTGTCCTCCAGACTCAGTTTCTTTCTATAGTGACTTGGCATGGTATATAGAAGACCCACAGAACATCCAAAGTTTGAATAGCCATTTCAGTACCTTTGTCACAGTCTTCTCACAGTGACCCTGGCTGTTTTTTATTTAAGTTCTAGAGTAAATAATTTGTAGCAGGTAGCTTCCAGATAGTCAATGAATAAATTCAGGGAACAGAGCAATATTACTTAAAGTGTGACCCACAGAAACCTTCTTGTGAGGCATTCATAGAAAGGAAATAAAGTAAATTCAGCTTCAAAAAGCGAGTCTGCGTGCTCTCACCTTGGATGCTCATTTCCTGGTTTATGAGAGGCTCTGGAAACTGTCAGGGTTGGAAGGTCATCTACACAAGCATCTCCTAAAGTCTCTGGGCTATGAAGCCTGCATCCCCAGGAACCATCTGACATCCAGCAGAAAACTCTTTATATCAATCACAGAAAGTAATTGATAGTATACTGATTTTTGAAAAGGTTTTCTTCTAATTGACAAAGCCAAAAATATCTATTTATTCCTGAGCCTTAGAGAGGATGTTATTAATGCTACCCTTCAGTGTGCGGTAGACAGTTTGTACAAAGCAGAGCAGGAGAGAATCAAAGAGAGCTACACTGAAGGTGTAAAGCAAAATATTTAAAGAGAACTAAGGATTGAAAACAGGTCCTCTTGTAATTTAATTTCAAGTTAAAAATGAAGGAAATGAATGAATTGGCAAGAAAAGATGAATTAACATGTTAGATCACTGAATGCAGAGCTTCTGGATCATGTAGGAAACACTGTAGCGTCATGGGGGCAACTAGGTGATGAAACGTCCAGAGGGGATGTGATCCCTTTAAGGGTGCTTATTATTTGAGAATGTGTGTGAGTGAGAGGAGGGATTTGAGCTCTAATATCCTACAATTCTAAAATAATTATTTGAGGGGAAGTTGAAACTGAGAACTGGAAACCATGATATTGACCCATAGAATAGCTTTTCTTGGCACATATGAGTTTGAAATATAAATGTTGCAAAACCAAAACATTTCATTTGCACTCTCGTCTGAGAGCTGTTCTTGCTCTTGGTGAACCGAAGGTGCTCTTAGCAGGTGAAGAGCTCTCTTGATAAATCTGGAAGATGTGGATGGGAGGTATCTTCTGTCTGGTATCTCTAAGTATATAAAGACTCATGAAAGAAACTGAACTTCTGATATTTCCCAGGTTGTATGATGGGTAAGGGAAATAAACATCTCAAGTGGCTTTGAGCTTAGTTGGGGGAGGCTGACACGTTGATGGAAAATTACCAGGTGATGTAATAATAAGCGTCATGTTAGAACAAAGTTCATGGGACTCTGGGAGGCTGTGGGGAGATTGCACCATACACATGGGGGGCTCAGGGAAGCCTGCTGGGAGCAGTGCTTGCTTGAGACGCATCTTCGGCAGCAGCATGCTAACCTCCAGTATAGAAATATTACTAAAATATGTCTTTGGATCATTAAGGAAATATCAGACTGAAGACATCTGGATCTGATACATGAAACTACTTTTAAAATATACCTGCTACATTATGCTATTATATTTGGAAACGATTGTCATTGATTACATAAATACACCCTTTATATAAGGCACTGTGTTTAACAATTTCAAATATTAGTCAGGTATTAATCATGTGTCCAGAAGTTTGCAGTCTTTATCATTATTATTGTGTGTATATATATGTATATATCACTGTTGTGCTATAAATAAATTTTTTAGAATAATAGAATATTATTTTTTATAATTATAACTGCTGACTATTTTCACAGTAATATACTGTAAATCTCTGGGACATTGATCTAATGCAACACAGAAACATATTCAAGGCAATTGCTTGTCAGTCTTCTTCCCAAAATATCTTTTGAAAACCATTTGTTTTGCAGTCCACCCAACAAGAGCAAACTACACTTTTTCTGTCTCAAGGGCATGTGAAACATTCTCCAGGATAGACTATGTTTTAGGCCACAAAACAAGTCTTAATGAATTTTAAAAGTTTGAAATCATAAAAAGTATCTTTTCCAATCACAATGGAATGAAACTAGAAATCAGTAGCAGAAGAAAAACATTAAAAAATCATGAATATGTGGCTTAAATAATCAGTGTGTCAAAGGAGAAATCACAAGGAAAGCTAGAAAATATCTTGAGGTAACTGAAAATAAAAATACAACACATCTAAACTTACAGGATGCAGCAAAAGCAGTGCTAAGAGGGAAATGTATAGCTGTCAACAATCTTTAAGAAGATCTCAAATCAACAACCTAACTTTATACCTTAAGGAACTAGAAAAAATAAGAACCAACTAAATCCAAAGCTAACAACAGAAGGAAGTGATTAATATATATTAGAGAGAGATAAAGTAGATAGCAGAAAACAATAGAGAAAATCAGTGGGGAAAAAAGATCAGCAAAATTGACAAATATTTAGCAAGATTGACTATGAAAATCATTCGTTTTGGAGTTGAACATTCAAACTGTGTGATTGTGTCCCATTCTTGTTATTGTCACTGTTAAAGTTAAAATGTTATGGTAAAACAAACAAAAAATATATAGGACGTGTCATTATTAGGTATGCAAATTTATCATGAACATATTTGCAAATGTTATTTCTCTGACCAGAGAGAGATTTTTCACAAGCAATAATCCCTGCTCCTCCATCTACTACAACTGATTTACTGCTCACAGGAGCAGACACTGAAAATGGGAAAATCCAAGGACAGGATTGCTTAGAAAGGGAAAGAAAATACATACATGCATTGTGCAGGATTAATTTCAATTTTATGTGGGTGAAACAACCACAACACAGTTTTCCAAGATGTGTTTATAAACACAAATGTGTCAGTGAATGCCTCTGAGGAATTGGTGTTTTTCCCCAACACAAGCACTGCACTTTGACAGCTCATGAACAAAGATTCAGAAAGATGCGTGTTCTTGTCCTGGTCCTGCCATTACTTCAAAAAGTTTTGGAAAATACTGTTACATTATCTAAGCTTCAAAGTCCTCCTTTGTACAATTTGAGTCTGGATCACATGTCCTCTATTTCTTCTCCTAACCCCAATTTATTATCGTATTTTATAAGAATTCCTGCTGTATTCTTCAGTTACTGTTTTCTTCACCTTCGTTGTAAAGATGCAATTACTTTAAGAGTGAACTATTTTTTCTTGAATTAGTTTGGTACAATTGGATGGTCTTTTAAGTGTGTAGGTCACATGCAACTTGAAAACTCTTTATTTTGCATTCTTATAATTAGCGTCAAAGACTATGAAAAAGAACTTGCCTTGAAATAGGAACTAGTGCCATTTTGCATTTTAGTAACACAACTCTTTTTTAAATTAAAAAAAAGTTAAACTTTTATTGGGGTATAGTTTATTTACAATGTTGAGTAACACATTAGTGCTCTTGGCACAAGTAGTCTAGTTCAAATGAGTAAACCTGAATCAATACTATATGTATTACCTTAACCACACAATTTAATATTTTAGTGAAATAGTAAGTCTAGTACTCAAAGAAGTCAGTATTACATCCTACTGAAAGTGTCTGGGTTACAGCTTTTATTAAAGTGAGCATTATCCATCAGTTCTTTCAGGAGTGATAATACTTGAGATGCCTGAAGACAGGTCAGTATGACTGTACATTAATTGCCATACTTTTCCCTGACATGCAGTTATCTAAGGCTTATATTATTTATTATATTTTTGTAGATAAATGCAAATCAAATGCACATTTATAATACACAAATAGTATTAAAACTTTAATTAGGCAGCATCCTTATATTTAAACAGAGAACTATTTCCAGAAATAATTTTATCCAGGTGTTTTCTGTCTATCAACTATATCAGTTTAGGGGGAAGAAGGTTTACATCTACTATTTCAGTCCCTCAAGTTTCCCAGCTGCAAGGATCTATTTGTCTCAGGTGCAGCTACCCTGCCCTAGAAGATATTTAAATAGTCAATTGATATAAACATGTATTTTGAAACTCAAATGATATGTTTTATAGTTTACTGAACATCACTCTCTGATATATTTTATGGGAATGGAATGGAGATTGTAAGGAAGACTGGCCCATAAAGTCCCTTAGGAAATGCCTGTTCCCCAAGCCTCAGAGGCTGGAGAGGGTGTTGTAAAAATAGGCATGTCTGCTCTTATGTCCATAACAATCTTCTGTTTGCATGAGTTCTACCTGCCCTGCTCTCAGAAATTTTATGGTCTCTCGCTATTCTCTTGTGAAAATTAGGAGAGGAGCATTTTGTCACCCAGCTTTGACAGAACACCTCAACAGTATAGAAAAACCTGGTTATTTAAAATGCATCTGTGTATATCACATTTCACAATAGATAGTTCAGAATTCAGCACTTGGTTTGAATGTTTGTGCAGCAAATCAGATTTTCCTTCCACTAGAGGGCTTAGCCATGTGAAAGACTTTTTTTTTTCTTTTTTCTTTTGCGGTATCCGGGCCTCTCACTGTTGTGGCCTCTCCCGTTGCGGAGCACAGGCTCCGGATGCGCAGGCTCAGCGGCCATGGCTCACGGGCCCAGCCGCTCCGCGGCATGTGGGATCTTCCCGGACCGGGGCACGAACCCGTTTCCCCTGCATCGGCAGGCGGACTCTCAACCACTGCGCCACCAGGGAAGCCCGTGAAAGACATTTATATCAACACCCTTTGTAAAATGAGTCATTTTTCATTCTACTTTATTCTAAATCAGCAGTTCTCAAACAGGGACATGGCAATGTCTGGAGACACTTTGGGTTGTTACAGGCTAGGGTAGAAGTACTCCTAGAGCCTAGTGGACAGAAGCCAGAGAGGCCACTGTGCCCTGGAGGCCACAAGGCACAGGCCAGCCCCCAGCCACAGGGAATATACGGCCAGGATGTCAGTCGTGCTCACTTTGAGGAACCCAGTCCTAAGTATATCTACTTTTCAAGTTAATGTATGTGTATCAACTGGTACCGAATAGGACATTGTGTAACTTTTCATGTTGAAGTAATTATAAATTCAACAGGAAGTTTAAAAAGTACAGAAAGAGCCTGTGTACCCGTCACTCAGCTTTCCCAAGACGATAATGACTTAGGTGCTTATAGGACAACATCAAGACCAGAAACCGACAGTGGCATCATCTACAGATTTCACCAGGTTTCACATGTACTTTGTGTGTGTGTGTTTCTGTGAAATCTTTTCACCCGTATTTTACCACCACCATCAAAATGCAGAGCTGTTTCATTACTACCAAGACCTCCCTCGGAAAACTCCTAGGTAGTTGCACCATCACCCTCACTGGCTCTAATTTTTATCAGCCTCTACTCTATCTTCCATCTCTGTTAATTTTGTCATTTCCAGAATGTTATATAAATGAAAGCATACGCTTTGTAACCTTTTGAGATTGGCTTTTTGAAAGGGTACAAGTACTTTTGAAAATAAGAAATGAATATTATGTCAGACACTTGACCTGAATTTTCCCATTAAAATTTCACAAGCCTCCCTATATGAATTAGGAATTGTTTTTGACTCTGAGTCATGAAAAACAGAAAACAGTGGCTTATAAAACTAAGGATTTTTTTATGTGATGAAAAATGTGGATATAGATGTTTTAAGATTAAGTTGTCTTCACATGATTTCTGGGTTCTTTCTGGCATTTTTCTCTGCTTGCCTAACAGTTGGCTTTCAATCTGACCTGTATGAGAAAGCTGCCACCGCAGCTACGTTCTCTCTCAGAAGGAAGAGGGAGACAGAGTGGGGCAGTCTTGCCCCTGTAGAAGGCTTTCTGAGAAGCCTCACCCAAGTTCCACCTACATGTCTTTGACAAAGATCATCCCCAGTTGAGAGAGGTCCTTGGAAATGTGGCTGTTTAGCATGTTGCCACTCGAAAGCAGGGATCAGGTAATTAAGGAACACAAGGTAACAGCATTATGTAGACAACTAGAGTTGTCTGCCACAAACCCTATAAATCAGTTTTACAGGTGAAGAAACTGAGTGTGAGAAAGGTTGACATTGAAGGTGATCCAGTTAGTAAGGGGTAATTTGTCTTTGAAGCCAGCTCTGAATAATTCCCAAACCCATACTTTCAGTCACTCTGCTGCACAGTTTTCCATTGGTCTGGGGTGGGGGGTTCCCCGCTGAGAAGTGGGTGAGATTAGATAGTGGAAACTGGAAGATAAGGGACCTATATTAGCCTGGTTTCCGGATAAACAGAACCAGTAAGATGTGTGCATGTGCACGCGCGTGCACGTGTGTGTGTGTGTGTGTGTGTGTGTGAGAGAGAGAGAGAGATGAGATGAGATTTATTGTAGCAATTGGCTCATGCATCTATGGAAACTAACATGTCCCACAATTTGCTGACTGCAACCCAGGAAAGCCAGTGACACGAGGTCAGGAGACCAGCGTCACATCTCAAGCTGTCAGGCAGACAGGGAATTCAACCTTCCCCCACCTTTTTGTTCTACTTGGTACCTCAATAGGTTGGATACTGCTGCTACATTGGGGAGGGCAGTCGGTTTTCCTCAGTCTACCTATTCAGATGCCAGAGACACCCTTACAAACACACCCAGGAAAAATGTCTAACCAGATACCTGGGCACCCTGTGGGCCAGTCAAGTTGAAAGGTAAAACTACCCACCATAGGGCCGATTTCCAGGGCCAGAGAAGCAGTCTCCTTGGAGGTGCCTAGGGGCCTCTTTCTAACAAAGGAAAACATAACGCAAGAGGCGTGGAAAGCAGTAAAAGTGCACATTAATCTTCAAGGTCCACCTGGATGAAGTCACGTATATGTAGACATGTAGTTCACTACTCAGGGCAAGAACCACTTGCCTTCTCACCTCATTTCTGCTTCCTTTTAGGTGAGGGTGGTCTGGACCTACTATGTGCTCCAAAAACTTCTTACTGGCTAGTGAATAATGTTTGGTCCTCATGAGGTAGAAGCTCACGGGCACTCTGAATGTGCCTGCACCAGGCAGAAGACACAAAATATTGATGGGAGGCCCCCTGGAAGAATTAAGTCTGTCATCTGTGAGATAGCATACTGCTTTAGAATGAACACAGGACAGTGATTCCTTGGTGGCACACTTACTGTTCATAGGAGTTTAGTTTGAGTGTCTTATGTCTGACACTTTGTCCAGAGAGCAAAGTCTACAGAATAACCAGTCTTTCGCAATATATTTGATGTATATAAACTGTTTGGGAAGCTTAACCACTTATAATTTAAAATATACTTACTATTGGAGAGGGCTTTATTTCTCTCGACTCACACAAAATTTGGAGTGTCCATTTACACAAAAATTATACTTTAGACATTTTCCCTCTCTGAAAGAATATGCCTCTTTCTATTTGCTTTTAGTGTGATAGCTTTATATTATAAGACAATACATATTCTATCGAGAATTTAGGATGGGAAAACTATTTATTCTTATGATTGATAGAGAAATGTCAAAAATCCTGCACAGGACTATTATCTATAAGTTAAATACCAACTTGCTGCTTTCAATTTCCAAAGTGAGAATGTAGGTTATTTCCTTAACCTGAATCGATGACTCAGCATTTTGATGGCTCCTTGAAGCTATATACCCACGTTACTAATTGTTTGATTTAGGGTAAGTTATTTAAGCTGTATAATGTGTTTGTACATCCATAGAGACGGGCTGATTCTACCATTTTGAAAGAATTGTTGTCAAGTTTAAAACAATATATGTGAAGTGACTGGGATGTGCCCCATGTGTTTGTTCTGTTACGGAAACCAAGATGGTGGCACTTCCTATTGGAGGGTCTGTGAACCTAGGGCACTGCTGATGCAATCTCTGCATTGACTTAGTGGTAAACAGCCAAGGATCACATTAGAAATTCTTGTAGTGTATTTTTCCCATTCATTTCCTCTAAAAAGTATTTTTTAACATATAGATGTTAAAATCCTTATGGGTCCTAGGAAACTGAGTAAATGGAGCATCATTTAATTCCATTGAATGCTGCCATGATAAGATTGTTAGAATGTCAGGAAGGAGGCTTGGAGGTTACAATGCGCACCCTAGTGACAGGCTTCTTCCTCTGCTGCCTGAACTGTCAAGAAAGGCAATGGCTTCCACCAGGATTTTCAGAGTGAAATGAATGGCATGATACAGCATGTCTTATCACCGAGGATAGCCCTCCATATCCCACTGTCAGGTACAATATAGCTCAGCTTGTAAATTTTTGTGAACTCAGTGCATGGGATATTACTATGGTTACCTTGAAATTAAATCCACTGTAGAATCATGATCCTTATCCTACTTCCCAGAGTGCTTTTGAAATGCTGCCCTTCTCACCGAAAATGCTAATTCCCTTTTAACCTGATCTGCTGCTTTGAAAGTTCCTGAGTGCTCTTCAGGCTCTCAGCATACAGGAACTCAGTCTCGCCCAAAGAAGGTCAAGTTCTGGATGGTTTCTGACAGGCAGAGTCCCAGGCAGACCAGAAAACCGTACTACTACAGGACTGAAGACTCACTGTAAATAGCTTGTGATTTATATGTATGTGATGCTGTAAATTTGGGCTTAAAAGTGAGATATTCAGAAACAGTGAGATACTACTGCACACCTATTAGAATGGCTAAAATCCAGAATCTTGGTAACACCAAATGCCAGTGAGGATGTGGAGCAGAGGAAGCTCTCGTTCCTTGTTGGCGTGGGTGCAGAACTGTGCGGCCACTTCGGAAGATATCTGGGCAGTCTTTTATAAAACTAAATGTACTCTTACCATATAATCCAGGAGTCACACTTGTTGGATTTACCCAAAGAAGTGGAGAACTTACAACCACGCACAAACATGCACACAGATGTTTATAGCAGCTATGTTCATAGCTGCCAAAACTTAGAAGCAACCAAGATGCCCTTCTGTAGGTGGATGGATAAGTAAATTGTGGTACATCTGGACAATGAAATATTATTTAGCACTAAAAAGAAATGAGCGAAAAGGAAGAAAAAAAAAAAGAGCTATTAAGTCATGAAAAGACACAGAGGAAACTAAAATGCATAATACTAAGTGAAAAAGCCAATCTGAAAAGGCTACATACTGTATGATTCTAACTGTGTGACATTCTTGAAAAGTAATGCTAGAGACAATATAAAAAGAAGTGGCCGTCGGGGTTGGGGGAGGGGAGGAGGGGTGACCAGGTGGAGCACAGAGGATTTTAAGGGCAGCGAAGGGACTCTGTGGGATGCTGTAATGGTGGACGCATGTTAGTATCCATTTGTCCAAACCCATAGGATGTGCAATGCCAAGGGGAACCTTAGTGTAAACCGTGGACTGTCAGTGATAATGATGCGTCAGTTGGTCCATCACCTGGGACACGTGTACCATCCGGTGGGGATGTTGATAAGGTGGGAGGCCGTGCATGGGTGGGGGTAGGGAGTGTATGGGAGCTCTCTAAAGAGAATAAAGTCTTATTAAAAATAAATAAATGAAAAGGAGAATATTTCATAACACATGAATATTATATGAAAATCAAATTTCAATATCTATAAATAAAATTTTACTAGAAATCAAAAAAATGAGATATTCACTGTAGTTAGCTTTTTAGTTAGAGTTCTATGCAGCATGGACCAAGCAGAAACATTCACAGGTTGGAGCAGAAATAAAATCCTCACTGATACTCACACATTGTCATTTCCCTAGAGCACCCAATGAGTACACAGCTATGTATTTTTAGGAACTTTTTTGCATTAAATAATACTGAGTTTACTAATTTTTTTATCTCTATCAAAAATTAGTTTATAAATACAATAATATTTTATTTAATAATTTTTTATTTAAGTTGATTTATTATACTGTGTTAGTTTCAGGTGTACAGCTTTAGATTCTTTTACATTATAGGATATATATTATATATATATTACAAGATATTGAATACAGTTCCCTGTGCTAGACAGTAAATCCTTGTTGTTTATCTATTAAATACAATGATATTGAAATTAAAATGAAGTTGTAAAGGTTAAGCAAAATAATGGCATTCATTAAGAGATATCTGAACACTGGTGACTTGGCTTTCACCTTAGAAATCATGTGTTTTGTATGTGCATATGTGTCTGTGTGCGTTTGTGTGTGTGTTACACTGCCTTTCTGAGCTCCCTTCCACAGCTGGGCAATTTGGACTGTAAATGACTTACTCTCTCTGAGGCTTAAGTTCTATATCGGGGGTGTAAGCATGTGGATTTCTAATCAAAAGGTCTCTCTCACCCCAAAATTCTATACCATGTACTCTCTAAGTGAGAATGTGGTGTCACAGTAGGACAGAATACTTCTGGTAAAGCAGAAGTAAGTATAGGAATCTGTTGCTACTAACCAGGATTTATTTCAGATACTGTGTGGTAGACATTTTATATCTCATTTAAATCTATAATATGCAGGAAAATTATGGACACACTCATATTTGGTTATAAGTAGCCCATACTCTATTTTGAGGTCAGCCAAGGAAGATAATTCTCTCCATGTTTAGAAAGAATTTATAGAGATGACTATAATATTGGATGTAGAGTCAGAGACTTGAATTCACTTTTTCTTTCTCATTATGAAGATCAAAGACTGTCTTACTCAAAGGGTTGTAGCAAAAATTAAATAGCATGCACTTGAAGAGCCTGTGAGCAGCTGTTTATGTGATGAAAGTATGAAGTGTTCACTATAACAGACTTCTCTTGTGTCCTAGGATGGGTAGTACCACAAGTGCTATGGAGTTTTCTGGAGAGATGTAACCTCACTGTGGACTCTCTATAGCCTAAGGGTTATGTATGAAAACATTTAGTTGGATAGATGTGGCATTATTGAATTTGCAGCACCCTTGAATACAAATACCCAAGACACAAAATATGTTTAGATCCCTGAAACTTTTTTCCTCTCTAAGGCATGTAGTTAATTTCTTAGAAGACATTCTGAAAATGAAGTTAAAACAAAAACAAAAATGAAAAAAATAATACTGAGTTAGTTTGACTATTTGGAAGCATCAATGTTTATTATTTAGTTGAGACAGGAGTTCATTACTCATGTACTATATTGCTAATAGCTAGTTATATATGTGTGTGTGTGTGTGTGTGTGTGTGTGTGTGTGTGTGTGTGTGTGTGTGTATTGTTCATTTTACCATTCAAGAACTAACTAGGGCACTTATAGGGCTTCCCTGGTGGCGCAGTGGTTGAGAGTCTGCCTGCCGATGCAGGGGACACGGGTTCATGACCCGGTCCGAGAGGATCCCACATGCCGCGGAGCGGCTGGGCCTGTGAGCCATGGCTGCTGGGCCTGCGCGTCCGGAGCCTGTGCTCCGCAACGGGAGAGGCCACAACAGTGAGAGGTCTGCGTACCGCAAGGAAGAAAAGAAAAAGAAAAAAGGAACTAACTGGGGCATTTATGTCTTCAACTTGATCCAGATGCTATTGATATTTAAAATAAGGATGATATTTACATCAATCTGCACACTTATCTGTACCATATAACTCAGGTTCTTATGCAACACAGACATTTAAGGAACCCTGCATATTTAAACTTCCAGTGTTGTTTTTTTTGTCACTTTCTGGGAAGAGCCCTTACTTTCCTATCATTATCAAGGTCACATCTTTGAAGACTATTCACATGACTTTGAAGGATATAATAGAATATCATTAAAGCATTAAAATAGATTCTAAGGCTTCCCTGGTGGCGCAGTGGTTGGGAGTCCGCCTGCCGATGCAGGGGACACGGGTTTGTGCCCCGGTCCGGAAGATCCCATATGCCGCGGAGCCGCTGGGCCTGTGAGCCATGGCCGCCGAGCCTATGAGTCCGGAGCCTGTGCTCCCCGACGAGAGAAGCCACAACAGTGGGAGGCCCGTGTACCGCAAAAAAAAAAGATTCTAGTTGTTCAACTTCCTTTTCTGAAATTTTTGTGACACTAAAGTGGATGAAAAACTTTGAAATTTAAGCCTGAGTTTCCCTTCATCTTTTTGACTTTTTCTCTTTCAGTATACTTTCATAGGACTGTAGATTTTATTTTTCAGTAAATTAGAGGGTCATTGTAAAAACTTCCAAAAATTCTGTTAGTACAAATAATATATTACAGATATAAATAAGATGTGGTCTTATTTATAGGAAGATAAGCCCTTCTCAGAATAGGAAATAATCATAATTTAGGACAATACTATACTTGCAAAACTTAGAATAGAAATGCATTGAAGAGAATTATTGCTTGCTGAGCACCTACTGTGTGTTATATGTCTTACTTATATTTCCACATTTCTTCTCTGTTAACAATCCTACAACATTTCACAGATGAGGAACTTGTGAAGATTAGAGATCTTTTAGTCATTCTTTTAGTTCAGCCTAACTTTAATATATAAATATCAAAGTAGAATCATGCCGTTCTGGGTTACATGTCAGCTGTGTGTTAGGTGGACACCCAGCCAGCTGACAAGGGGTGATAAAGTCCATTGATGTTGTCTAAGCAGAGAATAACTTTGCAACCATTTGTGAAAAACTAAGATGGCTAAAGATGGTAACTTGCATACGAAGTGTGGTCAAGAAATAAATTTACTTATTCGAGAGAAGCTATAAATCATGCTTACTTGTAGATTAATGACTTTGGTTCTGATTTACTTTCCCTGGGCTGTTGCATTCAAGTGCTTTTGTGTCTTGCTCATCCCCTAGCTATTAAATTATCACAGAAGGTATCCTAAGAAATAATCATTGAGTTTAAAATTAAGGGACGTTTAGCTTGTTAAACATATATGTTTTTTTCTTTTTTTTTTGTGGTACGTGGGCCTCTCACTGCTGTGGCCTCTCCTGTTGCGGAGCACAGGCTCTGGACGCACAGGCTCAGCGGCCATGGCTCAGGGACCCAGCTGCTCCGCAGCATGTGGGATCTTCCCGGACCGGGTCATGAACCCGTGTCCCCTGCATCGGCAGGCGGACTCTCAACCACTGCGCCACCAGGGAAGCCCAACATATATGTTTTTATTTTTAATTTTGTTACCCAAATATTTGTACAGGGCACAGTAAAGCACAGTTTGGTTTTAAAAACATTCTTTATATGTTGCAGTAGAAACAAAGGTTAGCCTGCAAATGGTTTAAAAACAAATAGTTTATCTTTCAATTTAAAAATGTTATATTCTCAGTTTGAAACAAAATAAAGGAAAAATGTGAGGAAATGCAATAGCTCTTCCCATAAGTGTTTTATGGATTCATTGTAAGTGTTACAGCTGTATTGTTACTAGTAGGAGTGGACATGTAAATGACATTTATCAGGTTGATTTATCTAAAATGTTCATGGTGTCTATTTCTATCCAATAATTAATTCTAGCAAACAGACACGTAATGAAGTGCTCAGTTCCAGAGCCCTCACAGGAGTTTGAGAATCACACCAACAGCTTATTTAAATTATTCTTTGGGGCATGATTAGTTGTTTCTCATTTGTTTCATTTGTGTCTTCCTTTCATTTCTGATATCCTATGTTAACTCCAAATTCTGAATTATTTTGAAATGTTGTACTGTTGCCTTCTAATTGACTCTTACATGGAATATTGCATTTTACTTTTTGGAAATCATTGATCCTTACCTTTTTAGTCATTTTTCAGAGTTCTTTCTTGAATCTATCAATGACATTTAACAAAGACAATATTGTTTCCACATGCTGTCATTATATATACACGTGCACACACACACACACACACACACACACTTGTGTATCTTCCGTCTACTGTCTAATAGCGTCTGAAATGTCTGTGATTAAATGGTCATTTCCTACATGTTGCTGATCTGCAGCCCCACATTTTAAGCTCCAGAAGAATTTACAACTATCCTCAGCTGTTGGCTGAATTGAATAATTTTATTTTAAATGGTTTTTCTTTTATTTAAAAAGGATATATATATACATTTACAAAAATTGAAAGAGTACGAAAAAGTAGAAAAAAAGGAGTCAGTCATTGGTCCATAATCCACTGATAACCATGCAGCATTTTGGTGTATTTTTATCCTTTTTCTCCCTAGAAATAGGTAAGTTCATATTGTTTTATAGTATGAGCTATAGTTATCTTGTTTTATAGTTATAATCACGATTTCTAAACATTTCTAAACATTTGAGTCTGGTGGTAAACCTTGTTGAGGTAAAGAATTTTCTAGATTTGTTCCTTCCATTCACCTGCCTATGTATGTGTTCATAAATTGTGGAAGGAGCATCAACCTGTCCATATTATTTTATATTTGTTGATAATGTTAGGTGTGAGGTTTCTCTTTAGAACATCTTGGATGACAAAAGATTTTCGTTCTCAAAGTTCTACAAGGAATTTTACCCATTATTTTATATTTCAAATTCCCTACTCTTGAATTCTTAATTCTGATTAATCTTTCAACTTTAGTTATATCATAAAAAATTCTGTAATTTCTTTTAATTATCACATTTTTCCTCTGAGCCTTTACATATAAGGGAATGCCTTTATTTTTACAAGTAGGAAATTACCTTGGCTAGCTTAAAATTATTTTCAGAAAAGCACTTTCCCTAAAAACATGTATGTAATATTACTTTCATAGTCTAAGTTTAGTATTGCAGAGTGCCTGACATTTATGAGAACTCAATAAATATAAACGACTGGTGAATAAATCTTATGTTTTGCAAGTGTTGCAGATTGTCCCTTTCCAGAAGAGTTATATTCAAGTTTGTAGGCAATGTTAATGGTTGAGAACATGGACTTTGAGGTCAAAATGCCTAGATTCAAATTCTTGTCCCTTCCCTTGCTAGCTATGAGACCTTTTGAATGTAAATAGACCCTCTATAATGTAGTTTACTCCCTGTAAAGTGGGAGATTCTAATAGGATCTTCTTCATGGGCTTGTTGAGAAGATTGAATACATTACTAATTTTAAGCATGTATAATAGAACAGTGAATGTTACCCTGTAGGCATGGCTCCATTGCTTGCTATTGTTTATTACTATAATTTTATTCTTCCATTAAAACCAAACATTAATTATTTCAGAGCGTGCCCTGAGATGTTCATCTTCTCCACAATTTAGTCTACTTTTGTTTTCCTGTGTACAATAAGCCTTTTCAATACCAAGGGTAATGACACACTTAACATATGTGTTAGAAATATTTGCAAAGTGAGCTGGGGGAAAACATACACATGGATTAGTGAATACTTAATAAAATTCTTATTTTGTCTCAGGGTCCCAAGTTAGCCAGGTCGGTCCATACTCCCCCAGCAGCCTGCCAAGTTCATGGGCCACAGTAACATGTTTAAAATTGGAAACATTCTAAATGCCTTAAACCGATCATGGAAGAGCATGGTCTGCTTTTTCTCCCTCCACACATATTGTGCACCAGTGACTTTCTCTTTCAGTGATATTTCTGAGCAAAGCTGAAAATAATTGTGTCTATTCCTCTCCTGCAAGTTTCTATTTAACTAATACATGGCGAAGTTCTAAACCCCACCAGAATTACAGAAGCCATAACGAGTTTTAGTTTTCCTTAATCTTGCACAGTGTTGATCTGTAGCTGCTGAAAATGGACTGAACAGAGTCCCAGAATCAGCTCATGTACTGTTACTTACACCCCTTATTCCAGGAAAACCCAGACATGTTAATCTTATTTATATTAAGAACAAATAGGATTGTCAAATGTACTTGACATTTAATTTCCTCAAATCTTTAAAATCACATAAGAAATAGGATTTTCACAACTCCTTGATTCTTGACATCTATTAAAATGGATGTAACATTGAAGGCATTGATTTTTTTAAATGTGTAAAACTTTTATTTATTAGCTATATTATTATTTTGGAAAGGTAGATGTTGAATATAATTGGTATTTAACAAATTCAGCTAAATCTTAGGTATCAATTTTAGGATAAAATTGTATCTTAAAAGGTGATTTTGTATATTCAAATAGTGTTTATCAATTTAAATGAATTTATTTGGTCGATGTATAGCATAGGCAAATAAACAACCAAAAAAACCACGATAATAAAACCCCATAATGTGTTTCTCTTATTTTTTTCAAAAGGTATTAGAAATTGCCAGGACTGTGTTGTTTATAATACAGTACATTCCTAGTGTAAGTTACAGTTTAATTGCAAAAGGATCGTGTGTGACATATATTAATAGAAGACAATAATTTTAGCTAAAAAATATATGTGTTCAACTTCTAGATGATACTAACAAAAGAGAATTAGACACATGAGAAAATAAATGATATGAAAGCTAGCTGGTGA
Source organism: Neophocaena asiaeorientalis asiaeorientalis (assembly GCF_003031525.2). Taxonomy (NCBI): domain Eukaryota; kingdom Metazoa; phylum Chordata; class Mammalia; order Artiodactyla; family Phocoenidae; genus Neophocaena; species Neophocaena asiaeorientalis. The sequence goes on along the minus strand of NW_020175446.1, from coordinate 1,390,270 downwards.
TATGTATGACTAGTCATGAAAAAAGTAATGAATCAAATGAAAAGAAACACATTTAAACAGAATATGAGGCTTTTCCTCCAACTGTGCCATGTGATTTATTCATGAAACATTACTTTTAAGTGATTATCATTTACACCACTTGTGTTAATCAATTTCAGAAAAAGTTCAGATGTTTATTTGAATATATTTGTCCATTTCAATTATCTTACAATTACAATAGTCATAAAGTTTACTACCTACGCAGTTCAGTAAGTAACTGATATATTGATAGAAGTAGAAGAAAGTTTCTCATGTATTAGGTGGGTAAAGCAGTGACATTTAAGAAAATATTTTCTGTGTTATAATTTTACATTTTCCAGAACACAGAGATCTCCTACATACAATTCCTAACCTAGGGCTAGAAACGAGTGGGTTGAATTTCAGTGGCCATAGGTTTTGAGGTACATATTATTTTTTGCCTATTCTCCTTAAACTGCTTCAGTAAATTTCTAATCATTTCTCAAAATTCTATGGTGTGTGTCACCCAGTGTTATGCTAGTAAGCAGGCAAATTTGTAGGGTTTGCCAAGTCCATGGCCTAAATATTCACACCATAGATGATTTCAACTATTAATGGTTTAAAACCTACCTTGCAAAATTTCTGAATTTAATAATTGGCTCTCAAAAGTTGATACAAGCCAACTCTAGTACACCCCTGAAATTTTAATATTTTCTTAGGTAGGTGGGCTAACTTTATTATTTTTAAAGATTTATCTTTTTAAAAATTTACAGTGTATAATGAATTTCACATTATCAGTTTGTCTTGAGTGGTTTATATATTTTATTGATCAATTTCTATCCTTTTAAAAATGTATATTTTATTTGCAATAATACATATATTTTATAAATTCCTGCCCCTGCTTATTTACATTGTCATTTTCCACCCCTCAGAGGCAACTACTTTTAATTCAGTTAGCTCTTCTTTTTTTGGTTTATACTTCACATTTTATTGGGGTATAGTTGATTTACAATATCATATTAGTTTCAGGTGTACAACACAGTGATTCAAAACGTTTATATAGATTATACTCCATTCTAGGTATTATAAAATATTGGCTCTATTCCCTGTGCTGTACAATGTATTCTTGTAGCTTATTTATTTTATACATAGTAGTTTGTCCCTCTCAATCCCCTACCCTACTTTACCCCTCCCCGCCTCCCTCTCCCCACTGGTAACCACTAGTTTGTTCTTTGTATCTGTTAATCTATTTACTTTTTGCTATATTCACTAGTTTGTTTTAATTTTTGGATTCCATATGTAAGTGATAACATACAATATTTGTCTTTCTGACTCATTTCATATATTATAATACCTTCAGTTCCATCTGTGTGGCTGCAGTCAGCAAAATTTCATTCTTTTTGTGGCTGAGTAATATTTCATTGTATATATATGTACCACATCTTCTTTATCCATCTATCTGTTGATGGAAACTTAGGTTGCTTCCATACTTTGGCTATTGTAAATAATGATGCTCTGAACATTAGGGTACATGTATCTTTTCACATTTGTGGGGTTTTTTTCTTCACATATATGCCCAGGAGTGGAATTGTTGGATTATATGGTAGTTTAATTTTGTTTGTTTGTTTTTGAAGGAACCTCCATACGGTTTTTCTTAGTGGCTGCATCAATTTACATTCAAAGTGGGCTAACTTTAATACTTGCCTAGATTACTGTCCAATTTAGCCCAGGCAAGTTAAAATGATTCCAGAATTATTCAGTTGCTGAGTGGTTTTCTCCAATGAGATCTGTCCTAGGGTGAGAATGTGTGGGAAAACTCTAACAGGGAATAAATTCTGTTTCTCCAAGTGTTAGAATCCTATCCCTGAACTAACCCTGTGATAGGTTGACCTGAGTCTGATCCTGCAGTATCACACATACCATTACGATTGTGGTGATGAAAAGGGTATTGGTAGGAAGGAACTAACTCTGACAAAATGATATGGAATCATGTTGGGATTTTGGTTTTATTTAGCTAAACTTAGGTAATAATTCTCTTGATGCCATTGCTTTCTATGATCATGCTGTAAACAGAGTGTAAGTTTCTTGGGTTGATTTATTCCTACCCTTATCTACTGTTTGTTCAGAATGAAGTACGTTTTCCACATTATTTTATAATGTGTTTTCACACGAACTTAAATGACAAGGCTGAGAATGAAGATGGTCTAGATATTTCAGGCATTGGATCGCAGGGATGTGTAGCTACAGTCGAGACCAACCACTTTTGCCCTTCCCATGTTGATTATGGTGGCCATAAGAAAAATCCTCAAATTCTTCAACTTGCAACATAGGTGAACAAAAACCTTTGATCCAGTATGAGTTCCTTAACAGTTACTTTTGCATGTTGACTAAACGTTATAGAATTGATGCTGAGGATAGAATGAGAAGACCCTGGAAGCACTGTCACTATGGTCTCTCCTCTCTCTATTGATGACGGAAGGGTGTTGCATCAGGATCATTCAGTGGGAGCTGTCTGTGAGTGCATGGCTGAAGGCAAGGTGGGCATGGCATGGCTACATGTTTGCCAGATACCCCAGGCTGTCCAAGAGGGGATGCCTGATTTATCAGCTGGTGTGCAGCACCTGAAGTGTAGCAATAGCAGGAGAGAGATCATGCATCGGCCAAAAATACACAATAGCTGCAATGCCCCGAGAATGTCTTCATCCTGCTCATGGCTTGATTAGAAACAGAAAGAGGACCTAAGAAAACCATTGTCGCTTCGGTTCCTTCCAACGAGAGAATGTCCTCAGGAAGGTGCTGAGGAGATTGAGGTGGGCCTCCTGTCTACTGAGGAGACTGAGTGATTATCTCCAGGAACTAAAGAATAGGAGCCTCACTGGGAGAAATGTGTATGATTATAAGGAAATTACTTTCTGTACCATAAAAAGAAGGCATGGATTAGAATCTGCTCCCTGATCAGCACACTTATTCATGTCATTTACTCTTACCCTCTCATTATCTCTTATTTTCTGGCCTGAATTATTCTGTAGTTACAACCTTTGTGTGTTTTTCCATATTTTTATACTCCAGGGTTTTCTCATTAAATCTGTGATGCTGTTCTCTTGTTTTGTAATTTATTCTTATAATTGCAATCTTGTCCTCTGTGTCCCTTGTGTGCTTGGGGAAGTTATGATCTGTCAGGAGAACCAACACATGAAATGTGGAAGCAGTCCATGTAGGCATCCAAGTTTCTGTATTCTGTGGTCGTTGTGACATACTGACAGGTAGACTGTCTTAGATGAGGGTGACCCAGCAGTACATCTTACCCTGTGTTTTCTAGGACACTGGATATGGTCAGGAACATCACTTCCAGTCCCAATATATTCATAAATTCATGACCAGAGGTAGGATCCAAAAAGAAGTGAAATTGGATAAGTCTATAACCAAGAGAACTGTCCTGTCACCAATATCACAATCCGTTTCCTGTGCAAATTCTATTAACTTTATGTTTGATTAACATGTGGTGTTTAATGCTAAGGCAAGGTTGTCAAGGATGGATTTCGTTACTGCAGTGGCCTCAGCAACATAAAGAAGATCTTTTCCTGAATCAGCCTCCAAATGCCAAAATAAGGCTCTGACCTGCATCAAATTTACTACTAGAGCATCTGAGAGGAAACTATCCAAAGTTTCTTCATCTACTTGATCAAAAATAACTGTAAATAGTAATTTATCTTCATGGAATTCATGTTTTTGTTGGAAAGTCTTAACTTTGAAAAAAAAGCATGGAATGAATGTTTGTTATATCAACATTTTGGGGTATGTTCCCCCCGTGCCATTATCCTGTGTCATTCTGCCAGAAGGGCAACTGACATGTTTGAGGCATTGTTCTGTGTTGCGTAAGTGCTAAGCACCCAACAAATGTTGCTTCATTTAATATTTTCAAGGACCCTCGAAGATATTTGTTTTAAGGTTGAGGACCCTCAACTCAAGGTTACTCCCCCGCCAACGCCACACTAAATAAGTAGTAGGGTCTGCCTTCAAAACATGTCTGACTTCAAAGATGAGTTTTCTTTCTATTCTGTTCTCTCCCTATCTTCAAATGTATTTCTCTTTTTTGTGAATGGGGAGGGACAGGGGAAAGGCAGCAGTGGGTAAGGCCCTAGGTGTGCAGGCAGAGGAAGAAGGAAACGGGAGGTGGGACTTGGCCTCTGCTCTGGGTGAACCCGCTGGCATCCACCCCCACCAGCAGGCACACCATGTCAACCAGCCTTCTCTTTCAGGGGAAAATATGCTCTCTCCTAATTAATTCACTTTCTTAATCCTCACCAATATTTAAATAACTTAGAGGGAGGAAATGGACACATAACTTGTATTTGCTCATTAGAAAGATGCATTTGTAATTCTTTTTCACACACTTAAGGTGTCTGTGTGTTGGAGAGTGTGGAACTCTGACCATTGAATGAATTCTTGAGAAGCTGGTAGCTGTCTGTGTACTTGAAGACAATCCATATGTTTTCTTTCATTAAATTGCAACCTTCTAGATTCTAATAGTGCCTTCCCCAACTTAGATAAATAATACCCACCGCACATCTTTGAACATACAGGCAGAATTCATAAGAAAAAATGACAACTAGTAGATAAACCCAGAGACAGTCTTAGTATCACCAAAATGTTTCTCTGAGAAAATGGTCTTGAATTTTGTTCAATAACAGTGGGTTACTTTTCTTATGATAATATTGACTTGGCTAATAAAACTTAATCGTGGATTGTAAAATGCTTTAGTTTAACTCTAGGTGGGGGAAAGGCTTAAAAAGTAATATGCAGTCACCGAAAATGTTTTAATCTCTTTTAATCACCGTGTGTTTCCATAAACAAGCCCAGATTGTATTTTTCACCTAATTGTCCTGATTTTCTTAACAATCAATTATTTCTTGATGTAGAAACTTTTGAGATTAGTTTGTTTACTGAACACTTACAATGAATTCTTTTTTAAAATATTTATTTATTTATTTGTCTGTATCGGGTCTTAGTTGTGGTGCGTGGGATCTTTCGTTGCAGCGCGCAGGCTTCTCACTAGTTGTGGCGCACGGGCTCCAGAGCATGTGGGCTTAGTAGCTGCGGTGCGTGGGCTTAGTTGCCCTGCAGCATGTAGGATGTAGTTCCCTGGCCAGGGATCAAACTTGCATCCCCCTGCATTGGAAGGCGGATTCTTAACCACTGGACCACCAGGGAAGTTTCACAATAAATTCTTATAAGAACCCTGTTAGGCAGGAGTTATTTTTACCCCCATTTAAAGATGAGGAATGTGTCTTGCAGAGGTGAGGTGACAGCTTGCTTAATGGCCAAGAGGTCGTGAGAGACAGAGCTGGGACTTGCATCTGGACATCCGCACTCAAGTCTGAGCTCCTGAGTACTACGGGTGGGAGTGCTTTGAGTTCTGAGAAATCTTTATCTTTTCTTGAACAAATGCCCTAAATTGTTCTTCACTAATGGTTGTTACTGGCCTGTGTTGTAGGTGCACACAGCAGGGGTGATGATTGATGTACCTGCTTTCCATGGAGGGGGAAGGGTTGGAGGGAAGGCAGCCTGTAGAGGTTCACAGTCGAGTTTTCTTCTCTCTTTGCTCCAGATATAATACTGATTTTATTTATTTTTAATATTAGTGGAAGATATTTACAACATCATAAAACTGGCAGAAATTTTTCTATAAAAGCTAAGCTGGAAATACAGTAAAACCTACTAAATAAGTGAATGAATAGATTAATAAATATAAAATTTTCTCAAACATCACACGATATATTTGTGTCTCATTTCACTGATCTGAGTCCCTTCATGCTTAGTTTTAACTTTAATAGTACTTTTTAAAAAGTTCTTAGTAATTAAATGAATAAGGAAAGAAATGTCCATTTTACTTCGAAGGAAAAATAGACTGTATAGGTTTGCTAATTTTTCCAAGATTTTGCAAACAGATTTCATGATGCTTTGTGACTGAGTTTGCTCTAAACAACTTCAATAGTCATTTTTAACTGTATAAATTCTGTTTATTCAATTTCTGTTCTTTTTCATGATAATATAATAATTATCATTCATGAAACTTTAATCGCCTGCCGAGTTCTGTGGGCCTTTGGCATATATCATGTTTTTAAACAATCCTTACAGTATCCTAAGATGAAAGTATTTGTTATTAACCCTATATTATAGGTAAGCAAAGTTATCTAAATTAATTAATGTCAACACACATCACAATGGTGATGCCAAAATTTAAATTTAAATTAGTATCAAATATTTAATTGCTTGTTTATGTTTATTTTAGCTTTATATTTGTTATAGAATACTTAAGAAATTAACAGGTCATGAAGCATAATAAGCAGTCATGTATCAAAATAAGTAGATCACAGCCAAACATTATCAATAGGGTTGAATTTCCTTGGGTACTCCTTCATTGCCATAGTCTCCTTCCTCTTACCCTCGAGACATCATCCATTTGCAGTTTACTTGGTCCAGGATCTTACTGCACGTGTGTTTTCCTGAGCAATAGATTAGTATGGTTCTGCATGTTTTGTTGTATAAAATCTTCAAGAACTGGGCAGCGATAAGTGTAAAGGATTCATAGGTACTTCGATGCTTCAGCAGGTAGAAAATAGATGTAACTATATGTTAGGATGAAGGAAAACAAGAGCAAAATCACAAAGAGGGTGATAAGTATGAGGGTTTATACAGCTCATTATAAAGGAACACACTGTTCTGAATCACAGCTAACCTGGTAACCAGCTGAATGCGTGGTAATGCCAGCGCACCCCTGTCACAGGGCTCCCACGGTGCCATCACCAACCTGGCAGGGCATCTGGGTTGAATGGCACTGAGTTATCACCCTGAGGTGACAGCTTCACCTCGTGCAGCCCTGTCTGCTCCATCAGCACCAATAACAGTGATGCAGACCTTCTTTCTATCTCATCACCTGAGGGCTTGCACAGTCACTACCAAACACCCAGTTAATCTCATGAAGCTGACCTCTTTCATCTTTCCTTTTTCCTCCTCCCACTCCCCCTCCCCACTTCTTTCCTTTCCTCTCTTTTCCCCCTCTCCTTCCTCCCTCTCTTTCATTTCTTCCTGCCCCACACCTCCTGGCCTCTGAGTAATCACCCTCTCCTGTAAAACGCAGATCCTCCTTTTTTACACTTCTGTTTTAATGGCAAATAGCACAGTACACATGAAAGAGCTAGCTCAGGACCAGACCAAGAGTGTCACTCACGGAGCTATCTTTGTTGTTGTTGTTATTATTTCTTGGTCTTTTAGATTTCTCGTTTTTGAGTCACAATGATGGCTTTTCTGATTGCACGTACTGGGGGGCCTGGCAGTGGGGTTAAATTCTTCCTTCTTCATGTGATCAAGCAACATCCACTTTTTTTCTTTCACCTTTAAATATCTGACACCTGCTGAGTACTTATCCAGAAAAGGCCCAATTGTGTAGGCTTTGAAAGTCATTTTAAATGCTCCATTTTACAGTTTTAAGTCATACAGACAGGCTCAACTACAAACCTTCCATCCCTGACATCTTTGATTAATTTTTCTTCACATGGAACAATTGTTTTGGAACAGAAGCCGTGTAATGGGGTCTCTATAACCATGGTGGCAATTAGAGCCTCCTGGGACCTGAGGGTGTGGACACACACCCTGTGTGGTCAGTGCAGAGCTGACTCAGTGCCATGTGGGAGAGGATGTACATGTCAGTTTAAGGCAGTTTCCCCAAACTTCATTATGCAAAAGAATCACAGAGGGAGCACATTAAAATGCACCTTTCCTGCCCTCCATCCCCGAGAAATTCTGGTGTAGTGGGTTCTTGGCAATGTCTAAGAATCTGCAATTTTAATAATAATTACGAATTAATAATCACACAGAAGTTATTGATGTAGGTGGTCTATGGACTGTGTTTTGAGAAACATGCTACAAGATAATTTAAACTTTATGGATATAGTAGAGAGATAGTGCAGATTTTCAAGAAAAGAACAGTGTGTTCAAATTTGTTTAAAGAAAAAATTATAATGGATTGTTAAGGATGCATATGATGGGTAAATTGAGTGAAAGGAGAGTGAACAATTAGCAGACTGTTGACAGAGCCCAACCCAAGGCATGTGTTTGAATTAGAAGAAATAACTGGCACTCACTGAATTTGTAGTGTGTGTCATGTGCTATTTTAGGTGTTCTATGCATAGTCATTCCTTTATTCCCTACAATAATCCTATAAGTGATATTATTCTGCCTGTCACACACATGAGGAAAGGGAAACATATAGAATTGAATTTACTTATGCAAATCATACAGCTAGTAGATTGCAAAGCCAACATTCAAAGCCAGATGAGGTTCAAGACCTCCAGTGACCACCAGTGTGCCTCTTACTACATCATTTGCTATACCTAGAATACATATTTTGTCAGAATCCCAATAAAATTACCATTCATGTATGACCACAGAAATGAACTTTATGGTTCTCAATTAGTGTCCTTTGGTATGGGTAGCTATAGGCCAAACAATGGGTAAGCATTGTGCAGAATATTTTCCGAAATAAATGTGTACAGATCCAGGATGTTTGAGTAGATTTTCCCCTGCCTTTTGGTAGCTAGAACAAACTGTTGTCCAAGTTTTGCTCTAGCAAAAAATGTCAGAAGGAATCCTTGTGTATCAAGATTAAAAGGAGCCTTTATTCTACTAATTTAAAAAGTGACATAACAAGAACAATTCTTTTGTTTTTTTTTTCAGTAAAACTAAGAAATTGAACCACTGATGAAATCCTATGAGTTTAATGAATAAAAACTAATTCATGAATAAGTAGTTTACTAGTTAGCAGTTCTTAGCTCTGGAGTAGGTGAAGGTAAGTATACCCATAAAATAACTCACTCTTACCCAACTTCTAAAATCCTCTAGCATGCAGGAGTGTTACAAGATATTTGTGAGTAAAATTTTTATCCCTTATTCAGGAGGGCATCAACTTGGTTTTGCTTTGTACAACTTCAGTGCTAGTTTGGTTTATGCTAACGTGAGGCCATCAATCTTTGACTAGCATAAGAGACTAAAGTTAAACACTGTATATATATGATAGTCCCAGGTTCTTTAAGTTAAATGGTACACAAGGGGAAGATAGGTTTATTGATTCAGCAAATATTTATGCAGCACTTAATACGTAGCACATATGGTACTGGACCCAGTAGTGAAAAGAAGAAAACAGAAATGACTCCTGTTTTCTTAGATTTTACATTCTAGTGAGAAAGACAGAAAATGGGCAGACACGTGGCAGATAGATAGATAGATATAGATAGATAGATACATACATAAATACATAGATACATAGATAGATACAAAGATAGATGCATAGATACATAGATGGATACATAGATAGCTACATAGGCAGATGGTGATTGATTGATAGAAAAATCTCAGATAATATTAAGAGACTTCGGGGGGAATAAAACTAGGTAATAAGCAGGACTGCTAGTGGATAGAGTAAGGATGATATTCACAGGGTCAAAGAAGACCCTTGAGAAAAAGGTACTCAAATTGGGACCCAGTCGGAGGGGCAGCCATGCCCAGGACTCAAGAGAGAACTTTCTGCTGAGAGGCAAACTAAGTACAGTCCAGGGCTTAGAAGAGAACAATTCTGTCTTGTCCACCAAGGCAAAAATTTGGGGTCAAATAATAGATTACTCCTAAAAATCATAGTTTGAAGCATTAATTAATATTCATCATTAGCTGTTTCTACTTGATCTGTTTCTTTCTTGATGGAAAATTTGATATTTCTAGAGATTTCCTGCTAAAATGGGAGAGACTTATAGACAGAACTGAAGATGAATAAAAAATGAGCGAATGAACCATGTAAAATGTCTGTGTAACCGCCACTTTGTAGGGCGTGATCTGGAGCAGGTCTGTAGGTCTTTCATTTCCCCGTCCCATACACTGAGAGTGTCAGTATTTTCCTGTCCTGCGCCTTCTCCTCTCTACACAGGGGTAGACCCCTGCATCTCCTGTACACCTCTAGACCCCTAGCTCTCCTAAGCTCCCTTCTTCAGGAGGCAGAGGTGGGTGGCAGCTGTAGTGGAGGCACGTGAATGGCCTCACCAAAGCAGCTGTTGCTGGCATCCTTGACAGATAAGCTATCACATTAGAACCAGGTCCACTGACGTCCAGATGGCAGCATCTCCCTGCAGGCTTACCATGGGGTTCCGTGGCTGCCTCATTTCCACCTTTTGTATCATTACACATCATCCAACCGTGACCCTCAGGCCTGAATGCATTATCGTTGCTTCACTGCAGGCTGTTACACAAGTCAAGACAGTAAATGTGTCAAAAAAGGTGATGGGGACCTCCAGGTCATGTGATTCTTTAGTCTGTTTATTCCTTCTTGTGGGACCATGGACATTTATAAATCTTCCCATGAGAAAGACAAAAATTGAAATAAAACCATCCTCCGGTGCTGGGCTTCAGTTACAATGTCGATACTGGTTTGCAGCAGTGATCAACCTCTACATAGATTGCTAAAATAATGTATTCAGACAAACACTGAAGTTTGAAAGAGTAGATTTTAAAAATAAATTATAATGGCTGTATCACTAACAAGCCACCTTAGGAGGCCACCTCTGAGATCCAGGGCTCAATCCCAGAAGTGAATATGTTGCCTGATTCTTTGTTTAACTATATTACTTAATATGTAGAAGTAAATGTACATATTTTTATTTTTATCAACTCAGCCCTTTCTAGTCTGTATAACTTCCTTTAGATCATTCTTTTCATATTTAAACAAAATGCCATTTAGGTAACTCTTTAAAATGAATCCTGTTGTTTGAAGTATCTTTCAGCCAAGTTGGAGATAAAGAGTGTGTTAGTAAAATACCAGAGACATTTAAAAATCTGCAAAATATTTTCTCTTCCCCTCCCACATAAAGTAACCTCTTCACTGAATAAACATGCTAAAAGGACATATTTTTTCTTTATATCTGAGACTCATAATCTTGTTGATTCATAATCTCTAAGGTTTTATTGTATCATAGAAAAACAAAACTAACTCTGATTTGCATTTCTTTAAATTCTTCTGTGTTTGTGTATGGAACTCTTTTGGATTTCTTAGAGTTAAACTGTTCTATGTGATGATCTATTCCTATTTTTCTATGGTTGCTTTATTTTGTTTAAGTGGGGCCATAATCAACCAGTTTAAGGTCTGTTCTAAAGACTGTAATCAGCTGTAAAAAAAAATGTGCCTTACATTATTTTTCTAATTATTAATTCTGCACCCTTCATTCCAATTGTTTTTCACAAACTTCAATATCTTCTGCTTTTATCTATAAATCTGTAATTTTCTGTTGCAATCCTTTCATCTTTTAGGCCTTCAGATTTCCAGCTAAGTTGCTCCACATATCCTAGGTTGATAGATTTCAGTGTTCTGTAAATGTTAATTCTGCATTTTACCCCATCTAATAGTGCTCTGATTTATTCTTTAGTGGTTATTGTATTGTGACTCTCAAATTCCCAGTCCCCCATTTTTAACAAATATGCTACTTTCTTTCATGCATCTGAGAATGTATTTCAGTAATTTTCCAAACAATGTTTGTGATTGATTCTTTGGTTGCTTCATTTCAGGGATTAATGAAATTCTTTTGGAGATCTCACTGGTTTATTCTCTTATTTGACACGGTAAACCATTTTTAATGTTCCTCCATCACCGCCTTTGAGTTTGCTTACTTTCCCAGTGAGCTAGTTAGTCTTTGTTGTACTGTAAATGTTCTGTGTCCCTGACAGTTTTATTGGCATTTTGATGATTTTTGCTTGAGGGATTTTCTTTATAATGTTAGTCTCTGTTATCTTCATCCAACACCCCACTTGCTTCTTTCCTCAGATTTTTGTGGATCTTACTTTAATCCTTGAGAATCCATAGTATCATATCTAAGTATTTTGCCAAGACAAGCTTCTTACGAGAAGCACAATTCTACTGATATAAAGAAGGAGGTGTGTAGATGGAAAAGTTTATCTGGAAATTAAAGGATAAAAACATTTTTTAAAAAAATAAAAGATAAAGGATTCCTTTCTGGATAAAATTGGAGTTAGAAATTGATGTGCCAGAAAGAAGAGAGACAGGATTTTCCTTGGTTTTAAAGATTTGTGAGGTTTGAAATAATAGAATCCCTCAAGTTGGTGACAGAATGTGGCCTGGCCTGGTAGCAGTGAAGAGTTTGCTATGAAAGGTAGCGATAACGGTGGTGCTGAACACACCACCGCTAACCCAGTGCCTGCTGGACCCTTGCAAGATGCACACACTTGACCTGCATCCTCCCATTAATCCTCAACCCCCGTTGGGAAATGATGTCACTCTGGTTTTACAGATGAGGAGGCTGTAGGAGGGGGATGCAAGTCCTTCAGGCCCCCGCGGGGTGGGCAGCAGGGCCAGGATCCCCTCTCACTTCGGTGGGCTTGGACTTGCTCGCTCTGTGCTGCTTTCCAGCAGCAGTGTGGGCCTGGAGGAGGGAGCTGGAGAAGCAGATCTGGGTCCTTTCCGTGCCTTGCACATGGCACGCACCTGCATTCTTAGGAGTCTTGATCTCAGAGACAATGGGTCCATGTGAGGGCAGCACAGAGAGAATTACGGTAATTTATGTTCCAATTACTGTTGAGAGAAGGGACTTGGCAGAAGCCTTCAGGATGGACATCAGCAAAGTTCTAGAGAACCATGTGGGAGAGTCCACGATCCGGACACCAAGCTCCTCGTTTTTTGTGTTGTGGTAACATGACCAAACGGCTGCCATTGGATAAATTACACGTTGTTCTGCCTGTTTGAGTGTTTTCTGTTTTCTTCCACTGATTACCTGTTTAATTTGACTCTTGGTAGCACAAGGTTAATAACATTGCAGCTACGTTTGAAATAATATATGTCCCCTTTTTGTTAATGGTGCATTGAACTCTAGTTTTAAAAGACATTTAGAGTTTATATGGGGGGCTAAATATAAGTCAAGGCTACCCTAGAAATAATAATATATTTTTCCTAAATTGTTCCTTTCGAAGTACTGTTCTCTCTAGGTTGGAGCCAAATCTTGGTAATTTCATATTGCATATCATTGGCCGTTTGTATATGGAATTTACAGATATGAAACATTATGTGTATTTTTCTGTGGGAAGCACCGATGTGCATTACCCAGGCTATGTGGTGCATGCATTTGGAGAGAACATCTCTTTATAATTAATTATACTTTTTCAGTTATTTCATGGTTGGTCCTTAGAACCTCAGGCTAAAACACTTAAAATTTATCAGAAATCATTTCATAATTGTTGGTTCATAGAAAGTGTGAATTTTCCTTTCAGATGTGAGGTATAGAGTTGTTATGTCCTTTTGGAGGAAATTCACAGTTTGAAAAGTCTTTATTCTGAAAAATAATGTGAAATTGAATGGATCAGGTTATTAAGGCTTCTTTTTATCAGTTTCTGTCCCCTTGTGTTTCAAGTCCTTATTCCCTACCCTGTTGATTTCAACGCTACCGTCATTCATTAAGGCATTTATGAGTTAGCTTTTTCCAAGATGTAGGGGCTTTTTACTTATTTATTTTGTGCTGTCAGTTCTACATCTTGGAAAATTGTAAAATCTTCCTCTTATTCTGTATCTCTTCCTACCATCACAATTTTGGGTAGAAACATGTCATCCAAAAGAACCCCAAATGTAGTTTAAAGATAACACTGAAACAAAAAGCATATTAGAAATAAAACTTTAGATGAGGAAGCCCAGTGATCCATATGGGGTGTCTGTGTGAGTGTGTGTGTGTGTGTGTGTGAGTGTGTGTGTGTGTGTGTGTATGAATTGATAAATCTGGATTCCTCTGGCTTGAGTCAGGTGAGATGGGCTCCTTATTTGAATGGGCCTATAGTGACTGGCTTTTTTTCCCCTAATGATTTGTGACTATGTAGTGTACTTCCATTTTGTTTTTCAGAGCAATGTTTTCATATTTGTTTTAAAGTAATACTTAAAAATTCAGTATTATATCAATTCTACCACTCTGTCATCGTATATTTCTCTTTTCTCTATTTAGAAAATTGAGTGTCTCAAAACAGAAATTAAAAAAAAGCTCTTCTGACAATATAACATTCTTTTTTTAAATAATTAATTAATTTTTGGCTGCATTGAGTCTCCGCTGCTGCGTGCGGGCTTTCTTTAGTTGTGGGAAGCTGGGGCTACTCTTCGTTGCGGTGCGCAGGCTTCTTATTGCAGTGGCTTCTCTTGTTGTGGAGCAAGGGCTCTAGGCGCCCAGGCTTCAGTAGTTGTGGCATGCGGCCTCAGTAGTTGTGGCTTGTGGGCTCTAAAGCACATGCTCAGTAGTTGTGGCGCACGGGCTTAGTTGCTCCGTGGCATGTGGGATCTTCCCGGACCAGGGATCGAACCCATGTCCCCTGCATTGGCAGGCAGATTCTTAACCACTGTGCCACCAGGGAAGTCCCAATATAACATTCTTAATTGCCAAGGCTCTTGCAGTTTTTATGTAATCACAATTAAATAGCTAAATTCGGTTTTCTTTTTCATACTTACACCCCGCAAAATTGCCCAATTTATTTTTCTCTCATTTAAGATTATTGTGTGCTTTTTCCCCTTAACCTTTCTGTCCGAAAAATTAGCATCTTTGCACCATTAAAAAAATAAACAAAAAACTGAGAAAGAATTCAACTGATTTGTATTACACTTACTTTAAGCACAGTCAATTTTTTGGCTACTTTCTATTATGTAAGGATAATAGTCAACAGAAGTTGGTTAGATGCTGAAGAAAAATAGTTGAATATCCACTGAAAATGTTTGTAAGTGAACAAACCAATTTTGCACAAATTAGGGAGTGAAATTAGATGAGACATAGGATTGGGCTATTGTTTTTCCAGGAATCTAGCAATTGGCATCACTCTTTGAGGTACTCCTGGGGCAGGTTTCAGGACCCCCAGCAGCTGGGTTCAGCCCACTCTTTGGATATTTTAGCTCCTAGATGCCACCTCCTCTGGAAGATGTCCCTTATCTTCCGCATCTGAGGTTCCTTCCCTGGGCACCCGCCGCACCCTGAGAACGGCCTGTCCTGCACCTTCCTCTCGCTGGCCTGTGGTGTCTTTCACTGGACCACCTGTCATCACACAGCAGAGTCTTCCTAGAGATGCTTAATTACCAGAGACCAACTTGGCATGTAGGAAATGACTGCCACATTGCTATAGTACTAAGGCATATTAGATTGGGATCAGAGAAAGAAAACAGGACTACAGTAGCTAAAACTTTCGAAGAAATACTTTAAAATGAGTAGTTTATAAGAAAGAAAGAAGTTTGAAAATAGAATTAAGTTTTATAACCTCTATTCTTATCTTCTTCATTTATATTTGAACGTGTGGAAAACAATCTAAAAACTACATTGAGACTCAGGATTTCCCAGTTTGAGATCTAAACCTCTCACTAATAACTGCAGAATAAGGCCCTCATCTTCCCTGGCTTTCATTTTCCTCCTGTGAAAACAGAGGTGTCAGAATATCAAGTAATTTTAAGCCTGCTTAGATTCTGTATTCCACATTTGGTCACACTAAACTGTTGACCCTCGTCATCCTCTAGTAAGAAAATATAAGCAAATGTAATTTAACTCCATTACTTCCCTGCCACCATATGTACTTTATGTATAAAAGAATATTATTCAGCCATGAAAAGGGATGAATCCCGCCACAACACGGATGGGACTGGAGGGCATTATACTAAGTGAAATAAGTCAAAGACAGAGGCAGACAAATACCATCTCATCTCTCTTACATGTGGAATCTAAAAAACAACAAACAAGCTGTAGATACAGAGAATAGATTGGTGGTTGCCAGAAGCAGGGGGTAGGGAAAGGAGAAATGGTTCAAACTTTTCGAGTCTTTTTAGTTTAAATAGGAGAAAAGAACATATTACAAAATACCAAGAATGTATTTTAAAAATTACACCAGAGTGTAGACTGAACAGCATCTTTTTCTCACAGTTCTGAGATTCTGTTTGGAAGTTGAAAAAGTAAAGGATTTCATCAGTTGTCATTAAGAAGCCTTAATCTGTATGTTAAATTCTATAATTGTTTTGTGTTTATCAAACTACCCCCTGTGAGTCTTAAGCTTTTAGAATTCCAGAACTTTGTCCTTCTTTCATTTTCCTTCCTATCTGATTTGTTGTCATTAAGGAATATTTGTCTGGAAAAGTTAAAAATTCTATAATTACTTTGTGTTTATCATGATACCCCTTGTAACTCTAAGTTTTTTGAAGGCTAGAACTTGGTGCATCTTCTCTTTGGACCTGGGCAGAGTCGGTATTCAGTACATCCTGAAAAATGAGTCAGTTGTCCTCAGCAGATGGAGGGCGTAGCACCTGCCCTCAGGGCACGTACCATGAAGGAGGTGAGGCAGAGGGTACGGGCAAACCAGCAAGAAATTTCAAAAAGTGCAACATCATGAAAGGAGTAGCCTGGATGTTGACAAAGAGACTGACGTCTTGGACAGAATGGGCAGGGGAGACACCACCAAGAACAGACTTCATGCAGAGACTTGAAGGATGTGGAGCAGCATGTACAAGGCCAGCTGCAGGGACCAGTCAAGACACGGAAGAGCACGTGTGTGTGTGTGCGTGTGCGTGCATGCATGCATGTGCGTACATGTGGAGCTAAAGGGACCATTGAGACTAAATGCCACTGAACCATTCACACTTTAAAAACATAAGGCAGAACTATTCACAATACCCATGACGTGGATGCAACCTGAGTGTCCATCAATGGATGAATGGATGAAGATGTGATGTATATACATGTAATGGAATATCATTCAGCCTTAATAACAAAGGAGATCCTACCATTTGCAACAACATGGATGCACTGGGAAGACATTATATTAAGTGAGACAAGACAGACACAGAAAGGAAAAAACTGCATGATCTCACTTATGTGTGGAATCTAAAAAAGTCAAATACACAGAAGCAGAGAGTCGAACAGTGGTGACCAGGGATGAGAAGGTGGGGAAATGGAGAGATATTGGTCAAAGGACACAAAGTTACAATTATGAAGAATGGATAAATCTGAAGATCTAATGGGCAGCATGGCGACTATGGTTAATAATACTGTATTGATTACTAGAAATTTGCTAAGAGAATGGATTTAAGGTGCTTTCACTATATACACAAAGGGTGACTATGTGAGGAGACGGGTTAATTAGCTTGACTGTAGTAATCATTTCACTATGTATATGTACATCAAATCATCATGCTATACTCCTTATATACTGTTTTTATTAAAAAATGAATTCTCCGATCAACATCACTTGTCACTGAGAAATGACAGCAACTTTCATTCCAGATGTGTATTTCTGTTTTACTACCAGGTATATTTATAGAATGCCATATTTTCTGACAAACGAGAGGTTCTTTACACAAGATTGGGTCCACCTTTTCTCTTTTTATGGGGCATTAATAGCATAAAGATCGTCCTTTGACTGTCAGCAGAGGCTGATTGTTGAGTCTGAACCCTGACAAACACCTCTCCAACACCCTTTGCTTTGGCTTGAAAGAATTACAGAATGGTTATTTTTACACCCATAATGAAAACACATTTGTGAAGTGAGACCCCCTATCTGTGACTCATTACAAATCTGCCAACCGTGACCCTCAGGCCTGAATGGATTATCATTGCTTCACTGCAGGCTGTTACCCAAGTCAAGACAGAGTAAATGTGTCAGAAAAGGTGATGGGAACCTCCAGGTTGCATGATTCTTTAGTCCTTTTATTCTTTCTTGTACCACCATGGACATTTATAAATCGGCCCATGGGAAACACAGAAATTGAAATAAAACCATCCTCGGGTGTTGGGCTTCACATGCAATGTTGATACTGGTCTGCAACAGTCATGAACCTCTACACCTGTTTCAAATTAGATTGCTAAAATAATGTATTCAGACAAACGCTGAAATTTGAAAGAGTAGATTTTTTAAGTAAATCATAACAGCTATACCACTAATTTTAGCAAGAATTTCCAATAGCAGAATTAATGCATCCCATATTAGCACTGCTTGGGAAAGCACCTGGTTAGAGCCTGCTCCGTATTGTACACATCAAGTTGGATATTAATCAGAAGCCTGCCTTCCCCCTGGTACCACTTAAGTCTTTCTTTCAGGTTTAATGAACAGGTGTTTAATGTTTTTTACAGGATTCCAGAGTCTCAGATTTACTCTGAAGTAGATCCCATTAAAATGTATTTCCAATATTATGGTTTCTGTACTTCCTGTTCTCTCTCTCTCCCCCTCTGTCATTTATCTACCTATCTCATCTATCCATCATATCTGTCTGTCCATCTATCCATCTGTCTCTTTCATCTGTCTGTGATAGCCTCTACCTCTCTCTCTTCTTCATGTTACAGATATCTATCTATTATCTATATATATATTTCTCCTTGTCACCTAGGGTTCCAGCCTAACTTTGTGACACCTCAGACTCTCTTCCCCCTTTATCACAATATTGGTCAACAAAGGAAGCATTTCTTTTATGAGAAGAAAGAAGTTCATAGTATTCTAACATATCCATGTGTCAGACACAAACTGGTCTTATCTAAATGGTGTTGAACACCTAGACAAAGTGTTCTTTATCTAAAAAAAAGACAAAAAAAAGACAAGACTTTGCAAAGTTAAATGTAGAGGACAACTTCTAGCCTCAGAAGGTCTTTTTCGTATGTTAATATTGGTACATACATGAAATCTGCAGACATCACACTAAAAATATCTATTCCTTGGTGTTCTAGGTATCCTCAAAATATATCTCATTAACTGCAGTCCCCATTTATTTTGCTTATACTGATTTACCTTTTGGTCATTCCGAACACTATGTGACAATAAATATTTGATAGATATTTGATTTAAAGTATCAATACAATATGGGTTAATTTCATTTTTAGAGCTGATGATAAATATCTTTGGAGTAATAGCAATTTTGAATTCCATAGAATTCTATGATCGAGGGCTCTCAAATATATACAATTATTATTTTTAAAAGCAACTTTAAATCATTTGAAATAACAGTGAAATTATGGAGCAAAATTAATACTACAACTGGATATTTGCATTATGTGAAATTCCTGTTATGCTAAGTAATTCTCTCTTGTGTTTGATTTAGGTCATCAAGCTTGCCTTTGAGGAGTTTGAGCTGGAAAGAGGCTACGACACTCTAACCGTGGGCGATGCTGGGAAAGTGGGTGATACCAGAACCGTCTTGTATGTGTAAGTGTATCTTCCCTTGTTTCTTCTTTCCCAGAACAGGAAGTTATCTGTGCAAACACGGATGTGTCCTTGAGATCCTGGTGCAGACTTTCCATTCCCACCCAGAAGTTTAATAAATGCCACGTATGGCTAAATTAGTAGTTTCTAAATCTGATTTCAGATGAGGACTAATTCAGGATTGCATTCTATCTGTGGCAGTGTTTTTTATTTCAAATCATTGAAAAATATGGCAAAAGATTAGACTATATGGAAAAGCAGAAAGTAGAGGTGATGAGTTTCTCAACTCAACTGCTCCTTGTCCGCCCCTCTCTTTCTACTTATTATGTTGTCAGTGTTCGGGGAAGTACAAGTATCTTCTAGAATAAGGCCATATATCTTCTGAAAGCCTTGTGCTCTGTAGAGCTGCATACTAAAAGTAGCAGAGAGCGTGGGGAGAGCAGTGTGGTAGCGCCCTTTATATCTGTGGACTTCCGTACCCAGAGTCCTGGCAAATACAGTAGCAGCCCCACTGTGAACATCAGCACACAGATCCCTACGCTGGTCCATTGGCAACTGGACTCATGAGAGAGTCTGCACCACTTCGCCCTGGACACTGTCAGCCTCTTCCAGATGCAGGGCCATGAGGATAGTCTGGACAGTTTTTTTTTTTTCTTCTTTAAAATATTTATTTACTTATTTATTTTGGCTTCTCCGGATCTTAGTCGCAGATCTTCGTTGCGGCGTGCAGGATCTTTAGTTGTGGCGTGTGGACTTCTTAGTTGAGGCTGAGGAGTGAATATACCCCCGGGTCATGGTTTTAATATTGATAGGACAGTTTTTAGGAGACTTGTTCTAGCAATATTAAAACCATGACCCAGGGGTATCTTCATTCCTCAGTGTTTTCAGTGCAGAAGGCAATGTCTTTGCAGCCTCTTCCTCTGCGTTCGCACCTTGCACAGCCAGCTTCCTGTAGGGGCTCCCGAAACTACTTTCACTAATGGAAGTCATTCTGCAGGATTTTTCTCTTAGTCTGCTTATACGTGGCTGAGATTTTCTCTTTATTTGTGAGAAAGCTTGCCCTGGACAACTTCAAAGTATTATTCTGCTAGGGAAAAACAACAACAAGAAGAGGTGTGGCCGTTACACCCACTCATTCTCTTACTTAGCAGTTACTTATGAGGTAGTTCACGTTGTAAAAAGTTCTGCAGTGAACATCTGTCTGTGCCTTTAAAATTGGTGGACCCGCACTCTGATGGCATTGGGGACATTCTCTTTTCCTTTATTGTATCTTGGATGTAGTTCCGTATCAGTATATATCTTTATCTCATGTTTTATAGCTACTACTAATAATAATTAAAATCATGTTACTGGCCCATGACTTAGGATAATAATTATAATAGTAGCAGTAGTAATCTCATAGCATTTATTGAGTACCTCTTATATACCATGCACTGTGCTAGATGCCTAATACATACTATCTTGTTTGGTCTTCACCTAAATCCTGTGAGTTAGGGGTTAATACTGTCTTCATCATATGAATGATGAAACTGAGGCTTAGATAGATTTACCCGCATTCACAAACCTAGCGTTTGTTCTAGCAGGAGTTCAGACTCCGTGATCCTCCTCCAGTGTCTGTATTCCTTATCATTACATGTGGATGTGCCATGTTTTTTAACTGATTCTCATTGATAGCCTTTGTCTTTTCTCTATCCCCCTGTAATCTTGCATTTCTAAGCAGCTACGCAGTAAGCTACTTCGTACAAATTGTCATACTTGTTTCATATGCCTTCAGGAAAATTTCCAGGAGAGGAATTTCAGGAGTTAGGAGCATCTTCATTTACATCATTAGGCTTTTCTAATAATCCCCCCAAAAGTTTATATCAATTTTCTCTTCCACCACAGTATGTAAAGGTCCCTGTTTCCCCACACTCTTACCAAATGGTTATTCTTTTTTTGCCCAATTACTAGCTTTAAATTGCATTTATTTATAAAAATACGGATTCCTGCAGGGTGGGGACAGATATCTGTATTGTTTGCAATCTTCCATGTCAGTTGTGTGCACACAGCCTGGCATTGGTCTGGAGCGGTACTTGTAGTCACTGATACAGTGGACAGCAGTGAGGCCAGGATGCCAGAGGTGGAATTTCTGGCTCTAGCTTTGCTCTTAACTATCTGTGACCCTCTCTGTACCTCTGCTTTTATGGCTATGAAATATGTATAATAAACTTTTCCTGCCTGTGGTAAGGAGCAAAATGAAATAGTGCATGTGAATGCACTGGAGAGCCAGGAAATACAAACCACACATGAAATAGCTTTATTATTACCATAACATCTAATTTAAGAAGGGATATCATTAAAACAAATGAGAGAAATTTTCAAATAAATGCAAAATGTAGAACATAAATGTAGAAAAGTAGTGCCATATAAAATCCCTTAGGTCACTATTAAAGATCTGAAGCCATACACCCATTTTTTAATGCTATTTGTTGTTAAGGGAGCAATAGCAAACTATGTATTACCTTGACATAAGTGTTATTAGAACCTCCTCTCAATAGCTCACATCTATAAAGGAAAAACTAAACAGTCAACTGAATCAAAGTGAGATGCCCTTTGGGAAACATAATGTAACAAAGATCAGTTGGGCATTTAATCATCTTCAGTAGAGAAAAGCAAAGCCACTGATATATTTCCTTAGTATACAAAATTACAGAAAAAGAAAAAACAAGAGAATCACAGTTGGTGTCTTTGGATAAACAGGCAATTTTAGAGAATACGGCAACAAATATTTTTGAGTACTTACATGTCAGACGTGAGTCTCAGCATGGAGTTTAAAATCTAATTGGAGAAATGGCAGATGAGCTGAGATGGTTATATACTAGACAGTATATAGAATCATTGACTATCATGATACATATTTCAGATAAAATTTGAGTTAAGAAACTTGTTTGTGGGTAGCTGATATTTACTACCTCAAGCTCAATATTTTATAGGTTCCCCTTTTTAGGGGGCCTGTGGAATTCTATTCAGATCTTAATTTTCAGGAGAAATCTAGAAAGTGAGATAGTCTAACTGGCTCATCCTAAATATGCTTTTAAAAATTCTAATTTCTGTTAATGGCTTTTTATTTTCTCAACTTTCTTGGCGCAAAAAGAGAACAACTGAATGTTAGGGGGACTCTTTCAATAGCCGAGTCTTCCCAAGAGATGGATGAATTTATTCAGGTTACTTTTACAGAATGACAGACTTAAAACAAAATTAAATAACTCATTTAGCAAATCTCTATTGAGATCTCTCCAAGAATATATGTTGGTAATTTTCTCAAGTTTAACTTTCAGAAAAACTGCATCCAGAGACATTGTTCTTCACGACTTTCCTCTGGCCTTTGCAGTTACTAGCAGTGGTGACCAGGACATGGCATTAATTTCAGGATGTCCTGGGGATTGCAGGCACCAGTGGCAGGTTTTAAGTGCCCATCTCTGTAAGGGATGAATAGTCAGTATCAGGGAAATCTGTGAGCGAGTAGTATTGCCTCTGCCTGACTACACTTGTCTATTAACCAATAAGGATACTAGTTGTTTCCTATGGCTGGTTGGTCCACTGTTCTTAAGTCGCTTCTTGGGCTTAGAAGTGGCTCCAGCCCTCATATGGTAGCCCTCCACCTACCTCTGCTATTGTCTGCGGGTGCTGAGCGAAGGGGCATCATTCCTTTTTTATTAAAAGAGTACACAACAGCAGTAACAAAGCAGACACTGAAAACTGATGTGTATGTCTATGTATTCTTTGGACATTATCAGAGGAGTTGATCACAGTACATCTCAGTGCTTTGGGGAAAGCTTGAGCAATTTATGTTAGGAATAAGCACATAAAGGTAGCTACCTAGACGTTCTCTAGGCAAAAACCCATTTTTCAAAATTAGAAAGCAAGTACACTCCTTAGATTCTTAGAATTCTGGAGCCACATGATCAGAATTCTTTTTCCTCATATAATCATTCTCATAATGACATTGCCTGTGAGCACGGACACATATGAGAGTGCAGATCAGACTCAAATCCTAAAAGCTCTATTCTTGAAGTGAAGTTCATCCATTGCTAGGTTTCCTCCTTTGTCTCTTTATGGGGAAATGTTCTTCCTTGATTCTTTGAAGAAACATTTATTGAAATTCAGACACTGCAGGACTCAGAGGTGGGTAACAGTAGGCTTTGAGGGGATGGTCTGCAAGTGGAGAAGGCAGAGGCTTCCTGACCTTCATTATCACGCTGGGGCGGGTTAGCAGAGGCTGCTGCTCTCTGGACACTCCATGGTGCCTAAGTTCTCTATTCCAGCAGCCCTATCAGAGGAGAGATAGCCGGACCACTGGACACACACATTTTAGGTTTGGGATTCCATCTATTCTGGGGTGTCTGGGAAAGCAAACTGACCTGCGGCCTTGGGCGCCCCTGGAAGTGGTCTCTGGGGAACCTTCCTGCAGAGGAGAAGAATGCATAGGTCCCAAGGAAGCGCAGCCCAACGGCAGCACCTGATGGAGATTCGGGGAGACTAGTTCCAGCTAATTTGGAGTCCAGACAGCCTGAGTCATTTTCCAGCTGTTCTGCCACTTACATCCCCAGTGTTGACTCAATGTGGCAGTTTTCTCTAAGGAGCCAGGAAATGCATGTCTTGCTTGCTACACTGTTAACCTGGAGAGCTAAGGATCTCCCGTCCACGATTCATCAGTCAAAAGCATTTAAAGGTGTATTTTGTGTTTTTGATATTGAATTAACCTCAAAGGCACAGTCATTCTCTTTTGGGGGGCTTAGTGCATTTAAAACAGTAAGGGGTATGCAAGACCTCCAGGGCAGCAAGACCAGCTCCCCATCTCATGCCAACTTTGCAAGCTGGAAGCATTGTTGTAAGTGTAAAGTGAGACGGCTAATGAAACATTGTTTGAAAAGGTGAAAAGTATGATGCAAAGAGAAGATGGTATTGTATTACTGTAGTTATTATCTCTGCCTTAATACAATGAGATATGTGGTGCTCAGAATTGTCTTTGGAAATGGAATGTACTAGAAAGGAAGAAGGAAGAGGAGTTGAACTGCCATTCACTGAATCTGTCTGGACCCGCATTGTCTCCTGACAAACTTTTGACAAAGGTATTGCTTCCCTCTGCTAGAGGAAGACAAGGGGAACCTGACTTACGGCCGTGGAGACAGCAGGCTGCCTAACTGGTTTCTGGGCTGTTTTCAAGATTTTGTTCCTTGTCTTTAGTTTTCAAAGGTTTAATTAGGTGGATTTGTTTAATTAACATGGATTTGTTTGAGTTTATCCTGTTTGAGGTTCACTTGGTATCTTAGAACTGTAGGTTATGTGTTTCCCCAAATTTGAGTTTTCAGCAATTAATTCTTTAAACCCCCTTTCAGCCTCACTCTCTTTCTCTCCTTCTGGGATTCGAATGATAAGATGTTGGGCCTTTTGTTTTTGACCCACAGGTCCCTGAGGTTTTGTTCACTTTTTTTCCATTGTATTTTCTCTCTGCTGTTCAGTGTGGGCGAATTCTATAGACCTCTTCTCAAGTTAACATGTCATCGTGCATCTCCGCTCTACTTACTATAAGCCAATCTAGTTACTTTTAATTTCTATTATTGTATTTTTACTCCTGTAATTTCCATTTGGTTCTTTTTTGTAACTTCTCTTTCTTTGCTGGGATCATCTGTTTGTTTGTTTTTTTATTTGATTGCAGAGAATTTGTAAAGGATTGAAACATTTACACAATGGCTGCTTTAAAATCCTTGTCAGGTAATTTCAACATCTGATTCATTTTAGGTATTGTCAGTTGGTTGTCTTTTCTTGTTGAAGTTGTGATTTTCTTGGTTCTTGGTATGATAATCGGACCCAGGCTGTTTTGTCTGTCATGTTAGGATGTACTGGGAATTATATAAACCTCTTATTTTAGCAGACAGTCACCCTGGCTAGACTTAACACGCAGTTCTCGGCCAACTTGTGTCAGCAGGGGTTCCAGTGACAGGCTCACTGTCAGAGCATGTACAGCATTGTCTGGGTCTGCTTGGTTGATTGGTGCCCGTGGGACTCACACTTGTCCTTGCTGGTGGGGAGAGGTTGGTGGGAACCCCCATCACTGCTTCCCTTCTGCATCTCACCCCTTGTCCCCTCACCCCTTCCTCTGCCCCTATCTCTGGGAGGGAAGGGGCATCTCAGTCTCAGATTGGCAGAGACAGAGTCTTCCTGGATTGGGTCACTGGTGTGGCTGGTCTCTCTCACAGGTTCTGCTGCCTCCGTTTCTTTACTCAGAAAAGGGAGGCTCGGGCCCCGGGGAAGGTGAAGGCTTGCCCTGGACACCTGTGGTTACCAAGGTCCCTTCATCCGTCCCCCATGCTGGTGGTGCTGGTGTTCCTTATGTTGTTTGAGGGATACCCCTTGCATCCCCGTGAGGATGGAGCTTACCTGGAGCCTTCTGTTGCCCGGTCAGGGTTCAGGAAACACCAGGTCTCGTGGTCCTCTGTTTTGAGGGGGGTGGGCACACAGACAGCCTGCACTGTGTTGGTTCTCTGACCCTGGAGTCTCAAACCAGCTTGCCTTCAGAGTCCTCTCCTGGTTTTGTCTTATGCCATTTTGAGGGTTTATATCTGAGCTTATCAAGGAAGAGAATGGAAAAAAATGTGTCCGTGTCCAAATACTTTTAACTCGACTGGGCTGCACTCAGTAACAGAAGTCTATAAAATAACTTCATTATGGGCCTTAGTAAACTTTTTTCTTTGAAGTGAAAGATAGAAGTTTGGATTAGATATTTTGTCTACAGCTCCACATAGAAAGGCTTAACAATTCTGATACTGTTTAGTGGATTTAACCTGATGATGGCAGACCATTGATGTAACTAACGTCATCTTCTATGCCACCTGGCTAGAATGGATTCCAGCACGGTGAATAAAAGCTGTCGCATTTGAATGAAATGAGTGCAGGAGTCACACTCACTGAAAAGCTTGCTCTAATTTCACGTTGGTGCCAGTGGGGAAATTCTATCAGCTTCAGTGTATGTACTGTTGATCTCCAGGTTTATTTAACTTTATATATAATAATATGATCATTTATTCTATAAAATCACTGCCTTGGGTGATTTTTCAAAGTCAGCTTGAGGTAAAAGAGTTCTGTTCCTCTTCACCTGTTCAGCATTCTGTTCCAGTACATGTCGTGTAAATAGCCGTGCCTGGAAGTCCCCTGCAGGAGGAGCCAGCTGGATGCTGGTGGATCGAGAACCTTTAACTCTGATCAGGGCTGCCTTCAGGCAGATTTGCTCTCCGGGTCTGGTCAATATCGCACATAAAGATGTGCAAAACGTCAGATTACAAGCATATCCTTCCAAGACCAGAATTTAAATCCCTTCTGCCTCGGTATGTTTAATGATGAAGTCCACTTATGACTCTGCCACCTTTTACCAAGGTTTGTATCAGGGCATCTCTGACTCTTCCTAAAGGCGTTTTACTCCATCCCTGGGGGGCATGGTTCTCGTCACGTGCTGCACAGATCACACACTGTGTCTTAACCTCTCCTTATTAGTCTCCGGCACACACTGTATTAACCCAATCAAGGCAAACAGCCAACTAACATTTATATTTTAAATAACGCTGCATTTCCTATACTTTCTCAGAATTTATGAAATTTATTGATATTAAAAAATGCAAAGACTTCAAAATAGGTCAATTTTAGGTCAGGTTTTTTTTTTTAGTTAATTTATTTATTTTTAAATTTTTTTTTAACATCTTTATTGGAGTATAATTGCTTTACAATGGTGTGTTAGTTTCTGCTTTATAACAAAGTGAATCAGTTATGCATATACATATGTTCCCATATCTCTTCCCTCTTGCGTCTCCCTCCCTCCCATCCTCCCTATCCCACCGCTCCAAGGAGGTCACAAAGCTAGGTCAGGTTTTAACTTGTGAGTAACATTTACTTTCTAACTGCCCAATTTACAATTGAAAGGTGTGCTTTAAAGGTTCCCACACCACTTTCCTTTCAGGTACCTGCCAATAGGATGCAGGTCTGATGTTCTCCAGGTGTTACTTTGCATCAAATTCATACTTTGTGGCATACTCAAGAGTTTTGTTTTTTTTTAAATCTCCAGGTTTGGACAGATTATTTCTTTAATGAATATGTAGTAAAATAGACTTTTTGGAGTACAGATCTGTAAGTATTAATACATGTATAGATTTGTATAACGACCAGCAAAATCAGGATACAGAAGTTTGTCACCCCTCAAAACTGTGCTTTCTCTTTGTAGTGATACCCTCTCCCACCTTAAACCGTGAAGCACTGATCTGTTATCCATCATTATAGTTTGTCTTTCTGAGAATATCACATAAATAGAATTGTACACTGTGTATTCTTTAGGACTGCAAGTGGGAATGTAAAATGGTACAGCCATTCTGGAAAACAGTTAGGCAGTTTCATACGAAGTTAAGTACTTATTTATCATGTAATCTGGCAATCCCATTCCTAGGTATTTACCCTAAAGAAATAAAATTTGCCCTACATGAATAGAATTAACTCTATTCATAATTGCCAAACAACTGGAAACCGCATAAATGTCCTTGGACAGGTGAATAGATAGACACACCTTGGTATATTCATACAAGGAAGTTCTGTTCATCAGTACCAAGGAACAAACTACTGACACACACAGCAGTGTGGGAATTGCATGGTGCTGTGCTAAGTGAAAGCACCCAGTTTGATTTCACAATCCCTTTCCAGCAGATGTATTTCATGTATGTGAGGATAGAACTGTTGAATCATTTAACAAGGGCCAAAAAGAAGACCTGTCCAGAAATGAGATGGCTTTCGTATACGATGTAATATTAGTAGCAACCAAAGCATCATGAAGTTACTGCCTCACATGGGTGCAGTTAAGCTTTAAAGAACAATGACCATTTTCACGTGATAGACTTTAGCTGTTCTCTCGTTGCAGTATGCCCTGGTTGCAGGGAAGGAACAAAAACACATGATCAAAAGTCATTTCCTTCCTTTTGGGTTAATGATTCAATACGCTGGAACATACAGTCAAAGATACTGCTGATTTCAGTTCAACACTGATCCTGATTGCAAGGAGGCATATCAAACCACTGAGGTTAAGACAGCTCGACCATGGTTGAACTCTATCAAAAAGATAAGAGAATTTTAGGTCTGAATGATTCCTTGAAGGTAATTTAATACAGTTATTTCCCAGATGAAGAAACTGACATAGATGTAAAATAATTTAGCTAAAACCACAGGGTAAATTAAAGGCAGAGCTTCAACAGAGCCTCAAATACCAAGTCCTTGGTATGCTAAGATCAAACAAAAATTTAAATCATTAGTTGCAGATATTCCTATGAAATTTAAACATGTAGATATTTAATGAATTTTAATGGGTATTAATTTACATTTTCATTTATGCATTTGTTCAAAGAAATGGTGCATTTTATACGCAAGAGTCTGGGGATTAAAGGCCAAGTGACATCAGCTTGCACTCAAGAAGGTTTAGAAATTGGTAGGAGAAGGAGGAAGTAGATGCCTGTGAATGTTTGTCTTCGGTGAGGTGTATGCAGGTTCTCCAGTGACCTAGAGAAAAAAAATACCTGCATCACCTAAGGGAGTTAAGAAATGCCAGGTGAGGGGCTTCCCTGGTGGCGCAGTGGTTGAGAGTCCGCCTGCCGATGCAGGGGACACGGGTTCGTGCCCCGGTCCGGGAAGATCCCACATGCCGTGGAGCGGCTGGGCCCGTGAGCCATGGCCGCTGAGTCTGCACGTCTGGAGCCTGTGCTCCGCAACGGGAGAGGCCACAACAGTGAGAGGCCGCATACCGCAAAAACAAAAACAAAAAAACAAAAAACAAAAAGAAAGAAATGCCAAGTGAAAATCCTCAAATACTGTAAGAACTCCTTATCCAGGGAGCATAGGCACTCCAGGCAGTGATTTCAGGATTTGCCAAAAACCTGTAGGCAGAGAAGTGCCAGTATTTTTGGAGAATGGTTAAAAACGCCAGCATGGTTGGAGCAACAGGTTGAGCAATGGGAGGGGAGGGCAGTGGGGAGCTGGCACCTCCAATATGATGGCTCTGTTTCCCAAAGGCATTTTTATTATCGTTTTCTAACAAGTTAAATTTCTTAGCGATTCATTGGAGTAATTTTATTTTTAAGTTTAATTTAAAACACTATGTACTAGAAAGTCATTTTGGGAGAAAATAAAACTGCTTTAAAGAAAGCAATTATAGCTTATGTGTTATGATGGCTGTTAAAGTATTTTACCAAAAGTAGCATTTATTTTGTTTTTCAGTTATGGAAACAAAAAATCCTGTTTCCAACAGATAAACAGTTGCACAGGGTTAACAATATTTGCTTCATTATTTTAAACATATTTTTTCCATTGGTGCTAGCAAACTAAAATACTTCTGGAAAAAAGAACCAAAAGGGAAATATTTTCTTTTCTTTTAAATAATTCTAAAATAATTTTGTAAGATATTAAAAAATTAACACAAAAATACTTTTTGAATGTTCAAGTAATTTTTAAAACATGTTAAATAATTAATTGTACCAAGCTGTCTTACAGTCATTTTCATAAATATATCAGTCACTTAAATATCAGGCTTAAATTCTAAAACTTGAGTAATGCAAGTCATCTTTATTTTGATTATTTTCTTAATTAACAAAAAAAATTGGCCACTCTGTGCAGCATGCAGGATCTTAGTTCGCAGGCCAGTGTTCAAACCCGTACCCCCTGCAGTGGAAGCATGGAAATTTAATCACTGGACCACCAGGGAAGTCCTACAAATCATCTTAATTTGACTTCGATTGAAGGAACTTTGTAGTGTAGCCAAGTACCTGCTTATTTAGTTTTATGTGAATCAATAGACCAACATAAGACTGTATTAAAATAAAGTCCAGTGCAGAAATAAAATCAATTCAAATATTTACACTCAGAGGTATTTCTGAAATAGTTAACTTGACAGTATAAATCTTTTCAGTGTGTGAAAAATTTCTACATGATAAGTTTTCAACAACTTAAAATTAAATCAAAGGTAGGGGGGAAGTGATATAAGAATCAGGAGGATAAATTAGGAGGCTACTTCAGTGATGTTGCTATGAGACACTCAAACTGAGAAAGTGGAGACAGAAAGAAATGGTGAAAGGAATGTGGAAGAGGTAAAATTATATGGCTTGTTGATGAATGATGAAATGTATAAATGCATATATTTATAGTTTGTGGACTGTGACATAAGAAGGGGTAAGCACTGAGAAATCAACAACCTTGAAATGAAGTCTGGAATCCTTCTAAAGACTGATTGAATCAAGGTGGTCACTCGCACTGCCAGAAGAAAATTAAATCCTCCAAGAAGGAAGATAACAACACACATAGCTTCTATGATGGCGTAACACAAAGTCTAGCATTCAACCAAAATGTCTAGAAATAACACCCAATGATCCAAAACCAAGAGACAGACAATACAAAAGGAAAAGGACATCTAGATATTATAGTTATCACTAAGGGACTTTGATAATTAACTATGATTTATATATTTCAGAATATAAATGATCAAGAATTTTGCCAGAAAACCGGAATTCATAACAAACCAAATGAAAGTTTTAAAAATTAAAAAATACAACATCTGAAATAAAGAACTCAATAGATGTGGCTTGAACTGGAAGATAGATTAGTAGAAAATATTCAACCTGAAGCAGAAAAAAAATGTACAGAAAATATGTGTGTAATTGGCATTGAAGAAGAGAAAGAGAGAGAAAATGGGACATAACTAATCTTTGAAGACATTATCACCAAGAATTTTCCAATATTGACAACAGACATCAGGATAGAGATTCAAGAAAAACCTCAGCCTGGCACATTATTATAAATCTTCTGAAAAACAGGACAAGGAAAGATCTTACAAGTAGTATAAACAAATGTTATTTTCAAAACGGCAACTATAAGTTCAATGGAAGTTTTCTCAATATAAAGTAAAAAAAAGTAAAAAGACAACAGAATGGTATCTTTGAAGTCTTGGGGGAAAGAAACACGCTGTTAGCTTAAAGGGACAATTTTAAAAATTGACTAATCAAAAGAGAAAAAAAGAAAAATGAACTTTTATTAGTAATTATATTCTAAATAAAAGGATAAAAATCTCTGATTAGATAAAAATAATATAAATAAAATAAGTAAATCAACAATAATGTAAAATAAGTATTTGATGCTTACATATACAAACATGAAATATTTATATACATAAAACAGTTGAAAGCAAAAGGCTAGCAAAAGATACTCCTTCTAAGGACTAACCAACAGAAGAAAGAATGGTATAGCTTTATAATTATAAGTCAAAGAAGACATTAATGCCAGACATTCATGCTTTGTGCCCTTTTTGGTATGTTACACTTCAATAAAATCTATGCATAGGGAAAAAAAAAATCTCTCTTCAAACAAACAAATAGAACAACCAAACATAAGGGAACAGTCTTTCCAATGAAGACAAATCTTCAGAAAGAAGTACATTTTCATATTTCATGAGTGCACATCACTCACTGAAATACTTCCTTTTTTTCAATTTGTATGTAATACTGTGTGAGTTCCTTAACGTGTATTAGGCGTTGTTCATCTTCTTCTGAAGAATCATGTACATTGTAGCGCCTCAGGTGAGAAGGTTGTGTTGATTCACAAATGATGTGATTGATAGGGCAAATCATGTGCTCATATCCCTGAAACAACTTTGCTGAAAGCAAAGCTTCCTCTTTGATTAGAGGCATTTGTTTTGGTTGAATTGATTTTTTTCTTACACTTTTTCTCTTTCAACATGCTTTTCTGTCAGCACATTGACTTCAGTCAATGAATTGAGTGTTTCTTCTCACTGGCTGACAGCAGCCGCTGTGTGACTGTTTTTTTTTATTTTTAAACATCTTTATTGGAGTATAATTGCTTTACAATGATGTGTTAGTTTCTGCTGTATAACAAAGTGAATCAGCTATACATATACATATATCCCCATATCTCCTCCCTCTTGCATCTCCCTCCCACCCTCCATATCCCACTGCTCTAGGTGGACACAAAGCACCGAGCTGATCTCCCTGTGCTATGCGGCTGCTTCCCACTAGCTATCTGTTTTACATTTGGTAGTGTATATATGTCCATGCCACTCTCTCACTTCATCCCAGCTTACCCTTCCCCTTCCCCGTGTCCTCAAGTCCATTCTCTACGTCTGCGTCTTTATTCCTGTCCTGCCCATAGGTTCTTCAGAGCCATTTTTTTTTTTAAGATTCCATATATATGTGTTAGTATATGGTATTTGTTTTTCTCTTTCTGACTTATTTCACTCTGTCTGACAGACTCTAGGTCCAGCCATCTCACTACAAATAACTCAATTTCGTTTCTTTTTATGGCTGAGTAATATTCCATTGTATGTATGTGTCACATCTTTATCCATTCATCTGTCAATGGACACTTAGGTTGCTTCCATGTCCTGGCTACTGTAAATAGAGCTGCAGTCAACATTGTGGTACATGACTCTTTTTGAATTATGGTTTTCTCAGGGTATATGCCCAGGAGTGGGATTGCTGGGTCATATGATAGTTCTATTTTCAGTTTTTTAAGGAAACTCCACACTGTTTTCCATAGTGGCTGTATCCATTTACATTCCGGTGAACAGTGCAAGAGGGTTCACTTTTCTCTACACCCTCTCCAGCATTTATTATTTGTAGATTTTCTGATGATGGCCATTCTGACTGGTATGAGGTGATACTTCATTGTAGTTTTGATTTGCATTTCTCTAATGATTAGTGATGTTGAGCATTCTTTCATGTGTTTGTTGGCAGTCTGTATATCTTCTTTGGAGAAATGTCTGTTTAGGTCTTCTGCCCATTTTTGGATTGGGTTGTTTGTTTTTTTGTTATTAAGCTGCATGAGCTGCTTATAAATTTTGGAGATTAATGCTTTGTCAGTTTCTTCATTTGCAAATATTTTCTTCCATTCTGAGGGTTGTCTTTTGGTCTTGTTTATGGTTTCCTTTGCTGTGCAAAAGCTTTTAAGTTTCATTAGGTCCCATTTGTTTATTTTTGTTTTTATTTCCATTTCTCTAGGAGGTGGGTCAAAAAGGATCTTGCTGTGATTTATGTCATAGAGTGTTCTGCCTATGTTTTCCTCTAAGAGTTTTATAGTGTCTGGCCTTACATTTAGGTCTCTAATCCATTTTGAATTTATTCTTGTTTATGGTGTGAGGGAGTTTTCTAATTTCATTCTTTTACATGTAGCTGTCCAGTTTTCCCAGCACCACTTATTGAAGAGGCTGTCTTTTCTCCATTGTATATTCTTGCCTCCTTTATCAAAGATAAGGTGACCATATGTGTGTGGGTTTGTCTCTGGGCTTTCTATCCTGTTCCATTGATCT
>NW_020175446.1:1350338-1354664 GCF_003031525.2 Neophocaena asiaeorientalis asiaeorientalis | reverse complement strand
AAATGTCTGTTTAGGTCTTCTGCCCATTTTTGGATTGGGTTGTTTGTTTTTTTGTTATTAAGCTGCATGAGCTGCTTATAAATTTTGGAGATTAATGCTTTGTCAGTTTCTTCATTTGCAAATATTTTCTTCCATTCTGAGGGTTAATTCATTGATTAGCTCTAGTAGTTTTCTGGTGGCATCTTTAGGATTCTCTATGTGAAGTATCATGTCATCTGCAAACAGTGACAGTTTTACGTCTTCTTTTCCAATTTGGATTCCTTTTATTTCTTTTTCTTCTCTGATTGCTGTGGCTAAAACTTCCAAAACTATGTTGAATAAGAGTGGTGAGAGTGGGCAACCTGGTCTTGTTCCTGATCTTAGTGGAAATGGTTTCAGTTTTTCACCAGTGAGAATGATGTTGGCTGTGGTTTGTCATATATGGCCTTTATTATGTTGAGGTAAGTTCCCTCTGTGCCCACTTTCTGATGGGTTTTTATCATAAATGCACACAGAATTTTGTCATAAGCTTTTTCTGCATCTATTGAGGTGATCATATTGTTTTTATCCTTCAATTTGTTAATATGGTTTATCACATTGATTGATTGCATATACCCTACTTGATCATGGTGTATGAACCTTTTAATGTGCTGTTGAATTCTGTTTGCTATTATTTTGTTCAGATTTTGCATCTATGTTCATCTTTTCTCCAGATTGCTTTGGCTATTCGGGGTCTTTTGTGTTTCCATATAAATTGTAAAATTTTTTGTTCTAATTCTGTGAAGAATGTTATTGGTAGTTTGATAGGGATTGCATTGAATCTGAGGACTGCTTTGAGTAGTATAGTCATTTTCACAATATTGATTCTTCCAATCCAACTACATGGTATATCTCTCCAATAGGCCCAGCAACCATGGCTCATGGGCCCAGCCGCTCTGCGGTATGTGGGATCCCCCCGGACTGGGGCAGAAACCCATGTCCCATGCATCGGCAGGCAGAGTCCCAACCACTGCGTCGCCAGGGAAGCCCTTCTTCTCTAAACTTTTGATAGAATTTGCCTGTGAAGCCATCAGGTCCTGGGCTTTTGTTTGTTGGAAGATTTTAAATCACAGTTTCAATTTCAGTGCTTGTGGTTGGTCTGTTTATGTTTTCTATTTCTTCTTGGTTCAGTCTTGGAAGGTTGTGCTTTTCTAAGAATTTGTCCATTTCTTCCAGGTTGTCCATTTTATTGCTATATAGTGCTTATAGTAATCTCTCATGATCCCTTGTATTTCTGCAGTGTAAGTTGCTACTGTTTCATTTCTAATTCTATTGATTTTAGTATTCTCCCTTTTTTTCTTGATGAGTCTGGCTAATGGTTTATCAATTTTGTTTATCTTCTCAAATAACCAGCTTTTATTTATTTTTTTTTCTTTTTGCGGTATGCAGGCCTCTCACTGCTGTGGCCTCTTCCGTTGCGGAGCACAGACTCCGGACACACAGGCTTAGCGGCCATGGCTCACGGGCCCAGCCACTCTGCGGCATGTGGGATCTTCCCGGTCCGGGGCACGAACCCGTGTCCCCTGAATCGGCAGGCGGACTCTCAACCACTGCACCACCAGGGAAGCCCAACCAGCTTTTAATTTTATTGATCTCTGCTATCGTTTCCTTCATTTCTTTTTCATTTATTTCTGTTCTGATTTTATGATTTCTTTCCTTCTGCTAACCTTGGTTTTTTTTGTTCTTTCTCTAATTGCTTTAGTTGTAAGTTTAGGTTGTTTCTTTGAGATGTTTCTTGTTTCCTGAGGTAGGATTGTATTGCTATAAACTTCCCTTTTAGAACTGCTTTTGCTACATCCCATAGGTTTTGGGTTGTCGTGTTTTCATTGTCATTTGCTTGCAGGTAGTTTTTGATTTCCTGTTTGATTTCTTCAGTGATCCCTCGGTTGTTTAGTAGTGTATTGTTTAGCCTCCACATGTTTGCATTTTTACAGATTTTTTCCTGTAATTGATATCTAGTCTCATAGCGCTGTGGTTGGAAAAGATACTTGATACAATTTCAATATTCTTAAATTTACCAAAGCTTGATTTGTGACCCAAGATATGATCTATCCTGGAGAGTATTCCACGAGCACTTGAGAAGAAAGTGTATTCTGTTGTTTTTGGATGGAATGTCCTATAAATATCAACTAAGTCCATCTTGTTTAATGTCATTTAAATCTTGTTTTTCCTTATTTATTTTCATTTTGGATGATCTGTCCATTGGTGAAAGTGGGGTGTTAAAGTCCCCTACTATTTTTGTGTTACTGTCGATTTCCCCTTTTATGGCTGTTAGCATTTGCCTTATGTATTGAGGTGCTCCTATGTTGGATGCAGAAATATTTACAATTGTTATATCTTTTTCTTTGATCAATCCCTTGATCATTATGTAGTGTCCTTCGTCTCTTGTAATAGTCTTTCTTTTAAAGTCTGTTCTGTCTGATATGAGAATTGCTACTCCAGCCTTCTTTTGATTTCCATTTGCATGGAATATCTTTTTCCATCCTCTCGCTTTCAGTCTGTATGTGTCCCTAGGTTTGAAGTGGGTCTCTTGTAGATAGCATATATACGGGTCTTGTTTTTGTATCCATTCAGCTATTCTATGTCTTTTGGTTGGAGCATTTAATCCGTTTACATTTAAGGTAGTTATTGATATGTATGTTCCTATTACCATTTTCTTAATTGTTTTGGGTTTGTTATTGTAGGTCTTTTCCTTCTCTTGTGTTTCGTGCCTAGAGAAGTCACTTTAGCATTTGTTGTAAAGCTGGTTTGGTGGCACTGAATTCCTTTAGCTTTTGCTTGTCTGTAAAGGTTTTAATTTCTCTGTCAAATCTGAATGAGATCCTTGCTGGGTAGAGTAATCTTGGTTGTAGGTTTTTCCCTTTCATCACTCTAAATATGTCCTGCTACTCCCGTCTGGCTTGCAACGTTTCTGCTGAAGGATCAACTGTTAACCTTATGGAGATTCCTTTTTATGTTATTTGTTGCTTTTCCCTTGCTGCTTTTAATATTTTTACTTTGTATTTAATTTTTGATAGTTTGATTAGTATGTGTCTTGGTGTGTTTCTCCTTGGATTTATCCTGTATGGGACTCTCTGTGCTTCCTGAACTTGATTGACTATTTCCTTTCCCATATTAGAGAAGTTTTCAACTATAATCTCTTCAAAATATTTTCTCAGTCCCTTTCTTTTTCTTTTCTTCTCTGGGGCCCCTATAATACGAGTGTTGGTGCATTTAATGTTTTCCCAGAGGTCTCTGAGACTATCCTCAATTCTTTTCATTCTTTTTTGTTTATTCTGCTCTGTGGTAGTTATTTCCACTATTTTATCTTCCAGGTCACTTATCCGTTCTTCTGCCTCAGTTATTCTGCTATTGATTCCTTTAGAGTATTGCTAATTTGATTTATTGTGTTGTTCATCATTGTTTGTTTGCTCTTTAGTTCTTCTAGGTCCTTGTTAAACATTTCTTGTAACTTTTCCATTCTATTTCCTAGGTTTTGGATCATCTTTACTATCATTACTCTGAATTCTTTTTCATGTAGACTATTTCCTCTTCATTTCTTTGGTGTGGTGGATTTTTGCCTTGCTCCTTCATCTGCTGTGTGTTTCTCTGTCTTCTCATTTTGCTTAACTTACAGTGTTTAGGGTCTCATTTTCACAGGCTGTAGGTTCTTATTTCCCATTGCTTTTGGTGTCTGCCCCCAGTGGGTAAGGTTGGTTCAGTGGGTTGTGTAGGCTTCCTAGTAGAGGGGACTGATGCCTGGGTTCTGGTGGATGAGACTGGATCTTGTCTTTCTGGTGGGCTGGACTGCATCCGGTGGTGTGTTTTGGGATGTCTGTGATCTTATGATTTTAGCCAGCCTCTCTGCTAATGGGTAGGGTTGTGTTCCTGCCTTGCTAGTTGTTTGGCATAGGGTGTCCAGCAGTGTAGCTTGCTCTTCATTGAGTGGAACTGGGTCTTAGTGTTGAGATGGAGATCTCTCGATGAGCTTTCGCCATTTGATAATATGTGGAGCTATGAGGTCTCTGGTAGACCAATGTCCTGAACTTGGCTCTCCCACCTCAGAGGCTCAGGCCTGACACCTGGCCGGAGCACCAAGACCCTGTCAGCCATGCGGCTTAGAAGAAAAGGGAGAAAATAAATAAATTAATTAAATTAAATAGTTATTAAAATAAAAAATAAAACAATTATTAAAAATAGAAAAATTTAAAAGTAATTTTAAAAAGAAAGAGAGAAAGAAGAGAGCAACCAAACCAAAAAAAGCAAATCCAATGATAACAAGCGCTAAAAACTATACATAAAACAAAACATGGACAGACCGAAACCTAG
>NW_020175446.1:1343881-1350326 GCF_003031525.2 Neophocaena asiaeorientalis asiaeorientalis | reverse complement strand
ATATATATATATAAAGGAAGAGAGCAACCAAATAAATAAACAAATCTGCCAATGATAATAAGCTCTAAATACTAAACTAAGATAAGCATAAAACCAGAAACAAGTTACATACAGAAAGCAAACCCCAAGTCTGCAGTTGTTCCCAAAGTCCACCACCTCACTTCTGGGATGATTTGTTTTCTAACCAGGTATTCCAGTGATGCAGGTACATCAAGTTGATTGTAGAGATTTAATCCACTGCTCCTGAGGCTTCTGGGAGAGATTTCCCTTTCTCTTCTTTGTTCGTGCAGCTCCTGGGGTTCAGCTTTGGATTTGGCCCCGCCTCTGCATGTAGGTCGCCGGAGGGTGTCTGTTCTTTGTCTAGACAGGACGGGGTTAAAGGAGCAGCTCATTAGGGGGCTCTGACTCACTCAGGCTAGGGGGAACGAGGGGTATGGGATGCGGGGTGAGCCTGTGGCTGCAGATCCTGGTGTGACATTACACCAGCCTGAGGCGCACCGTGAGTTCTCCCGGGGAAGTTGTTCGTGGATCACGGGACCCTGGCAGTGGCGGGCTGCACAAGCTCCCAGGAGGGGAGGTGTGGACAGTGACTTGTGCTCGCACACAGGATACTTGGTGGCTGCAGCAGCAGCCTTAGTGTTTTGTGCCCGTCTCTGTGGTCCGTGCTGATAGCCGTGGCTCATGCCTGTCTCTGTAGCTCCTTTAAGCAGCGCTCTTAATCCTCTCTCCTCGTGCACCCAAAACAATGGTTTCTTGCCTCTTCGACAGCTCCATGCTTTTTCCAGGACCCCCTCCTGGCTAGCTGTGGGCACTAGCCCCCTTCAGGCTGTGTTCTTGCAGCCAACCCCAGTCCTCTCCGTGGGATCTGCCCTCCGAAGCCCGATCCTCCGCTCCCAGCCCCGCCTGCCCCGGTGGGTGAGCAGACAAGCCTCTCGGGCTGGTGAGTGCTGGTTGGCACCGATCCTCTGTGCGGGAATCTCTCCGCTTTGCCCTCTGCACCCCTGTGGCTGCGCTCTCCTCTGCGGCTCCGAAGCTTTCCCCCTCTGCCACCTGCAGTCTCCGCCCGCGAAGGGGCTTCCTAGTGTGTGGAAACCTTTCCTCCTTCATGGCTCCCTCCCACTGGTGCAGGTACCGTCCCTATTGTTTTGTCTCTGTTTATTCTTTTTTCTTTTGCCCTACCCAGGTACGTGGGGAGTTTCTTGCCTTTTGGGAGGTCTGAGGTCTTCTGCCAGCGTTCAGTAGGTGTTCTGTAGGAGTTGTTCCACATGTAGATGTATTTTTGATGTATTTGTGGGGAGGAAGGTGACCTCCATGTCTTACTCCTCCACCATCTTGAAGGCCCCCCTGACTGTTTTGTTAATACACAATGAATGCTTCACTGAAAATTCCATTTGCTGTGACCTGGACTTTAATATGCAGCTGGAAAGTTCCATACATTTGCCAAATCTGTCTCTGCTGTGCATGCAGTTCTCCTTGTCAATATTCTTGTAATGTGTGCTTAACTTTGTTTTCCTATGTGTGTGTGTGTGTGTATTTATATCCAAACTTTATTTAGAGTAGTTTTATATTCGGAGCAAAACTAAGAGGGAGGTACAGAGATATACCCCCTGCCTGCACACATGCACAGCCTCCCCATTATTAATATCCCCCACCAAATGGTACAACTTTTTCCCAAGGATGAACCTGTGTGGACACCTCATCATCACCCAAAGTTTGTGGTTTACATTAGGGTTCACTGTTGATGTTGCAGTCTGTGGGTTTGGACAAATGTATAATGACATGTATCCATCATTACAGTATCATACAAAGTATTTTCATTGCCCTAAAAATCCTCTGTGCTCCACCTATTCATCCCTCCCACTTCCCAACCTGTCAACCACTGATCTTTTTGCTGTTTCCATAGTTTCACCTTCCCTAGAATGTCCTAGGGTTGGAATCATCATGTAGTGGCCTTTTCAGATTGGTTTCTTTCACTTAGTGCATTTACGTTTCCTCCATGTCATTTCATGGCCTGATAGCTCATTTCCTACAGTGCTAAAGAAGATTCCGTCCTATGATATAATTTTTGTGGTAAAGGGACATGATAATTCCAGAGTGTGTAACGCAAGCATTACGTGAATGAACCAGAACTTTTCTTAGCTTAGACAT
This sequence comes from Neophocaena asiaeorientalis asiaeorientalis, assembly GCF_003031525.2. NCBI lineage: Eukaryota > Metazoa > Chordata > Mammalia > Artiodactyla > Phocoenidae > Neophocaena > Neophocaena asiaeorientalis. The sequence goes on along the minus strand of NW_020175446.1, from coordinate 1,348,178 downwards.
GCTTTCCTATTAATGATGTGATGTTATATCACCACACAGCAGTAAGGCACATAGGGTGACCAACCCTCCCAGTTTGTCCAGTGCTGCCCCAGTTTTAGCACTGACAGTCCTGTACCCAGAGAAGAACTTCAGTGTCAGATACATGGGAGGGTTGCTCACCCCAAGTCAATTTTTAAAATCAAAGATACAAATTCACAGTTATAATATAGAATAATTACTGTAAAAGGCCAAGATACTATGATTCAAATATGAATATGAATTACAAATGGCTATAGATTCTTTAAAGGAGGGTCTTGCTATCTTTATATATCTATATCTATGGCTTGTCTGTTTAAGCAGCAGGATTCCCCCCACGCCTTGAAGGTAAAAGTGGAGATATTTGGTGCCTTAAACAATGGTTTTGATATTTCTTTTCTCTGCAGACTCACTGGATCCAGTGTTCCTGACCTTATTGTGAGTATGAGCAACCAGATGTGGCTACATCTACAGTCTGATGACAGCATTGCCTCGCCTGGATTTAAAGCTGTTTACCAAGGTATGGCCCGAACACACTTAGCAGCATTTAAAACCAGCTTTCCTGCAGAGGGCCAGGACCATTTTCTGTGTGTTAGGTGTAAATAAAACTGACAAGTCGGAACAATGTTTAAAAATAAGGACTAATTATTTGCAACTTCTGTAATTAAAGTTCTACTTATAGCTTGTTTCTGCAAGGGAGAAACGTTAACTTCTTGAAAGCTTGGCTCGCCGTTACTGTGGCAAAACGAAGATTGAGATCAAGTATAAAGTGTAAGCCAGGAAATGTGTTCACACTTGTCGATCTTGGCATTTTAGCTCTTCCTGAGGGAAGTTGTTATGCTTATAACTAAGGGAAGCATTTTGAACAAAGTATGAATTTGAGTGGCATCAACTCGATGAAGTTTATTGTATATATCCGCAGGTACAAATGTGTGGGTTTCTAATGGAAGACAGGGAAATCTAGACAGAGTTGGAAAAAATCTACTAAGTACTTGTGTAGGAGAAAGATAACCTTGCTTTGAGAGTTATGAGTTATGCTTGCTCTGGAGAAGAGAATGCTCCTTCAGGGAGGTTGGCTTCGTCTCTGAGTCACGAGATGATGAGGAGCCGCCACCGCAGTGAACCGTTTGCCGTGGTGAAGTATCTGCTGTGCGGTGACCAGGGCCCCGGGCTCTGTGTCCTGCCTCTTTAAACAGCCTCACTGGACTGTTCCACCTATATTGTTTCCTCTGGAGCTCCCAGGAAACACATCTCTTAACCGGAGTATATTGATTGGTATTTCTTAAAACGTTTTTTAATTATGAAAAACTTCAAAATGCAAACAGAAGTAGAAAGAATAATATAATGAACCTGAGATAACTACATTTACAAACTTTTTTGCAAGACTCCCAGATAGTCTGCTGTTGACTCGAGTATTGACTGTACATGCGGGACACAGCTGCCCCATCCATGTGTTCCTCTAGATGGCCAGCCTCTGCTCAGCCCTGCCCTTCCTCAAGTGTCCTACATCTTTTGGGAAATCAATGATACTTCCTTCTATTAGACATTCCCAAAAGGTTCCAGGCTTACAGGCAAACCTTTATAAAATGACTACATCTTAAAAAAAATTAACTTCTCTCTTCCTATTCCCACCAAAAAAAAAAGAAAACCCTGTCCCACTGCCACCCTCACAAAAACAAAATCAATAAACCGCTTACTACTTCCACGTGTTCAGAGGTTTAGTTCACATAACCCCCTTCTTGTGCACTTTGGTTCTGAATGTGTCAGTGCAGCAGCCAGGCTAGCCCTCACCTGTCTTTCGGGGCACACCATGATCCATGGGTCAGTGTCTCTTGATCGCTAGAAATGGTAAAGAACTGAGAATGAAACAAGGTAGAAGGGGAATCTGAGACTGGAATATGAAGAATAAAAATGACCTTCATGATCTTCCATCCTCAGGGCACCTAGAATAGGTGTCAGGAAGCACATCTGTTTTAACTGGCAAAAACACACACACATAAGAACACACAGACCATTTAACTTTCGATCTGTGCTTTCATGTTCTCTATGTCAGTAATTAAATAGTTTTGACTCAAGAAACATTTAAGAAGGCTTGTGAGCATGCTAAATTCTTCTTTTGGGTTATGCAAAAGCAAAATGGTGATGGATCACTGCTTGTATTTTCAGCTTAGACCCTTCGTATATTTGACTAAAAGAAGTAAATTGTTCTCCTGTGCCCAAAGATGAAATGTGTCCCCAGATATGATACAATGAACTTACTAACAATGTTTTATAAATTATTATATAAAACTACTTATATATGAAACTTAAAATATATATTTAAGCTGCCATTTTACATATACTGGCATACTTTCATTAAACCGCAACTAATTTGAAGTGAATTTCAGTAAGATTGAAAGGAACATATTCGCATCTTGAATTCAAGTTATAGTCATGAGAAGTCTTTTCAGAACCATTTTATACTATCTTACAAATACTTTTGCTCTGATAGTTGATCAGAATTACCAGGACAATTTTAAACAGACAATGTTTTGTTTTCACACACACACACTGTATTTTATTTTTACAAGAGATAAATAAACTGACACCAAGCATTGTAAGTGGATGACCACAACAAAAGCAACAATGATTGCAATTACCACACACAAAACACACTCATACTATGTCATAATATTGACATTCAGTCCAGTAATCCTCCACTGTAACAGCTCCTTTACTTTTCAGTGAAAATTGATTTGTATATTTTTTGCCTCTGAGTCCTTGTGGGATTTTTTTCTTTAATTCAAACACAAAGTCATAAAAGTTATAATCATCCTCATCAGTTCACTCCGTCCCATGTAATTAATTTTTTTTCATCTTGATCTTTTGTTAGCACTTTTACGAATTCATCAGTTTTCCATTAGTGTTCTGAAAATGCTTATTCATTCAGTTCAGCAGTATAGTCAGTTACCAGAAAAATGTACTTGTCCTAGTCTATTCCATGAATTCCTTGAAGATGAAACCCTTTTATAGGAACATTTTTGCAAAAGCATCAGAGTACACCCAGAACTGTCTGTAAATGACAAAAGACTTAAAAATGACCATGATTTTTAGATTTGATGAAAGTTCATAATAATGCAATTGACAAGGAAATTTAGTTATTTCTGAGATATACATTTTACGGTAATAACTAGAATTATGACTTATAACATTATACCAGAACATATAAGATTTTTAGAAATTTCATGTTATGTCTGAAACATTTATTTATTTAACATTTAACATTTATTTATTAACATATTTCCATACAAATAACCCAAAGAAAGTTTAGTATTAGTTGTTTCGTTTGTATACTGCAGGTTCTTATTAGTCATCAATTTTATACACATCAGTGTATACATGTCAATCCCAATCACCCAATTCAGCACACCACCATCCCCAACGCTCTGCAGTTTCCCTCCCTTGGTGCCCATACGTTTGTTCTCTACATCTGTGTCTCAACTTCTACCCTGCAAATTGGTTCGTCTGTACCATTTTTCTAGGTTCCACATACATGCATTACTATACGGTATTTGTTTTTCTCTTTCTGACTTACTTCACTCTGTATGACAGTCTCTAGGTCCATCCACGTCTCAACAAATGACCCAATTTCGTTCCTTTTTATGGCTGAGTAATATTCCATTATATATATGTACCACATCTACTTTATCCATTCATCTGTCGATGGGCATTTAGGTTGCTTCCATGACCTGGCTATTGTAAATAGTGCTTCAATGAACATTGGGGTGCATGTGTCTTTTTGAATTACGGTTTTCTCTGGGTATATGCCCAGTAGTGGGATTGCTGGATCATATGGTAGTTCTATTTGTAGTTTTTAAAGGAGCCTCCATACTGTTCCCCATTGTGGCTGTATCAACTTACAATCCCACCAACAGTGCAAGAGGGTTCCCTTTTCTCCACACCCTCTCCAGCATTTGTTGTTTGTAGATTTTCTGATGATGCCCATTTTAACTGGTGTGAGGTGATACTTCATTGAAGTTTTGATTTGCATTTCTCTAATGATTAGTGATATTGAGCAGCTTTTCATGTGCTTCTTGGCCATCTGTATGTCTTCTTTGGAGAAATGTCTATTTAGGTCTTCTGCCCATTTTTGGATTGGGTTGTTTGTTTTTTTTAATATAGAGCTGCATGAGCTGTTTATATATTTTGGAGATTAATCCTTTGTCCGTTGATTAGCTTGCAAATATTTTCTCCCATTCTGAGGGTTATTTTTTCGTCTTGTTAATGGTTTCCTTTGCTGTGC
>NW_020175446.1:1336468-1342427 GCF_003031525.2 Neophocaena asiaeorientalis asiaeorientalis | reverse complement strand
GCCTCCAAGTGTTTGTGTTTTTTATGGTTTTTTTCCCTGTAATTCATTTCTAATTTCATAGTGTTGTGGTCAGAAAAGATGCTTGATATGATTTCAGTTTTCTTAAATTTACTGAGACTTGATTTGTGACCCAAGATGTGATCTATCCTGGAGAATGTTCTGTGCGCACTTGAGAAGAAAGTGTAACCTGTTGTTTTGGATGGAATGTCCTATAAATATCAATTAAATCTTTCTGGTCTGTTGTGTCATTTAAAGCTTCTGTTTCCTTATTTATTTTCATTTTGGATGATCTGTCTAGTGGTGTAAGTGAGGTGTTAAAGTCCCCCACTATTATTGTGTTATTGTTGATTTCCTCTTTTATAGCTGTTAGCAGTTGCCTTATGTATTGGGGTGCTCCTATGTTGGGTGCATATGTATTTATAATTGTTATATCTTCTTCTTGGATTGATCCCTTGATCATTATGTAGTGTCCTTCCTTGTCTCTTGTAACATTCTTTATTTTAAAGTCTATTTTATCTGATATGAGTATAGCTACTCCAGCTTTCTTTTGATTTCCATTTGCATGGAATATCTTTTTCCATCCCTTTACTTTCAGTCTGTATGTGTCCCTAGGTCTGAAGTGGGTCTCTTGTAGACAGCATATATACGGGTCTTGTTTTTGTATCCATTCAGCAAGCCTGTGTCTTTTGGTTGGAGCATTTAATCTATTCACATTTAAGGTAATTATCGATATGTATGTTCCTATGACAGTTTTCTTAATTTTTTGGGTTTGTTTTTGTAGATCCTTTTCTTCTCTTGTGTTTCCCACTTAGAGAGGTTCCTTTAGCATTTGTTACAGAGCTGGTTTGGTGGTGCTGAATTCTCTTAGCTTTTGCTTGTCTTTAAAGCTTTTGATTTCTCCATTGAATCTGAATGAGATCCTTGCCTTGTAGAGTAATCTTGGTTGTAGATTCTTCCCTTTGATCAATTTAAGTATATCATGCTACTCCTTTCTGGCTTGTAGAGTTTCTGCTGAGAAATCAGCTGTTAACCTTATGGGGATTCCCTTGTATGTCATTTTTCGTTTTTTCCTTGCTGCTTTCAATAATTTTTCTTTGTGTTTAGTTTTTGCCAATTTGATTACTATGTGTCTTGGCGTGTTTCTCCTTGGGTTTATCCTGTATGGGACTCACTGCGCTTCCTAGACTTGGGTTGCTGTTTCCTTTCCCATGTTAGAGAACTTTTCGACTATAATGTCTTCAGGTATTTTCTCGGGTCCTTTCTCTCTCTCTTCTCCTTTAACCTTATGGGGATTCCCTTGTATGTCATTTTTCGTTTTTTCCTTGCTGCTTTCAATAATTTTTCTTTGTGTTTAGTTTTTGCCAATTTGATTACTATGTGTCTTGGCGTGTTTCTCCTTGGGTTTATCCTGTATGGGACTCACTGCGCTTCCTAGACTTGGGTTGCTGTTTCCTTTCCCATGTTAGAGAACTTTTCGACTATAATGTCTTCAGGTATTTTCTCGGGTCCTTTCTCTCTCTCTTCTCCTTCTGGGACCCCTATAATGCGAATGTTGTTGGGTTTAATGTTGTCCCAGAGGTCTCTTAGGCTGTGTTCATTTCTTTTCATTCTTTTTTCTTTATTCTGTTCCGCAGCAGTGAATTCCACCATTCTGTCTTCCAGGTCACTTATCCATTCTTCTGCCTCAGTTATTCTGTCTTCACTATCATTATTCTGAATTCTTTTTCTGGAAGGTTGCCTGTCTCCACTTCATTTAGTTGTTTTTCTGGGGTTTTATCTTGTTCCTTCATCTGCTACATAGTCCTCTGCCTTTTCACGTTGTCTGTCTTCTGTGAATGTGGTTTTTGTTCAACAGCCTGCAGGATTGTAGTTCTTCTTGCTTTTTCTGTCTGCCCTCTGGTGGATGAGGCTATCTAAGAGGCTTGTGTAAGTTTCCTGTTGGGAGGGACTGGTAAACAGACAATTTTTAAACAGAGAATTTTTACTGACACACACAAGATCTATTATTTGAAAGAAATGGCTCATGATAAACTATAATCTAAGAAAATATACAATAAGAATTCAGAATAAAACATTAATATATGTTCCACATAACTTTTTTTCTTAATCAATTAATTCATTTTTATTTTTGGCTGCGTTGGGTCTTTGTTGCTGCGCACAGGCTTTCTCTAGTTGTGGTGAATGGGGGCTACTCTTTGTTGTGGTGCACAGGCTTCTCATTGAGGTGGCTTCTCTTGTCGCGGAGCACGGACCCTAGGTGCACAGGCTTCATTAGTTGTGGCATGCAGGCTCAGTAGTTGTGGCGCATGGGCTTCATTGCTCTGTGGCAAGTGGGATCTTCCTGGACCAGGGATCGAACCCATGTCCCCTGCATTGGCAGGCAGATTCTTAACCAGTGTGCCACTAGAGAAGTCCCCACATAACTACTTAAATTATCAAAACTTTAGATACTTTCCTTAAGTTTCAAAATTCTAAGGAAGTAACAAATTTAAAAGAACAGTAATACAATAAAATTGGTGGGGTTTTTTTTGGATTATTTTACTGTAGGGGATCTGTTACAAAGAAAGAAATAATTTGTAAGTTATTGTTGGGAAAAATTAGGAAAGTGACATGGGAGGAGATGCAGTTGATTATTACCCTGTGGATATTGAAGACTTCTGCATCTATTAGCAATTTTGTTTCCGTGTTGCTAATGGCCTGTATATGCATTTTCTTTGAATTCTCCTTCAGAGCAGTTTGTTAAATCTTACTAATTTCTTCATTAATTACAGAGTTCATTGAAATCTTTGACATGACAGATGTTTGCATACATAAGTGAAAATGAAAGAAATATTAAACTGGAGAGCTGGGATTTTATTTTATTCAGTTTTACTTTGTGAATTTGAATAACGAAACAGTATGCTCTTGTCTTCCAAGTGTCCACTGTAGGGTAGTCAGGAGCTGGAAAAAAAGCAGCTAGTGGTTACTGCATGCCAAGCCAATGAGGCAGGTAATTAAAAGCGTCTCCCAATGTCAAAACAATAAAGATGGTAGGTGATGGTGTCATGAGTCCAACAGTGAAGGCAGCATAACAGGGCTACACCCTTGCCTTGTGGGATGAAGGATAATAGTCACAGCATTGAAAAGTCCTGTAGTGACGAGGGGGCTCCACAGGAGTGTCCTTATATACAAAGTGTGAAAGACTCCTCCTTGCTGGAGACATGGGCTGCAATGGGGACTTCATGACTCTTTTTTAATAAGAAATGCTACGAGAAAAAATGGTATTTACATCCCACGCAAAGGTTAGGACTTGAATGCACAGATAATTGCTGAATACTTCTGACATTTGGGTTTTTAGAGTTGACCTTTAATTGAACTTCTACATGACTGTGCCTTATTTAAGAAAGCACGGCAGAGATATAATCCTTTCCACATGACCTGCACTGGCTACTGCTTTTGGTAGAATCTAAATGCATTCGTGAAATACCAGACACTTCCCAACAGGGCAAATGACAGTAAATTAAGTCATGCAGTTTGAAGACACATATCATACAGAGTAGGATAAAGACTCGAGAGAGGAGGATCTTTCCTGGATTGAGGATCCTTAACTACTAAGGGATGTCAGTCTTCTCAGTTACAATACAAATGTTCTTCCAACTGTCCTGTTTCAGTTCGAATGACCATACAGCATTCATTATAATCACATTTACTTCTAATTAGTAACTGTCTGTTAACAGTGTTGATAGCCTATTAGTGGCTACAACCTAAAATGTCATGGAAATGTGGATGGCTGTCAATCCTTGAAAAATTGCCAGTTCAAAGCCATTTATTATTTTTGACAGAACAATATTCTGTAGTTAAAAAGATAATTAAAACGAGGACTAATATAAGATTTGAGAACTTTAAAAATTGAGAGAATATATCAAAAGAAGACATCCTATGGACCTAGAGATTATCATACTAAGTGAAGTAAGCCAGAGAAAGACAAATATCATATGATATCACTTATATGTGGAATCTAAAAGAAAAGGATACAAATAAACTTATTTACAAAACAGAAGTAGAGTCACAGATGTGGAAAACAAACTTATAGTTACCAAAAGGGAAAGGGGGAGGGAGAGATAAATTAGGAGATTGGGATTAACATATACACACTACTATGTACAAAATAGATAAACAACAAAGACCGACTGCATAGCACATGGAACTATACTCAATATTTTATATATTATATACATACATATAACTGAGTCAGTGTGCTGTACACCTGAAACTAACATGACATTTTAAATCAACTATATGTCAATAAAGAAATAAAGTAAAATAAATAAATTAATTAATTTAAAAAAAGAAGACATTCTCGAAACTGTTATTTCCAGAGTGCTATATTAAGCTATCAATTGGAGATAAAATAAAAACCATTTGTAAAGGTGAGCATCAAATACATAAATAATTACACTATTTGATTGAAAATATTGTTGTGTATTGTATTATCAGAAAATATATACAGCTGATACTTACACACAGTTTCACTTTCTAGGTTTTGATATTGCGTGATTTTAACTAACACCACTGTGATAGTTTAGCATACAGGCTCTGAAGCCAGAGTACCCAAGGTCCTCACTCTGCCACTTAGCTGGGCAAGCTGTTTAAACTCTCTGTGTGTCAGACTCCTCATTTTTTTAAAAAGGGAGAAAATAATAATGACACCAATTTCATTAGTATGTTGTAAAAATCAATTGACCTAAAATGTGGAAAGCACGTAGAGTGAGAAATGCTATTATTTGCATATGCATTTTCCTCTTTTAATTTTGAGTTTATTCTACAAGTAAGAATTTTTTATTGCTTATAGTAAAATATGTAAGAATTGTAAGTGTCCTTTCCAGGTTACTTCCTCCAGGCAACAGCTCTCAATATTTCCTTGTGTGTCCTTCCAGAATTTTCAATACATACAACACCAAGCCTGAAGTCATGCTTTGTCTCTTGGCTTATAAACTGTAGACGAACTTTGATGGACAAGAAATGTCACACCATCTTATTTTAAAATCAATTTGAATTTCTTTCAGAGGCTCCATCCTAACCACGAGGCAGTAAATTTAACCTTGGTTGTGACCGGAGGGGCCCCACGTCAGCCCTTTCCTTCCTGTCCACCCCTATCTCACCAAGATGTTGAAAATTCCTGAGCATTGTGGGAATACAGAACGTTTGGGGGTCCTCAAAGATTTGAGTCGTGCTTGTTACTCTGACACTTTGGGCACGGTCGTCTCTCACAGAAGCTCCCCCAGTGAGCCTTGCACTGGCAGCCTCCCCTCCCCAGGGGCACAGTGGTGTTGGAGCAGCCTCTTGGGGATGATGGGTCGGGAGAACTCTGGGTCCGCGCCACCCACCTGTGGACCTGCATCACCAGGCTCTCAGCCTTGGGTGCCTCTGGGTTTCTGCATTTGCTCCCACCTCTGTCACCTCCCCACAGGTTGCCTAGGGAGCATATGTACTCACTCAACTTAGTCTTTTAAGGAAGAGTTTATGATAGAGTAGCTGGGGCAAAGAAGCACAGAGGAAGGCTTGGCTGTGCTTGGTAATCACAGGGTGTGGAAGGGTGAGCAGAGAAAAACTCAGAAACTAAAATACAAATGTAATCACTGTGGAGAGCTCAAGGCCAGCGGAAGGAAAATAAACATAAATTACCTTGCTAGACTTGTGTTTGTATGTGTTTATGTAATTTATATATGTTTACATATACATATATACATACATCTGTGTATATAAATATATGGAGGGAGAGAATATGCTGATAATTAAGAAAATTATTGGCAAATATTTTGCAAAGTTTAAAAAGTGAGAATTCTTTAGGGAGATATGTCATACATCTAAGAAAGCGATCAAAGAGAGGTGGGTTTTGGGCTTCCCTGGTGGCACAGTGGTTGAGAGTCCGCCTGCCGATGCAGGGGACACGGGTTCGTGCCCCGGTCCGGGAAGATCC
>NW_020175446.1:1325620-1336437 GCF_003031525.2 Neophocaena asiaeorientalis asiaeorientalis | reverse complement strand
GTGTACCAAAAAAAAAAAAAAAAAAAAGAAAGGAAGGTTTTATTCGTTTAAAACCTTTTTACATATGAAAATATTTAATTCAAAATAATCTACTCAAAAACCCAAAAGGTAAAAAATATGGTGTAAATAATTATAATATAGTTGTATAAGCAATACTACTCATCTATTAAATAAACTGTGTGAAACCTAAGGTGTATATAATATACAATTGTTATATATTATATAATTGCATATAATATATATAATTCATAAATCATATATAATTCATACGTATATAAGTCATATATATGTAACTCACATATATGTATAATTAATATATATATGTAATAGAATAATATATATAGAAAGCTAACCCGCTTAGTGCATAGTTTTTCTACTTTATATTTCAAAATTCCTATCGTATATAAGGTAAACACTGAGGATCAAAAACAAATTTTGTAAACCAATCTTACATTTAGTAATACAGAAGGATTCTTGTTAAAATATTATAATAATGTAATAGAGCTTGAGATTACATACTTTTTTTTTTTTTTTTTTTTTTTTTTTGCGGTACGCGGGCCTCTCACTGTTGTGGCCTCTCCCGTTGCAGAGCACAGGCTCCGGATGCGCAGGCTCAGCGGCCATGGCTCACGTACCCAGCCGCTCCGCGGCACGTGGGATCTTCCCGGACTGGGGCACGAACCCATGTCCCCTGCATCAGCAGGCGGACTCTCAACCACTCTGCCACCAAGGAAGCCAGAGATTATATAAATTTAAAATAACATACATTATATATTACAGCAGATTGTTTTTATTCAATAGAAGAGAAAGGAAAACAAACTCTCAATTCAGGGGTGGGCTTTCCACGACCACTGTCTCTTCTAGCACTGAGGAAGGTTGACAAGAAGCAAGCACATAACGTCTGGATATTCAAAGAAATACGAGTTTGCAATGCTGGTGGCCCTGCCTTTTTATGGCTTCACTCTCTATAGTTAAGTGGGTTAACTTTGGATCATATTTCATCACAAAAATAATGTTCAGTTAGACTTCATTACACATGTGGATGAACTGATTTCCACAAATCATGTTTTATATAATTTACCATAGCTATTTAAATTTTAGCAGGGGGTAAATTAAAGGAAATGTTCCCTGTGATGTGCTGCTGTGTGGTAAAACAAGACCTATTTTAGGCTCATGCTAAGAATTGTTTCAATAAAAGTTGAGCTCAACAATACTGTTTGATACCAGAAACAGAATTGTCTCCTAGGTCCTGTGAACACACTGATCAAGGAGTGGTAAAGATCAGTTTAGGTGTCTCAGTCTGTAATCTGTGATCCCAGGTGTTCGTGATGCACTGAAGAGGGGGAAATATTATCTAGTTCAGAGAACAGCATCTCTTCTCCATTCTTTTTTTTGGCCGTACACAGGCCTCTCACTGCTGTGGCCTCTCCCGTTGCGCAGCACAGGTTCCGGACACGCAGGCTCAGCTGCCATGGCTCACGGGCCCAGCTGCTCCGCGGCATGTGGGATCTTCCCGGACCGGGGCACGAACCCGTGTCCCCTGCATCGGCAGGTGGACTCTCAACCACTGCACTGCCAGGGAAGCCCTCTTCATTCTTAGTGGATAGCATTGCTGTTACAGTATCAAGGTTGTTTAATCTTTGAGATACTTGTGATGGTTGATTTTATGGGTCAGCTTGACTGGCCACAGGGTGCCCAAACATTTTGTCAAACATTATTCTGGGTGTGTCTGCAGGGCTGTTTCTGGATGAGGTTAACATTTGAAAGGGTGGACTGAGTAAAACAGATCAGCCTCCCCAGTGTGGGTAGGCCTCATCCAATCAGTTGAAGGTCTGAATAGAACCACAGGCTGAATGAAGAAAAGTTGCTCTCTCTGCCTGTCTTTGAGCTAGAACATTGGGCATCTCCTGCCTTTGATCTCAGATTTGGACTGGAACTTACACCACTGGCTCTCTTGGGTCTGGACACCTCAGTTGCCATAATCATGTAAGCCAATTCCTTATAATAAATTAATTTCAATAGGTAGCTAGATAGATAGATAGAGTTGGAGGTGGATGTGGGGATAGAGACAGAGATAAAGATAGAAATATCCTATTCGTTCTGTTTCTCTGAAGAACCCTGACCAACACACTGTTTCTCTACTTGAATGGTTGGATTTGCTCCAGCTGCTAGGCACAGACCCTTCCTGGCCCTCTGTGTGAGTATTTGCACATTTAAATGGGGTCCAAGTGGAGTTGAAGGTGCAGTCTGTGTGTGACCACTGAACAGAGGAAATCCCGCTGGTCCACACAGAAAGTGAGCCCATGGCCCTGGCCTTGTAGCCTGAAGCTGATACTCAGACAAGGTCAGGCAGGAACATGCCTGCCAATAACAGAGTGATGCCTAAAACCCTAAAGACGAAGTAGAGTCATGTGAAATAGCTTCATGTAAACTTTTGTTTTAATTTTGAGCAAAATCCAAGTTGAACCCACCAAGGATTTATAATGTGTATTTCCTTTTTCACAACCAATATGGTCTTGTATCTAAAGTGTATTTAAAAATGTTTTCAAAGACCTGATTTAAATCTATTACAAATTAACCTTTGTGCTGGATGCCGACTCTGAGCTGGATTTGTTTGGGAGGGTGTATGAGGGGAGCACTTTGAAATACCTGCAAGGAAGAGAAGGAAACAGAATGGGGCAGAGGGAGAAGCTGAGCAGTGTGTAGGTACGCCTGGTACCCTGGCCGAACCCAGGGAAACCTTGGGAGCTGGGACAGCCCTTCAGCGTTTTCCCAAACTGAAACAAGAGGGCGGGGCTGGTACCATTAGCCATTGATGAGGGCTGCCCCCAGGGAGCGGGCACAACCCTGTTTGACGTGATTCCTGGAGAGGGATGCAGCTGTGAGCTCCAGCAGCTGAGAGGCTGAGTGCCTTGATTCTGAAGCAGGGACGTGGGTGGTACCCAGAGGTCCACTGCCCCACACACCGTCACTTCTCCCAACCTGGGCACGACTTCTCTAGGATTCTAACTGGCCTCATGTCCTAGAAAAACGTACGATACATACTCATGGCCATTTTTTGACTTCCGCCTCTGCTGGTCTAGGTGGCTCCCCTAATGCCAGAAGGATGATTTCTGCACAAATTCCCAAGGTGCCTGCGGTTAGACCTTTCATGGGTATCGTCTGCTTCTCACTCTGTGTGTGGGTTCAGGTCAGCTGGGGCCCTTGGTAGTGTACAAGACAGTGGGGTGTGTAAGGTCTGTGGGTCTGTGACGCTGAGGCTGCATCGCAGGGACGTTTCTGTGAGAAGGAGCGGGTATACAAATCCTGGAAAGTCCATCACAGGATCTGTGCCCCACCAGTGCCAGCAGACGGAGTGTGTTAACACCTTTCTCCTGTCTTCCCATTCCGTTCTCTGCCTGGTGACTGAATGGCCTTCTGTACCTGCACCTGGCCTGCCCTCCACATGGCCCAAGCACAGCAGATGAGATAAAATCCTCATCCTCTCCAGACGGCTGCCTCTGCACTACGCTGAGGCCACGCTTGTACCTTGTATGTCACGCCCTTTCTCCCACCAGTGCTTGTGTGATTCTCTTCCTTGAGGGCCCCCAAACACTCTCTCCTCCCAGGAATGTCCTCGCTGTCCATTAAGACCCATCTTGAGTGTGGTCCATGGGCAGAGGCTTTTCCCTGGACATTAGTTTGTTTTCATTTTTACTATTGCAAAAGGAGTCATGTGTAAGTGGGTATTTGGGGAATGGTTAATTTTGAACATTTACTGTGTAATGTTTATATATGTTATATATATACATTATATATGTAATGTTTATGTTTGTATATACAATATCTGAAAATGTTGAGACTAAACTATTATTTGCTAGGAATAAGTAGTGATTCATTGAATTTTTTCTAGTAGGTATTTTTTTCTCCAGGAATATGAGTTAGAGCGTGACTGGGTTTATGTTGAGCGTATAAGTGAACTTCTCGATCAGAGGCTCACTAGACGGCTGACAGTGGAATCAGCAGTCAGTTTGCGTGGAACTGGCCCTGTTGAGAGTTGCCCAGTTTTATTAGTCAGTTTTGAACTGTGCAGTATTTTTGTGTGTGTGCTAAAAACAGGAGTTATAAGAGAAATTCTTACGGTTTGTAGAAACTACTCCATGGATGCGTGCTGCTTCTAACAACCCTGGTTGCCTCCTTTGGGTTGTTAATTCTGTAGTTTATACATTTAACTGCAAAAAACCAAAACCTCATTTTAAGACATTATTTTATAGACAGTGAGGGTCATATAAAGATCTTAGAACAGAGTGAGTTTAAAGAAGGAAAAGAAAACCATGATTATATTGCGACTTTACCTTTGCAAAGCTCTTCTAGAGAATATTTATATATTATTCTTATAAATGAGCAGCAAAGTAATGTGTGTAAAAACTAATGTAGCAAAATTAGAAAAATGGCATCTCAGCTAAAAGATCTCTCATTTGAACATTATTAGAAGCCTCTTCATCAGATGGCTCTCTTTCATTTTACCAAGATTACTAGTAGAGGTGAATATAAAAATTAAATCTGTATAATAACTCTTGGGTATGAATTTTCTCAGAGCTGTGGTTAATGAAATTAAAAAATTATATAAGCTGTATTATAATAGAGAAGTTATGTTTAGAAAGCAAAACATACTGATAATTTGGTTAGACATTTACATTTAAACCATTTAATAGCCTGACATATTAATAATTGAGTGTTTGAGGCCGAAATCATCTGGTTCTGTTTGTTTGCTGTTTTCTTCCGTTTGCTTCTGAATCTTCCAAACTGACCCAACCCATGTTCAGTTGTTCTACCTACAGACTAATAGTATTAACATAGGATATCATTAACACAAAATAAAAAAAACCAAACACATGACAGCAACAAAACTACCTGCTAGAATAGTGCTGAGTTTAAGATAATTCCTCGTTCTTTTGTTGGATGGGTTCGTGTTGTTAAGATATGCGAACACTCACGACCGGCCGTGTTGTATCAGGAGCACCATTTACTCCAAAATTCTATTTTTTTTCCTGAGTTCCATGTCATGAGTGAATTATAAATACCGTCTCCTTTTCATACCGTGGGATCAGCCATTATTAAATATTTAAATACATCTGCATGGAGGAGCTGGTAGAGCAGGTGGAGCAGCGTGAGTGCATGAAAGGCTAATGTAGAAATTTGACTTTTAAATTCTAGGTTTAGGGGCCCCTCAGCTGCAGCTGCATCCCACTCTCCCTTCTTAACATTGATCCTCACAGATTAGGCTTCACTTTCACAGTAACCTGAGTTAGGGCATCGTGGAAGTGATCTGGGGTTCAGGGCTCTCTGAGGCCATTACTGCAGACTTGCTGGGAGACAGTTCCCATCTGTGTCTCCATGTTGGGAGAATGACATGCTGTGAGTGGTGTTTCTCATGGACAAAAGAGGGTGAGGAGTAACCGAAACTAAGGGGGACCTCTAGGTGACGTGTTTAGCTCTCTAGGTAAAATGAAGTGGCTATATTTTTTTTCTAGCCACCTTTGCTGCCTTCCTGCTTCTCCTGTGTCCTGAATGTTTGACTGACAACATACCCTGACCTCCCCACCACTTGGATTCTAGAGTCAGATGCAATGGGACTTCCCTGGCGGTCCAGTGGTTAAGACTTTGCGTTTCCACTGCAGAGGGTACGGGTTCAATCCCTGGTCCGGGAACTAAGATCCCATATGCTGTGTGGTGCGGCCAAAAGATAAAAAAAATTTTTTTTAATTAAAAAAAAAAGATACAATGGGATCCATGGGCCACAAAGTCATATATCCCTTTGTTCTTCAATTTCCCCACAATCTGTGTTTTTTTTTTCTTCCATATTCCTGCTTCCTTTAGAATTTTAATGACCTCAGAAAGTCTACTTTTGGAGTCCTAGGTGGAATTACTAAAGTGTGTTGATTTGAAAATGGATCACATTTTGCATGACTGATTTCAAATTAGCAATGGACCCACTCTTTTCTCTCCGTACATCCTGCATTGTTTAATCCACATACATTTGCTCATGTTTCTAAGCCAGGCTGGGCCTTTCATCACAGAAGGGTTTTTATGGTTCAGCTCAAACGTATTTTCTTTTAGATATATTTCTTAACCTGGCAGCATGTATAGCTCTATGTTTTTTGGCTTTTCTATTGGGAATTCAGAGTGAGCAGAAAGGAAGTTAGTACAAAGAGAGACTGATGAAGAGAAAAACTAGCCGAGGAGCCAGGCTGCTCTATACTTGGGCCAGAAAGGTCTGGAAGGAGTGGCAGGACCACATATGGAACAAGCTAGTGGACGGAGCTGTAGCCAAGAGACCTGGGCTTCAGTTTTAGTCTTGCTAGACTTTCCTTGACTTTCCCTGGCCTTTAAGACCCTCCTCTATGATGAGTGGTAGGAACAGAGCGTCTGGGGGCTTTCCTCCCAGCTCTGAAAAAGATATAAGGCAACAGTTCTATGAATATTTGGTTTCTATGGGAAACTGACTCCAGGAACAATTAGCAAGACAAACGGCATGTGAGCATTGTCTTCTTGAGTTAAAATCCTCCACTGGGAATATTTCAATGCCAAGGTGGAAATAAGGAGAGAACATAGCTGCATTTTCAATATAGTAGAGGACAATTCAGTAGCACCTAGTATAAAATTGAACCAAACTAGATAACACAAAAGCTTGTGGTGAAGCTTCTCAGACACCCTTAAATGCTGAGCAGTCCCTACATTTATCAGAGCATAGGAGAGGCATGTTTGTAACCATATACTCAGGTGGGAAGAAAATCGTTCTGAAGGATCACAGTTAGGTCATGATGGAGGTTGATCACGAGGCCAGGCGGGCGGTGGAGGGCTGAGCCACGTGGTCTCCCCAGAGCTGGAGGGGGGCTGATGGGCACATGCCTGCAGTTACTTTCTGTCATTGGAGTAAGTGCTGACATGCAGGACGTGTGGAGGAAAATGAAAATCAGATGGTTTTCTGAAGGTCATATACTCACAACAAGGTTAGGCTCCTGACCACTGCGTAGACGCTGAAGAACTGATTCCCCGGCCAGCCAGCACCAGGCGCCTCCTCTCCGTTAGAAGCATTCCTAGGGGCCACAGCAGTCCTAGACCAGGGCAATGGGGATTTCATAAAGTTCTGAATATTGGAGATGATTTGAAACTTTCCAACTTAAAATATGATTTGCTCTGTTCTCACATGAATCCTTTTGCTTATTTATTCTTTGCTATAGAGAAAAGATAGAATAAAAAATAAAAGTTTCACTTTCCCAACCCTTTATATACTTAGGTGTTGAAGAATCTTGGGGTGGTGTGTGACTTGGGTAAAACCAACCAATTGTACATGAGAGCATAATATAAAAGTATAGAAACAAGAAAATGGGAGAAAGGTAAAAATGTAGAGCTTGCTGATAAAAATTCAGTGTTTTAAAAGCGAAGGCGCTGAATTCAGTTTCTCAAGTTATTTCTCAAAATAAGCCCATTTAATTTCAACTTTCCTCTAAAATTATTCGGATTTATAGCATTTCAATGCAAATAATCTAGAAACTGATTCACTTTCCTAATTTCGTGAAGCAATCCCAAAGGCTAATTCCATTATGAGTTCTTCCAACACTGCCTCACGCTGTGTAGCCCTTGAGTGTGTCTGTGACCCTTTCCCGTTTCTGTTGAAGGAAACTCTTCCACTCTTCTCCTAACATGTCTTTGATTTCTGTTTACATACAGTTGTTCAAGTTCATTGTGATTGGTTCTCACCCCATTTCCTGCATTTTCTCTTTGGGGAAGGTGGTTTATTAATGTTAGCAGAGGATCTTCTTTTGGAATAAAAATTATGTCTGAATGATGTTTCCAAAGTTAGTGGACAATTGAGAAAGTCATCCCCCAAACTCTATTTTGTAAAAATAAGACTCAGGAAGTTGGTAATTATTGCCTGAAGCATCTACGTATAATCTCCACCATAACTCCCTTTGCTGTGGGTGTGCAGCTGGGGCTCTGCCTGGGAGAGGTGCTTTGGGCACTACGGTCCTGACCACCCTCTGGTCCTCTTGCTGCTACCCCACCTGACTCACCATCTCTAGGGCATGAAGTCCTTCTACTTAGAACCATGGACTCAGAGCAGCTACTGCAAACCTTCGCTTTGCTTCAAACCTTCACTAATGAGATCTACAGCAACCTGTTTCTCCTACATGTCAGGGGGGATGTCTCTTGTTTTAAGAAATTTTTCAGCTTTCCTCCTCCACAGACATCTTCATCTGCTCCAACCTTTCCTCCTTCCTGTCGGCCTCGGGGAAAGGTGAGTGGACAACTCTCGTCCCAGGAGAGTCTCACGTTCAATCTACTTATCCCTTTTGAGAGGCAGCTCCATCAACAGACACTAATATGTTTTTCTTGTTTTTTTTTCTGTCCTTATGATCTACCCTTCCAATTCAGGTTCCCATAACCTCTCACGTAGACTAAGGCGGTGTCATTCTAATTGCTCTCTTAGCCTTCAATCTTATTTTTTGAAATTATTCCATCTCTATTATTTAAAAAAAAGAAACAAACTCTGTTGGTTACAATGGAGAGACTCATCCCTAACCTACTTCAGGATTATCCAAGGGCATCATCAGGACCTTTTCGGTTTCTTAGCTCTGCTTTGCTTGCATATGGCTTCATTCTCAGGAAGCTCAGGCTTCATGTCTCTGTATGTGACAGAAAAAAATAAAACAAACATGGCTTTCAGCTCCTCTGAGCTTGTATTGTTCTTATAATTCATGGTCTCAGAAAACCAAGAGTGAAGATTCTTTCTATGGCATCCATCTCAATCCTCAAAATGATGGAGTGGTGCTGCCTGGGTTATGTGTCCAAAGGCATGAAGCATCTGATTGTCTGTTCTGAGCTGCCTGTGGTCACTGACTTGGGGATGGTAGGTGAGGCTGCACAGTTGGTGGTGCTGGTGAGTCAGGGATGGTAGGTGAAGATGCACAGTTGATGGTACCACCAAAATCATAGGCACTGAGCAAAGAGCAGTTTCCAAAGGAGAACCTGAGCAGCAAAGAAAAAACACATTTTAAAAAAAGGCCAAAAGATAAGATATTCAGTATATGATCCCACAGAAACCCCTGACCTTTTCACTCCCTTACAGATGTCTGTTCTCCATTGCCTACAGTGCTACAAACAAACCCTTTACCATGGATTTCCAAGCCCTCCTGACATGAACCCCTCTTACAAGAATACCTTGCTTACCACTTCTTCCTCAAACACCACCTGATGTAGTTTATCTTTGCATGAAACCTAAGCCATCCTCCTCTTCTTTTTTCCCTCTTTGGTTCACTCATTTTTTTTTTTTTTCTGGGACTCAGCTATTCATCTACAGTGCTAAAATTAGCATTCTTCTTTCATTGAAATATTTAATTCTATTGAAATTGTGTCATGAGAAAAAAAACATGCTACTGTTTTTCACTAATTTGTGTTTGATAGACTCAGAGCGCCTTTTGTACATCATTTTTTTTTTCTCCTCCATGGAGATCCTTTCATTTTTTTGGTCACTGCCTGCGGTTCTTTGATCATTTCTATTGCTCTTTTGATGTTTTCTAAATCCTTTTAGTAATGAGGTACTCAAAATATAACAGCTGATGTAATTCAGCATTTTAACTTTATTAAGAATATTCTACCTTCCTGAAAATGAGCTCACATTTCATCAATTTTTTTATTCTTTACATCTTCAACTGTTTTACTAACAAGTCATTATGTGCAGACAGCAGACTAATTATTTCCTTGTTTCCTCCACCGCAGTTGGTGCTGTGATTTTTCCACATGTTCTTAAAGTTAGAAGAAAGATCATTAAGGATACCAGCTAGAATTCAAAATTCATAACTTGAGCACAACTAACACAGGTTTTTTTTTTTTTTTTTTTTTTTTTTTTGCGGTACGCGGGTCTCTCGCTGTTGTGGCCTCTCCCATTGCGGAGCACGGGCTCTGGATGCGCAGGCTCAGCGGCCATGGCTCGCGGGCCCAGCCGCTCCACGGCATGTGGGATCTTCCGGACCGGGGCACGAACCCATGTCACTTGCATCGGCAGGCGGACTCTCAACCACCGCGCCACCAGGGGAGCCCTAACACAGTTTTATATTTCCAGCAAGTTCTATCTAATAGATATCAGAATTCCAAAGTCTAGATTCATCACGTGTATTTTTGTACATTATAAGTAAAACAGTTTCAAAAATGGCATATCTTCCTGTTTCTTTTTTTTTTAACTTTTTACAATATATATATTTTTCTAACTAGATTTCCTAAACAGCTTTCCTTGTATTTATACAGTGTGAAACCTTCGTTAGAACACTTGGTTTGCGTGTGCAGTTTAAACTACGACCACCAGCATTTTAACCTAGACGTTGCTTTTCGTTTCCAGCATGGCCATGAGCTAATCGCTAATCATCTGAATAACAGTTTGATTATCTGTGAAGCGGGGATAATCATAACTGGGATTTTGTCTGGATAAATTGCATAAACAGATATGAAAGCACATGAAAGTCTATAAAAGGGTCCTCAGTTGGAAGCTGTGTTTTACAAACAGCCTAGTTAAACAGTTTACTTCAAGGGGTATTCTCTAGAAAGGAAAGGAGAACTAATTTTATAATAGCTCGTGCAACATGATTTGTAAGTGTTTTTTATTTCGGGTAGTCTCTCTTTTTTCTGTGGTTTAATAATGCTTTAAAATTCACATTGACAGTTTTCTCCCCCCTCCTCCTCTTTTCTTTTCCTCCCTAAGGCTGTGGCTGTTCCCTTTCTATTTTTTTTTTTTTTTTTTTTTTTTTTTTTTTGTGTACCGGGGCCTCCCCCCGTTTGGG
>NW_020175446.1:1230719-1325263 GCF_003031525.2 Neophocaena asiaeorientalis asiaeorientalis | reverse complement strand
TTTTTTTGCGGTACGCGGGCCTCTCACTGTTGTGGCCTCTCCCGTTGCGGAGCACAGGCTCCGGACGCGCAGGCTCAGCAGCCATGGCTCACGGGCCCAGCCGCTCCACGGCATGTGGGATCTTCCCACACCGGGGCGCGAACCCTCATCCCCTGCATCGGCAGGCGGACTCTCAACCACTGCGCCACCAGGGAAGCCCTGTTCCCTTTCTTGAAGTCAATTCTATTACAACAAACTTTTCAAAGTAGTATTTTTAGTCCATTTCAACTTTACTGTTATCTTTCCAAACTGTTCGCTTCTTGTCAAAAATGTAATTATCAATCCAGGTCTGGGACAGTATTTCTGACTTTCCATTACATTGCTTGTTCCCACTGGTGTGCTCAGAACAAGAAGTGATTTCATTGTTTCCTCCACCTGCAGTCTCCTTTAGAGGCAAAATGATGGATGTAAATTTTATGCTTTTTCTTTTTCTATAGCATACTCAGTTGAATTATATTCTTTTGTTCAAGGATATGATCCCTCAGTTGCCACTGGTGTTATTTTTTTGGTGTTTCCTCAAAGTTTATTCCTTTACTATTTACATTGCTTTGCTCTTATTCTCGCGGATTTTATTAAAATAAATCAGAAACCGTCCCTTGCTACACGGCCTTGTTTCTCCCGTCCTCACCATTTGCCATGTATTTCCACCTAGGTTATGGCAACTATCTCCCAACTGGTATTCTTTTCTCCAGGCTTTCTCTTTTATTGTCTGTGATGAGCAGATTCATCATCCTTGTTTCATGAAGTCTCTGCTCTGTTAAAAAAAAAAGAAAAATTGTGTATAAAAAAGCTATGAACACGGGAGCTACAGAGACTTGGCTGCACCTGCTTTGAACTATGTGTTTAAGTTACTCCCTGTGGTAACTTACTTCCTCTTTCCGAGAAATTTCTGTGAAGTTGTTACGGAACCAAACTGAGGTCAGCTCACCATACCCAGTAAAGTTCATCTACTGTCTCCAGGTTGTGGTGAAGGAAAGTGTGGCCAAGCAAGGAGAATGGGCAGCTCGTGTTCAAAAGACCCACCAGGGAAGGATTTTTGAAATCAGGGTGAGGGAGAGGTCGCAGGGTGTGTGACCAGCTTGTGCACTATTCCCTGCTTGGTTGGTGGTGAGGTAATAGGGTGGCGTTTCTGGAGTAAACATCACCAACCTTTTGGTTCCAGCTGGTCTGGGGTCTCTGTGCTTTTGGTTAGCAAATTCTATTTGATGAGAGTCTGCTTTCTTTAAAAGCACTTAGGAATATGCATCAGACACTATTATCTATATCCTTCCGGGGGAACTAACGATTCTGTGACTCACGCCCCTTATATAGTGAAAGAACACACACAAACACACCATTTACAGTCACTCAAAACAATGAAATACTTAGGTGTAATCTAACCAAACCTGTATAGGATTGTATGCTGAAAACCACACAATGCTGTTGAAAGCAAGCAAAGATCAAAATAATGGTGAGAAATTGTGTTCAAGAATTGGAAGACTCAGACTAAAGATGCCAGTTGTCCCCAAATTGATATACAGGTTTAACACAATTGCTATCAAAATATCAGCAAGATTTTTCGTAAGTCTAGGCAAAATTATTTTAAAATTTATATGGAAAGGCAGAGGAACTAGAATAGCTAAAAAAGTTTTGGAAGAGAGTAAAGCAGGAGAAACAGTACCCCCAGTTTGAAGGCTTAGTATGAAGCTACAGTAATGCAGACTCTGTGGTGTTGATGGAAGGGTAGACACGTAAATGAAATGGAATGGAAAGCCCAGAAATAGACCCTTTGAATGTTGACAAAGGTGCAGATGCAGTTCAGTGGAGGAAGAACAGTCCTTCAGCAAATAGCACTGGAGCAACTGGATGTAAATACACACGTAAAAGGACATTCACCTATGCCTCATATGTTATACAAAAATTAACTCAAGTGGATAAAACAGTTAAATATAAAATGTAAAGCTATAAAACTATCAGAGAAAGATTGGAGGTAGTTTTTACAATTTGAGACTAGGCAAGTTATTAAACTTGGCACCAAAATGCAATCCATAAATGGAAAAATTGATTAAATAGATCTCATCAGAATTAAAAACTTTTGTTCTGCGAAAGAACATATGAAGGAGATGGAAAGACAAGCTACAGAGTGGAAGATAATATTTTCAAGCCATATATCTGGTAAAGGACGAGTGTCTAGAATATATAAAATGTCTAGAATACGTGAAGAGCTTTCAAAACTCAACAATAAAACACACACAATTAACAAATGGACAAAATATATGAACAGACCTTTCACCAAAGGAGGTATATAGATGGCAGATAAGCCCATGAAAAGATGTCCAACATCAGTAGCCATCAGGAGAATGCAAATTAAAACAAAAATGAGATAGTACACACCTATCAGAATATCTGTGATTAAAAAGAAATCGTGACACCACCAGTGCTGTCAAGGATGTAGAGAAACTAGATCATTCAAACATTGCTGGTGGGAACGTAAAACAGTGCAGCCGCTCTGGAAAACAGTTCGGCAATTTCTTTTAAAAAGCTAAACACACAACTAACATATGACAACAGTTGCACACCTTGGCATTTATCCCAGAGAAATGAAAACTTATGTTCATCAACATAATAATATAATAATAAAAACAGGAATATTTATAAAAGCTTCATTCACAATAGTGAAAAACTGGAAATTACTTAGAAGTCCTTAAACATGCAAATGATCAAACACATTATGGTACATCCACGTCTTGGAATACTACTCAGCAATGAAAAAGGAATAAACTATTGATACATACAACCAGTAGATGAATCTCCGGAAGACTATGCTGACTAGAAAAGAAAACAAGCCCCAAAGGTAACATACTATAACATGTCTATGACATTCTTAAATGACAAAATCATAGGAAAAGAGAACAAATTAGTAGTAGTCAGGGTTTAAGGAGGGGTCAGGGCTGGGGAGAAGTGAGTGCAGCCATAAAAGGTCAGCGGTGGGGATGTTGTGTTGATGAAAATGTTCCGCGTCTTGCCTATTTCAATATCAAAGGATAGTTTGGCAAGAGGTTACCATGGGGGAGACTGGATAAAGTTTACACGGGATCTTTCTGTATTACTTCTTACAGCTGGATGTGAATCCTAAAATATGAAGTTTAGTTTTAAAATAATGGAATCCCACAATAATTTTTTACCAAATCACAGGTGGAAAAACTAAATATTCACACATTTTCCATTTTCACCTCTCTAACCTTTCTATTTAGTAAGTTCTACTGATACTTAATTCTTATGTGTATATAAGCCTTACTTTGTTTTGGAAATAAGTATCAGTTAGCTGGTGGCAGAAAGTGGCAGTTTTGGAAGATATTCTTTCCTTGTTTTCCTTTTTACTGTTATTATAAAAAGAAAACATTAATGCTGTCAATAAAATTTAATTATTATAATAGCATATGTAATAGTATATATTATATTCTGAATATAATCTATGTAAGAACTATGTAATCTTGGTAAATTATGTAAGAACATAATCTATGCCGAAGGATAAATACCTTTCATTGAGGGCCAATCGCTTCAATCCAGCCTTTTACTGGGATTTTTTTGAGCAGGGCTTTAGAATCTGCTAGGCTGTTATTATTACTCCATTGTGCCATGGAAATAAATGTTTGTTAACCCTTTTTACAAGCCATACAGCCTATCTAATTCAGCCTTAGGAAAAGTCAGAACTGTATAAATTGTCAAAGAGTATGTTTTCTGTGAAACCAAACTGCCTCACAGATGAAATTTTCTGAGTTGAGACCAGCAAAAACGCAACGAGGCTGACACGTGAGGACCGGCTGTGTCATCCGGGATGCTTATCTTGTCTTCAGTAAATGATGGTATTAGACAAGGATACTTCAGACCAAGAGAGCAACTGATAGGATTTTTATGAGTTTTCCCCTTGAACAATATGATGATAAATTCATACAATAGCATTTGATTTTTTTCCCCCTCCCTACCAGGAGGATCAAGCAAAGCAAAGGAGTTTGCATTTCAGTCTTAGAATCTTTTTGATGCATGACAGCATAATAAGAATTAAGCTCTACACTTTAAATGAGGAACAAGCCAGTTTTTCAAGCTGTCTCCTTCAGTGTTCCTGTCTGCTTCTCCTGTTATTTTTTTTCCTTCTCATTTTTAGCTTCATGTTATTTTTTTGAGGCACAATAGAAAAAGTGGCTAATAAAATAATAATAGGCATAACCTCCGAGTTTCCATTTATAACCGTCCCTTCATCATAACATATGAGCATACTGGAAAAATTCTAAAGCCACTGACAATCCTTCTTTGAGAAGGAAAGGAAGCACCTTTTAGACTTATTCCTAAAAATGCTTACCGTCAATGTATTGAAAACAAAATCTTATACTCTGAAACCATTTCTAAGGTATCATGTGTATAGAACTATACACAGCATCACAGTTTTTTTGCTTTGAAAAAATATAAAATCAATGCTTCTATAATTTTGTTATTATCAATAATAAAACATATAGAAGATACAGAAAAGTTAAAAAAGGAAATGAGACAACCACATAGCTAAAACCACTAAATGTGAGACTAAATTTAAATAGTTAATTTTATTAATATTCACTGAGTATTTGTTTTGTGCCAGGCACTGTCTTGGCTACGGATATAGAAGTTACAAATGGACGAGTGCTCAGAGATTTTACATTCTAATCAACCAGGAGGGTAGGGGTGCTCTCCCCAACTTTGTCCAAAGCTCCACTTCGTGTTAGGGTCTGGCATAGAGGCAAGGTTTCCTTCCTGCCTTGTTAATAATAATGAATTCTTTCACATTCTAATGATAATAACATAACATAATTCATTGCTCCCAAGGCATGGATTTTTTTCACATTCATGTTTTAATACCTCTGCTTTGGGATGTGTCTTACAGTCACTAATAAGAGGACCTTATGCCACTTTTTCATTTTCTTTTTCAGTGTTGCAGGAAATAGTGCATCTTATGATCGAGGGTATCTGAGACTTGCTGTTCTTCCAGGTTGCGTTGAGGACAATGAGGAAAGGGTCAGCAGTGGGCAGAGGGCTGGGTGTGTTGGGGCTTCAGGGTGGAGTGACAGGACCTGTCTCCACGGAGAGCAGAGCTGGGTGACATGAGGACAAGCCCTGGGCTGTCTGGGAGCTCCTCCAACGGGCAGTAGCAGCCAGAGCACCGTTGCTGAGCAGGGTGGTGCAGGTGAACGGCCGGAAGACCAGGGTGCGCTCGGGAGGGAGCCATGGCGGATGAGTTCTGCTGAATCAGGCAGGAGTGAGATCAGGACTGTTGAACATGTGAGCGTCGTGCTTCGTCGTGGTGCCCTGAGGAACAGCTGAAGGTTCTGTGCAGGCTATGGCCTGAGCTGACACACATCTTAAAGGACAGTGTGAGTGGTGTGTGGAGTGTAGACTGTTGGATGGGCTGGAGGCCGGTGTGAAGGCAGCGGTGGGACAGGAGGAGAGAGGAGCTTCCACTAGATCAGTGAGGACTCGTCAGATCTGAGTATATACTTTGAAGGTAGAGCTGACCAGGTATGTTGACTGGATGTCTCCACGCAGGTGAGATGGACAGACTGCTGCTTTAGGATGAGTGACTGAACGGATGCCACAGAACCGGGTGGTCTGAGGGTGGGACGCTTTAAGTCAAGTATCTGCTGCTGGTGGGCTTCTCGTGCACATGAGGTCTTTAAATAATGGGGAGCAGGCGGCTGAGTTGGGAGAGGAACTGGGCCTGGAATCACCTGTTGGCCGCTCGGACCCACTTTCCGTCCCTCCCCCCTGACTCCGAGTCTGTGCCCTGAGGACCAGGCCCATCAACAGGCGCCTTCACCCTCTGACCTCGTGTGGTTTCACCACTGAGGGAGCTGGAGAGACGGGGCAGAGTGAGGAAGGGGTGTTGAATCCCCGCTCCCCCTCCTACGGGGTCGAAGCAGGGGCTTCTCCTGGGTGACCTTTCCTCTCTGGGAACAGCCCTCGCCCAGCGGTGGTAAGCTGGCCCCCGGACACTGGACTCACTGGTCCTTGTGGTTCACATCAACCCAATCACAAGTGCACCCAGTATTCCCACCATGAAACTGCCCTTCACTGATACTTTCGAGTGTGTGGCTTCCTCCCAGGACCCTGGCTGATACAGGGGAGGTGAGAAAGTTAAGCAACCAGTGTCCAGGGAGTGAATAGAGTATGAGAGCAGATTTGTCTGCAGACGTTAAGTTAGGTATTTTATTCGGCAGCAAGATAAGGGCAACTGGCTAGGGATGCAGGGGATACAGGTAAAAAGTTCAGAGACCAGATCAAACAGTTACATGGAGAATTTACATGAATGAAAAGAAATTGTTTTTCTCATT
Source organism: Neophocaena asiaeorientalis asiaeorientalis (assembly GCF_003031525.2). NCBI lineage: Eukaryota > Metazoa > Chordata > Mammalia > Artiodactyla > Phocoenidae > Neophocaena > Neophocaena asiaeorientalis. The sequence continues at coordinate 1,318,886 of NW_020175446.1, read as the reverse complement.
TTTGTAGGTTTAGAGAAATGATATAATCCCAATTATAAATATTCACCACTTAAAAGACATATTTGTACTTCATATTCAAGGAAGGAAAAATTTTGAAATGTCTGCACCACAGTGTGGTGAAATCACAATTCAACTGTCAGGGAATATTATTTTCTTTGATATAGGCTTATTTGGAATAAGCAATATTGAAATAACTAGATCTCTTTCTAAACACTGTGAAGACGTTAAACAGAACAATCATCAACTCATTTTGATATTTAATTTTGCCAGTAAGTATATGAACTTCTACAAGTAATTCGATGAATTTTGCATTAGGGATTATATCGACCTGAAAGCCTTTAAAAAAATCTGTTTAATCATACCCTATAGATGTAACATTCTGAAAGTATATTGCACGTAAATTGGAAAGGCTCTGAGGAATATTTCCTGACATGATTTTGTCTTAAAATTTACCACCAAAAACCTCAAAGGCATTCTTAAATATTTCTAAGGTGATTCTGAAAACATCAGCATGCTATTCAGACCTCAGATCCTGTCACCAGTATTCTCCTAGGGGTGCCAAGAGTGACTTTCAGATTCTTTTAGTTTATGGGAAAACAGAGGAACAGCTCAGTGTTCTGCTACCTAAAGAATAATTTAGCTCTCCAGTGGGAATGTTTTACCTGGGAATATTTAGATCTCCAGAGGGAATGTTTTACCTGGGAATATTTAGATCTCCAGTGGGAATGTTTTACCTGGGAATATTTAGATCTCCAGTGGGAATGTTTTACCTGGGAATATTTAGCTCTCCAGAGGGAATGCTTTACCTGGGAATATTTAGATCTCCAGAGGGAATGTTTTACCTGGGAATATTTAGATCTCCAGTGGGAATGTTTTACCTGGGAATATTCAGATCTCCAGGGGGAATGTTTTAACTGGGAATATTTAGGTCTCCAGGGGGAGTGTTTTACCTGGGAATATTTAGGTCTCCGGAGGGAATGTTTAGCCTGGGAAGCACGTGAAGTGGTGAAGAGCCCTAGTGCACAGGGAATCTAAATAGTTGATGTAACCAGGAAACAGAGCATGAAGGAATTCGCAGTCCAAGAGGGACTGACTGAGCCACCACCAGCAGCCCTCTTTTTTTTTCCGGGGAATTGGACAGTGAAGAATTTGCTCTTACCTCTTTTAAGTGGGAGAATTAAAAGCTAATGCAAACTTGAATTTAGCTTCAGATCAGAAGAAAAGAAAAGCAGGGAGGCAGACGTTCTGTCATTCCTACTGAAAGAAAAAAACCTTAACGACTTGGATGCTAACTGGCCGGTTGATAGGCTGGCAGAGCAGGAGGATGCCCCGTCAGTGTGAGATCCCGGGGCCCATGCCTGGCTTTGTAAGACGGTGATTAGGCTGCTCAACAAGAGTTCCCACCGAGGAGGCACAGGACACGTACTAATTATGTAACAGGGAGACCTTGAGAAATGAAGGCCGAAGAAAACCGTGCACACCACGTGCCACCACCACCAACAGAAAAGAAAATCTTCAATTTAGGAACAGAGGGAAAATTAAGAAAACACGTTGTTTACTTAATTCCCAACTTGAAAAGCAGAAGCAATTCTCATAGGAAATGGTTGTAGGAAAAATGTTGTACAATGGAAGGCCCTATGGAGGAAACCAAAATAAAGCTAAAAGGAGGGAAAACAGAGAAACAAAGAAGAAGAATTTTGAGGAAATAGAAAAGTAACAGCACTGTTATCAGCACTGTTATATCAGAAGTCATCAACCTAAGTTTCTTCCTGTCTTTCATTGTTTCTTTAATTCTTTCATATTTTATCAGAATGACTTCTAACCTTCTAAACTACAGATAAAATGTATTTTTTAGATTACAGTTTAAAAAAAAAACAAGGTTACTCTTGTAGCATTTTTAAATAAACTTATTTTTTAGCCATTTGTTCCCACATCTTAAAATGAATCTTAGAGGCCAATATGCTTTTGGGAGAGGCTGACAACACCTGTTCTTTATTGATAATGTATATTCTTCAATTATTAACTGGACTAACTGGTTTGCTCTGTGTGTATGTGTGTGTTTAGTCGTTATGCTGAGAAATAAATTTATTTCACATAAACAGTGTAGAATACACATAGAATTTCATTTTGAAAATGATTACTAACTTTCAATAATAAAACTTTATATACTTTAAATAATACTAACTTTCAATAATAAAGACGTACTGACAGTCTTTCTAAAGGTTTCCATTCATATATCTGTGCCAAAGGACCTGGCAATAACTCTCTACAAAAGTGAATTCCAGTGCTGTAAATATATTTTCATTACTTGACATTCCTTAAGAATAAATTCTTGACTTGGTTGTTCCTGTAACCATCTATATTCAATTTGCATACATTCTCCACCTCAAATATTATATTTAAAAATTTTTCTTAAAATTGATTCCATTTTTGTACAGTCATATTCATATTTCTCCTTATGCCTCTTCACTACCACAATATCTATAATAAAAAGATACAATCTAATAAGTTAGTTTTCTGGTGATCTGTTGATTGATAACTACCGGTTGGGCACCGAAACTCTTTCTTAACCACAGAATAGGCAATGGCAAGAATCAAACAGAAAAAGGAATTCACCTAAAGAGCTTTGCTATAATCACATTAGTCTTTGATAGCATTAAGCATCTATTTACATATGAAAAATGATTACATAACAGTATGCATTACAGTAACTAACAGACAGCGCCAAAACAACAGTGGATATTTTCTCTCTCTCCTTAGGCGTGCTCATCACCAGACTGGTAGGAAAAGCCAGTTATATGCTACAAAAAATTATTTTTCCAATATTATAGATAAACGGGAAGAAACTCTAGAAAAGTTATCGAACATGTTACCATTTTGCACAGAGGAAAGGTAGAGTGAGAGATGCAGTGTGTTTTATCTTAATTTCAGCAGGCCTCTGGGTATCATTCTACCTGAAACACAAAGGGAGAAACCCAGTAAGCAAGTCTGGACAGTAGTTTAGTGGTGGGAATGAAGTAAATCAAATAAAAACAGGAGAAAGTTCATGCAAATGCAGTTTAACCCTCATACTGGGGAGGGGTCCACGCCCTAATGAAAAACGGCATGGAATTGGGGTGGGCAGAGAGGGGGCAAGATGAGTACAGGTTAAATAACTTCTTTAAAACTCAGAGTGCTAGCCTGACCAGCAGATAAAGACAGATGCGATTTTCTGATAAAAGTAATGGACACACAGACTGGAATATAAAAGTGGTGCATTTCAGAAACTGACTAGTGGAACAGGGGATGGGGAAATTCTGAGTATCCAAGGTTACTGCATTTCTGTAGGGCGAAGAATGGTCATCAGGGTCCCGCTGGGTCGGCAGCAGCCCAGATATTACATCTGTAAATAGATGTGGAAACTAAGGGGCACTGATTTTTAGCTGTTATAACAAGCTGTGGGATTATGAAATATCTAGAGCTCCTCTGTCCTGTGGGGAGGGCCAGAGAGGCAGCTCTGTTGGCATCTCAACACCATTCCCATACTTTTATCATCTCTATCCTGTATCATCAGGTCCAAAAGCCTGGAAACTAATTCCCAGGACCCCTCGCCAGCAGGAGGAACTAAAACAAGAAGAGAGGATTAAAAGTTCCAGTGATGCAGTCAGAAAATCCTGAATTTAAACCTTATCTTCACCCTTTATGATCGAGACTGTTCAATGTTTGGAATATTACTTAATTTTCTTCAAGTTTCAGTTCTTTTGTCTGTAAAGTGAGTTAAATGATAGAATCTATCTCATGTATTTGCAAAAATTTTGTGAACTGGTACAAAGATGAAAGAAGCTGCATAAACAGTATCCCCATGATAAATACTAATTAAATAGTTGCTATGTGCCAGCCACTGTGCTCCGCATTAAAAAAAAAGGAAAAGTAAGGAAAAACAAAGCAGATACAGCCTCTGCCTATAAACTAGTTTAAAATTTATATAACATGTATTGAGTAATTTACATGGTTCTCAGCACATAATAAGCAGTTACTAAATATTATCTGTTGTTATTAACATTGGTAATAATAATGCTATAAGATCTTCCTTAAAGCAGATATACCTAGATCTCCATAGAAGGTGTATCATGGGGGAAATATGAAACATATATCTGTGTGTACTTTTATGTATATGTATGTATATATGTATACATATATATTTTATATATATATTTAGTAACTATATTTTATCTCAGATTTCTCCTTTATAATTCCAGTATATAAATACATATACATGCATACCCACACAGATATCAGTTGGTGGATACAGATATAGACAAATGAGAAATAGTCAGTGACCACCACCCCTGGAGCACTTCATTGCACAGCCTGTGGGACCAGACACAGCAGCTCTGGCCACGGGCGTGAATGTTTTGGGGCAGTAGGGGATGGGGCGCTATTGGTTACTCATTATAGGTAAGATAAAAATTATAAACTATAGAGGAACGGGGCTTCCTTGGTGGCGCAGTGGTTAAGAATCCGCCTGCCAATGCAGGGGACATGGGTTCGAGCTCTGATCCAGGAAGATCCCACATGCCGTGGAGCAACTAAGCCCATGAGCCACAACTACTGAAGCCCGTGCGCCTAGAGCCTGTGCTCCGCAACAAGAGAAGCCACCGCAGTGAGAAACCTGCACACCGCAACGAAGAGTAGCCCCTGCTCGCCACAGCTAGAGAAAGCCCGCGTGCAGCAACCAAGACCCAATGCAGGCAAAAATAAATACATTCATAAAATAAATCTAAAATAAAAATAAATTAGAGGAACGAATAATTAACACCCAGCATACTTTATTTCATATCAAATTTAATACTGAATAGCTATTTTAACAACTTTATGAAGGTATATTGTATGTGCATTTAAAAAATGTATAATTTGATGAGTTTCGAGCAATGTAGCCACTTGTTTTCAAGGCTCCCACAGTCAGGGTAACAGCCCTGAAAGTTTCCTTTTGCCTCTGTGCCCTCGTTGGGGCTGTTACGGAGACAGTTCCTATCAAGACCTGTGTACAAGTCTTTGTATGTATGTTTTCATTTCTCCAGAATACCTGCCTGCGTGTGGATGGTCAAGTTGCACTGTTTAACTTTTTAAGAAGCTACCAAACTGTCTCCCCACGTGGTTGTAGCATTTGTATTCCCAAGCCATTCGTGAGGGTTTCAGTTTCTTTAAATTCTTGCCAGCATTGGTGTGGTCAGTCTTTTAAAGTTTAGCCTTTCTACTGAGTATGTATGAAAATCTTTTCTCCCCCATCATTTGAATTTGAATAGTTTCTTTGGGAACCTCACTCAGTATACACATTTTGGAGGGATATTTAAGATCCTCTATGTTGTTTGCTTTCTGGTGTCATGTTTTTTGAAGCCCAGCTTCTGTCAGGATCTTTGCTACAGTCTGAAAGTTTGCAGACGCTCCAGGAGGTCTGCTTCTCTGTGCTTCTCCAGGACGCTCTTCCCCTTGGAAGTTCCATCTGGAATCGGTTCTGGCTGCAGAGTTGTTTCTTTCTTTGTTTGCTTTGAATGCTGATTAAACATTCCTTGTGTGTGGTGTGAATGTTGCTTTTAGGCCCCCAAACAGTCCAGCAGAAATTGTTTTGGACTTTTGAAAACTATGTAGTATTTTAAAAATCTATTTAATGTTAAACGTCAGGCTCTGGGAGAAGAATACCTGTTTACTCATGGAGTTCAGGGATAAGAAACGATGGAGACTGTTATGAGATAATGTGATTTGACAAAGAAGGCTTGGTTCTTGACTGAGTTAACCTTAATTTCACTCCTAGGTGTTACAGCTCATTTACTTTCTTACTTCAGACCTCTCCAAGGGCACTTGCCAGCCCTGGGGTTTCCCAGCTCAGCTCATCAACAGATGCTAACATCATACCCTGACAGCAATTGATTTGACATGAAAACACCTCCTCTGAGGCAATTGGTCCCCTAGAGAGGGTTTTGAAAGAGCTCTTGTTTTATTTCTGAATTTGATTAAAATAGCTTATTAGTTGGTTGAGAAAATTAGATACTTGCCTTTACATTACCATGGAATTTGGAGAAAACCTTATAAAAGAGATCAATGTAGTGCACAGAAGTTTTATGAACACCATTATTTTGCAGGACTTGTTATGAATATTGGATTTGCAGACTCTGGCCTAATAAATTGTTCTGTACCTAATGGATCTGAAATATGAATATCTTCTCATAAATAGTATTGATGGGAAAAGGCTCCCATGGAGTGTAAAATAATCTCCATATTCAGGAGTCAATTAGTACAAAGTCATTTCTTTTCCTTTCATCTTTATTAAACATTTTGACCATTTGACTACGGAAGTCTTCATTTTAAGTTTTTCAAAAATATATCTGTAGGAGTTGATGAATAGTTAAATATTATTAGCAATACTTAATTTTTACGATTGCTTCTAATTATTACTAAATAGGGCACGGGCTCATCTACTTATTAGTAACTTTGGCTTTAAAGAAAGCAAGACTGTTTCTGTCTTCATTTTTGGGTATTCAGCTTGTTTTTCTGTCCAGTTTTATTTGTGGCATTTTATGATTTGGAATGAAGTACAGTGGCCTTAAATTTTCAAAGCACAGTAAAGTCTGAGCATTTTTTGTTAAGTTTACCCAGTGTTTCCAAAGTAACATAACTAGTAACAGACCAGTAAATGCAGCTTCACACCAACTACCGGGTACCCTGTTTATGTGAACTGCAAAGCTTAGTGCGGGCAGCTGAGGGAGTGTTTCTGCCATTTAAAAAAGAATGTAAGTTTATACATTAAAAAAAACTGATTAGAGTGTCTCACCTTGAAATAGGCAGAGACAAGGAAAAAAAACAGTGTATTTTTGCCTTGTGTCATCATCTGTCCTGTTGTTTAATAAGGAGAAGTCACTTCAAGTGACATTGAAGAATGAGATGCAGGAATCGTCTGGGAGAGCCAGTAGGGATGCATGCCAAGCTTACCTCTCCATTGATTGACTTTAAACGTGATCGTCCTCATTAAAATGAGTCAGAGCAGTCAAGGGATGTTCTCAAATATCTACGAGTCTGCTGTTGACCATGTGATGTTTAATCTGCGTGACAGAATAGCTTCTTATATTAAAAAAGATGATGAAGAAATCATTTAAGTCTTGTGACTTGTGGGATGGAATTCTTGGGAGCAGTGTGAACCTCACAGAGAATAAAATCCTAGGTATTCTAGAGGCATCAACTTTCTAGAAGCAGCAAATGCCCTTCCCTTATATTCACTGTTATTTAATGGAAACTGTGAGAGACAGGAAAATACAAAATTTGAAAATGTCAATTAGTTTTAGTTTCATGCAATAACCTGCTTTGATTCTTTATTTTTTCACAAATTATTAAAGATATTTTCAGAGCAGTTCCAGTTCACTGTTTCTTATCCTATATAGACCCAAGTGCGAGGTTGGTAGTGACTCAGTTCTACTGGAGATAAAATTCCTTTTGTTCTGAGTGGCCAGCACAATGCAGATTCCATTACTCAGCACTGTTGGTCTCTACATGCTAAATCTTCTGGGTTTTCTTTGACCAGTTCAATATTAATAGATGATAGTGATCCATACTCGTCACAAGTGCACGTATGCAGGTGCTGTGGTCTTACCTTGGTTACATGTACATCTTTTAGACAGAAAGACAGAAAGAGAGCAGCTGAATCTAGTCAGTTTTTCTTCAGTGTTTTGAGGGCAGAAGTGCTGAACAACTACAGGCACAACAGAAAAATGGAAGCTCGCTGCTACCCCATGCAGGACAGGGCATTTTCAACATGTAACTGTAATTACCGCCAAAGGCATTTATGACGCAGGAAGTCTACCCTTGTCACTGTCAGGGCAGCACATCTTCCTGGGAGTTTACAGCAACAGGCACCTTCCTTTATGCTACTGTTATTTGAATGGCAGATGACATATTTTTTTAATGTATTTATTTTATATTTTTTGACTAATATGAACCCTTCTGTCCTAATAGGAATGGCAAAGGAAGTGATGTCATTTTATATCACAAGAACACATAAATTTTTCTTTTTATCAGTGATGAGAATCATTTTGTGTCCAAATTATGATATTCGTATGGTATTTTAGGTATCATCTTTATTACATCACTAAGTATAATTATAAAAACTACAAGAACAACAGCAAAAGAATCTTTTTACTTTTTTTCCACTCTGCATGACCTATGGCAGAATCACAAAGCTACACATATTCATATACAACTGTGAATGTGAACACAAACTAGGTATGTGACTTTTTGATACGTTTTTCCTTGATGTACTCTCAGTGAATGCAGTAATAGGCACCGTGGCCAACTATTCAGCAGTTTCCCAAATTTTTAATCTCAGCAAATTGCATTCTGCATAAATAGACTGAACTAGGCAATATCTGCCTTTTTAAAACAACAAAATAAACTTTATTTAAATTGTGATATATTTACAGTTTGCCCTTGCATGAAAATTAGCTCCCTATATTGATAAAAGTGTGTGCGTCCCTATTTGTAGTTGAAGAATGAGTATATTAAAAACAGAAATTACTTTTTAAAAAGAAGCAAATTATAATTTTATTTTCTCAAAGACCATTGGAGAGTCTGCCTTTTTAAGTGATAGCATGAAAAGATTTTCCTGATTTTGTTAAGTATCTGAAAATAGTTAAGTAATTTAGGTGTTTGTTTCTTTCCGGGTCTGAATCAGTTGATTTAAACAAAAGGGCTGGTCCGTGGGGCTAGTGGAGATGATCCTCTGTTATCTAAGTGGTAAGGAGAGACAAGGAGTCTGGGAGAAGCACATGTTTATTACATGACCTACCAGTTTCACTCCTAGGTATCCCCCCAGGAGAAAGGAAAACACATGTCCACACAAGATTTGTGCTTCAGTGTTCGTAACACTTGATTCATAGGAAATGGGGACAGCTCAAACTGGAAGCAACGCAAAGGTCCGTCAGCTGTTAATCAGATAAACGCATGTGGTGTATCCATACAATGGAGTACTATTCAGCAATAAAAAATTGTAACTACTGATATCCAAGACAGCGTGAATGAATCCCAAAATCATTATGCGAAGTGAAAGAAGCCAGACACAGAAATGTAGGTAATGCATGATTCTATTTATGTGAATCTCTAGAAGAGGAAGAACTGTGGTGACAGAAATCACATTACTTGTGTGACTTCCTCAGGAGCCCTCCAGAGAGGCCTTCCTACCATGTATCCACCCATCACCCTCTGGGAAGTTCCTGGCCAGTCACTGGGTCCAGTCTGTAAAGACCATTACAGACTTCTTATAGTGATGCATTTTCCTCTAGAGTTAGCTTTTCAATATCTTGCATTATCACTTTAACAACAACAACCAAAAAACCCTACTCATTCCGTAAATTCTTAAAAATATGCTTCGTTATTCCACCCTGAAAGTGAGCATAGAACCAACCAAATACAGTTTTATTGTTTTCAAATACTGTAGTAAAAAGACCACCACCACAATAAAAGTTCACACAGGTTTTTAAATGAACAGCCCAGAAGAACACTATCAATATGCAGTGTCAGTCTTTTTAATGTAACATAAAACCTGATTATTAGACAATGGGACAACAAGAATCAGGAAATATCAGCGATTATTCTCAATCACGGAAAGCATTTTACTTATCAGTTATATATTGGTGTGCAAATGTGTAATATCTGTAGATGTTTTTAAAGAATCCTTTCAACCCATGAACATGATGGTGGCTGTAATAGAAAGTTTAAACTGTTAAGACTCTATGACCTATGCCTAAAAGTATAATTGAAAGCATGACAACGGGATAGAGGGAGGCCCCAAATTTCAGCCTTTGGCTAGCTTTTCAACTAAAATAGTAGGGGCACATTTTTAATAATGCTTATATGTGTTTGCTTCAAAATATATATTTTAAAATTTTAGAACAGTTTTAGATTTAGTGAAAAGTTTCAAGGATAGTAGAGTTCCCATATACCCCACACACAATTTCTCCCCTTGTTAGAGTCTTATATTGTAGTATGCTGCATTTGTCATGTTGAGAGGTTATTAACTGAAGTCTGCACTTCATTCAGATTTCCGTAGTTTTTACCTAGCGGCCTCTTTCTGTTCCAGGATCCCATTCAAGATCCAAGGTTACATTTACTCAACGTGCCTCCTTAGGCTATAACCGTTTCTCAGACTTTCTTTGTTTTTGATAACCTTGACAGTTTTGTGGAGAACCTGCTGGTGCCCGGTGATTCTGATGCATGTTTCTCTTGCTCTCATGAAGTAGCATCAGAAGACAGGACCCCATGATGTTGCAGGCTGCAGGGCCAACCCTCTGCACTGAGACAGGTAGCACTACCTGTCTCAATCTTCAGCTCAAAGTCAGCTTTTAGGTCTCAAATCAGGTTCCTGGGTCAGCAGGGAGATCAGAGAATTTGGCCAAGTAAATGTGGCTCTCCTAGAGTCCCTGATCAGTATCTTGAATAAAATCGTCATTTTCCGCGTAAGTGCTCTCTGAGGCCCTGTCCCTTAGTTTGGACAGTACTGACCCTGAGTTTGGGGACTGATAGTCCAGTAGCTTCTGTGAGACAAGAGAGGAAGAGCTAGAAGAGTTTATGTCTGTGGTTATGTGTCGTCTGGATTTCTAGGATCCTGTAATTCAGGATGGGGGCCCCGAGGGGAAAGAGGACAGAGCAACGTCATTCCTGGCTCATCTTAGCTGTTGATAACATCTTTGAGAGCGTCTCATTTTTGTTTTAGCCAAACAAAGCACATTTTCCTGAAAAGCAAATACAGTATTTTATGCACACAACAGAATTTCCCCTGAACACCCTAATTAAGCATGATTACACATAATTTTAACAAGCACAGGCCACTGTAATAGCAATCTGCTACGTTTTGGGGTCATGTTGTTGATTGTGATGGAGAGGAGATAGTCATGGGAGGCCTCAGTTCTCTCCAGGTGCCTGGTTATGCTATGTCCACACGGTTGTCTGAAATGCAGGGAGCCTACGCCTGCCCACCAGTGGGGAGAAGCCCAGGCACCATCTGCAAAGGGCATGATTGGTTGATGGCCATTCATATGCTGCAGTCTTGTTTTCTAAAGGTGATGGAAGGAAATCAATTATTTTAGAGATTCCTGCGTCAAAGCCCCAGAAGAATGAGAATTAATCTAAGAGCAGGTGCTGTGTGGACATTTGCACAAAAAAAACTATACTTCCAGCAGCTCTTCGCTCAGCCAGAAATAGGAACATTTACTGATCTTGAGAGCTGTCCTTGGGTTAATAACTCCCACTGCACAACGGTCATCTGGTAGCCATGGATTATTCTGGTTTCTGTTTTTTTAATCTCAAATTCAGATTAGAGATGACAGTCAAGTAGCAAATGAGAAAAAGGTGAACATACAAGCTCTGCAGAATTTCTTTTATCACAAGCGTCAAAGTCTAAGAAGCTGTGTTCAGACCTCACATAATCTGTAAAAGGTTTGACCTGAGCTTATGAGAGAGAACAGCTTTAGTTTTCTAAAATCTAAATGTTTCTAACACATTTAAAGAGATATTACCTGAATAGCTGGAGCAATGTGTGTCCTGAAGAAATTAATTAATTTTAATCCTGTGAGAAACCATATGGAGTTTAAAGGAATATTTTATTTATCTTATTTGTATAAGTTTCTTATATTTTTTGGATATTAACTCCTTATCAGATAGATGATTTACAAATATTTTCTCTCTTTTCATGGGTTACCTTTTCATTTTCTTAATCGTTTCTTTTGCTGTGGAGAAGTCATCCCACTTGTTGATTTTTGCTTTTGTTGCTTGTGTTTTGGGTATCACACCAAAAAAATCATTGCCAAGACCAAAGGCAAGGAGCTTTTTCCCTGTGTTTTCTTCTAGGAATTTTATGCCTTCAGGTCTTATGTTTAAGATGTTAACACATTTGAAGTTAGTTTTAGTGGGTGGTGTAAGGGGTCCAGTTGCCTTCTTTTGAATGTAGATATCCAGTTTTCCCAGCACCGTTTATGGAAGAGACTATCATTTTCTCATTGAGTATTCTTGGCTCCTTTGTCAAATATTAGTTGACTATGTATGAGTGGGTTTCTTTCTGGACTCTTCCCTCTCTTCCATGGGTCTGTATTTCTGCTTTTATGACAGTGCCTTCCTGTTTTGTTTGCTGTAACTTTGTAGTATAGTTTGAAATCAGGAAGTGTGATGCCTCCAACATTGTTCATCTTCAAGATTGCTTTGGCTAGGGGGCTTTTGTGGCTCCATTCAAGTTTTAGGATTTTTTTTTTTTTTCTATTTCTGTGAAAAAATGAAGTTCCTCTCAGTCTGGGGGTGATCCAGGGGCTGCTTCCACCTCACCCCTGTGTTCTGGGATTTTCACAGTGGTGTCTTGTCTGTGGATGCTTGCTAGCTGGTCTTCTTGTGGGAGGGGGGAGTAAGTCAGGAAGGACCTATGTCACTATCTTGATGACATCACTCTCAGTCAATTTTGTGATAATTTGGAAGATCAAATAATACAGGTAATACATTATTTGTGTATTTCACATGTCAAACAGAACTGGTATCACCTTGTTGGGAATAGTTTAGTGAGACAATGCATAGCAACTGGTCCAGAACATGGTATGTTTTAAAAGTTTAATAAATCATTCTCACTAAAAGGGATATTAGCTCATGTAATCCAATATTATCTACTGAAATTTATAGAAATGCTGTCTGTATGTATGACTGTGAGTGAATATAATTTTAGGATTCAGTTTTAATCACTGAGTACTTTTTTATAAAGAACTTCCCTGAGTACCTTTGGGATGGAAGAGAAGGAGCCTGCTAAAGCTGTTGGTGAGTCTCTCATCTGTGTGTGGACACAGATCCCAGAGACCAAAGGATGGTCAGCGATGCCTGTCCTGCATTTCCAGCTGTCCCACACACAGCCTTGCCCAAGCTTGCTGCTGACAGTGGAAACGGCCAGTCTCCCCGGGCACTTTCCAGCATATCAATTGGGACAACCCACGGTTGGTTATACAAAGCCAACCAAACAATCATGCTGATGTTTCTGATAGGATAATTATATTTTGTCTCATCCTACCTTCTTTTCGGACTTTTTGAAATTCAAATGGACAACAAATACTTCTGTAAATGGAAATGGATGTTTGGAAATCCACCATAGTTCTACACTGACCGATTTATAAGTTAAGAGTTGCTTTCTCTGTTTCTCTGGTAGTAGTTTACCCTCTGTTATTTAAAAAAAATACTGATTTCCTGAAGTACAGCTAAAGAACATTTATATTAAAAAAGAGTTCACAAGTATAATAAGTCCTTGATGCTAGTGGCCAATCATTTTTAGGGCTGAGAATTAAATATTATATCCAACCCAAATTCTTATTTGGCAAAATATTATTTTATCTAACTCATTATCATGAAAACATTTTCAAACAAAATAGACGCATTTTATCAGTAAAGAAAATGTATTTTCATTTTCCATTGATTACTTCTGTATTTTTCAGTTTCCCTAGATCTCAGCCTACAACAAGAGCTAAGAAGTGATTGGGCTTCATTAAATTCTCCAGAGTAATTCAAACACTTTTTATAAACACAGTTTTTACTTATTCATGAAATACACCATTATTATATTTAATAGAATTTTTTTTTCCTTTTCAGATAATAAAAGATACACCTTTTTCCTAAATTCATCTACCCCACCTTGGATCCTAGGTGAATTAGGAGTTGGATAAACATTTCAAGAATGAGTCAGTGCATCATAAGTGTGATGGGTAGCAAACAATAGTAAAGCATGAAAGATAAATAAAATTCACAGTGACAAGTCTTACAACAGAGAAGAGACAGGTGAAGGCAGAGCATGGGATCAAGGCTATCCCAGAGCAAGTGCAGTTGAAGTTAGAATATGGACAGTGGATTGAATGGATCAGATGAAAGACAAGAGTAGACAAAATGTTTACAGCAGGCTTGAAGGCTGAAAGGAGGAGATACTGTCAGGTACTAAAGGAAGTTGCAGCAGCTGGATTGTGGTCGCAAGGACGGGGTGGTGAAAGATGACCCAGGGGAGTTAGTGATGGCGGGCTTTCTGAATCAGGCGAAAGCACTTGGATTAGGAAGGAAGGGGCTCACCAGAGGCATTTCAAGCAAGGCAGGGCCATAATGAGATCTGGGGCTCAGAAAGAGTATTTTGGCTGCAGCCTCAAAAGTGGAATGAGGAGGCAAAATGGGGAGCAGAGAAATAAAATTCAGATGACAGCAGTGACGATGAAAGACTGTGGACAGCGAACAGCAAAACCCTGGGGCAGTGCAGAATATTCGGGAATTCAGCCAAAACTATAAACACGTTTGTGTGTGGTGTATCTTGGGGTTTCGGAGGCTGGGTGACAGTAACCATCATAAATGGACTGTGTCAGTTCTTTGGGATAGTCCTAAAACAGTATTTTTAGTAAAAATTATGAATCATGGGAAAATGAAGATTGATGGTTCATAGTTTTGTTAGTAGGTTCTACACCTAAGATTTCAGGATGTCATAAAAATACAAAACTGGAAGAGATATCAGCAATTATCTAGTCCCATCCCATTTTGTTTATTAATAAGGTGAAATAAAGTGGTTTGGGTTTTAGAGCCTGTTGGTGCCAAAACTGAAATGAGAATCTTCGTCAGTAAAAAATAGTGTATTTAAAAGTAGTTGTAGAATTCCCTTTAATTCAAAACAGGAGAAGAAATCTTGCAGGTACTTTTAAATATTCATCGACATCTTTGAGAAATACAAAGTAATATGGGGAAATGTGGAAGGAAATGGCATTAGAGATAGTTCTGAGAAATAAACTGAACTGGAATGCTTATTATAAATGTTTTGAGCACAGTATACCCTTGATAAAAACAATGAGAAAATTATAATAATGTGGCCTTCACCTAAACCTCTCAATATAAAATCATGCCAAAGTGAATTCTTCCAAATCTATGAAAAGGATAGAGCAGGCTTCTGACTAAAGGTAGAGGAATAACATTACTCTGCTCACAATTCATCTCTGAACCGAACTAAGTAACAAGGAAAATGAGAAATGTGAAGGAAAAGAGGGAGTTATTCCATCTTTGGTGGAACCATCTATAACCTGAAAGAGCGGTGTCAGCTGAGGATGGAAACACTCAGTGAAGAGGAGGACCAGGTCAGGGAGACCAGCAGGAAGGCGTAGGGCTCTGTGCTTCTCTCCAAAGGAGTTTGTGCAGTTGACCCTCAGTATCCTCAGGGGACTGGTTCCAGGACTCCCTCACCTTGAGAATGCCAAAATCGGAGGATGCTCAAGTCCCTTATATGAAGTGGCGTAGTATTTACATATAATGCACATCTGCACATCCTTCTGCATATTTTAATTGTCTCTAGAATACTTATAATGCTATCTAATAGTTGCTGGTGTGCAGCAAATTCAAATTTTTCTTTTTGGAACTTTCTGGAATTTTTTTTACTGAATATTTTTCATCTGTGGTTGGTTGAATCTGCAGATATGAGGGCAAATCGATAACAGCTGATTAGAGCTGAAGGGTCAGGACATATGGGCAGGCTGCAGGACCTTCTCTAAGTGGCATCACAGGGTAGAGAACCGGGAATTCTGAGCAGGGAAACATACACGTATGTTATCCTCATCAACTACATACTTTGAGTGTGAGAGCCTAGAGGAGAAACTGGGGAGAAAGTAGCCCCTTCGTAGCTGTGACAAACCCCCAGGCTTCACGATGCTTCACAGGAAAACAGATGCACTTCTGCTTCTCAACATGGAGTTGACCATTTGAGCAACAGGACTGTGAACGATCATCTTCACTTTCTCATGATTAATGGCCTGTGACCCTCTAGGCTGAATGTTGGTGAAAGTGTTATAAACAGCAGACCAAATGCAGGTTCCTTTTACCCAACTTAAGCACCAGCACCTCTTCCTTTTAGCAAATTGCTCATCCAGGAAAAGCTTCCCACTTAAAAGATGAGAAAGTTAAAGACCAAGCATGAGCCCTTCACAGAGCAGAAAGGACCAGAGATACTACAGCCTCCAGATAGCTAGCATCTTGGTCAGTCACTCCCGTGGTCCTGTAGAAGATCTCATCATCACCATGAACTTTGATGCTCTAGATACTCAATTCCCACCCTCTTGTGTGCTCACTATTGTTCCTTCTGGTCCCCCGACACCAACAATTCTCACCCCGAGACCTTCACGCCATTATCCCTACCATCTTTCCTCATCAGTGTCTTTTCTTCACATAATCATAAAGTTGATAGAATAAAAATAAACCAGTTTCCCAATAATTAGTCTACTAACATCAGAGAATAATGTTTCCCTTTGGGCTTCATAGAAATAATATTTCAGTAAAATGTAAACAATATTCTCAGTAGTATTTTAAAGAAGTATTTATCAACAGGAATAAAGAGCAACAGACTCTTTCAACAACTCTCGATATATGCCAGTGACATGATTCTGAAGTTTAAGTCAATAAGAAAAAGTATGTCAAGGGAATGTAAAAGTGGCCCTGTCTTGACCTAATGAAAGACTTAGCCTATTCTAGAAGAGTAAACTGACTGCATGGGCATAGCTTCATGCAGTTTTCCATAAGTAGTGTGTCTTTCATTTAAATTGAATTAGTTTGCTGGAGTTGGCAGAACAAAGTACCACAGACTGGGTGGCTGAAACAACAACAATTTATTTGCTCACATTTCTGGAGACCGGATGTCCAAGATCCAAATGTTACCAGTTTGATTTCTCTTGCGACCTCTCTTCTTGGCTTGTGTGTAACTGTCTTCTGGCTGTGTGCAAATCCCTGGTGCCTCTTCTTAAAGGAACATCAGTCCTATTGGATTAGAGCCCAGTCATTATGACCTCATTTAACCTTAGTTACCTCCCTAAAGACCCTACCTCCAAATGTAGCCATGTTGGGGCTTAGAGTTTCAGGGTATGAATTATGAGGTGACAAAATTCTGTCCATAGCATGTCTGAATAATAATTGATTAGCAGTTAATTCAATATTGTATTCCCAGATAAGTACTTGCTATGCAGATACCCTGGTTTGCCAAAGTAGGACAGAGCCGTATGCTTGGATAAAATGACATTATCATATAAGATGAAATGCTTAACAAGAACACATGACTGAGTAGATGTGATGCCAACTCTTTAGAAGTGACCTAATGAAGTACTGTGGGCAAAGCCAAAATGCTTTTCCAGAAGCAATTTTGGGCTCGCTCTAATGCACAGATAATTGGATAATCAAGTGCCCATATGTTGTGCCTAACTGTAGAGCAAAGTTGACAAAATTAGCCTAGAAAAATGTTTAAATTATGCATAGCTAAATGCCCATTTCAGGCCAAAAATAATCTCTGTAAAGTAGGCACAAGACATCTGTCTTAGCAGATACAGTAAATCCAGAATGTTTATCTTTAGTTTTATATAGTAAATGTTATTTAGTAACACTTAGTAGAGAAAGTAAACATACAATATCTGTCCCAGTAAGGCAGATATAGGATAGTCATCTCTAAGCAGTGTGACTTCCTATCTGTGAGAAAAACTGGCTGTAAAACACTTGGAGGAAGCAGTGAGTTGATGTTCTAGGGCTGCTAACTAAAAGCGTGTGAAATGCTATCAAAAGTAGCTTCATTTTGGTACAGTTAATGCCTCCTTAGAAAAAAAAAAAAAGCTAATGGAGCAGATAATTGATTAACAGGCTCCCTAGTTTCTAAAATTAAAATTCACTTCTTTTTTTCTTGATTATGCACCTCTTTCTCTTCTTTATGACTGGCCATCCAAATGTGGTTTCCAGCCATGACAGTACAAATCAATCGGAAATCAGCAAATTGAAGAGTCCTTGTAAATTGTCGTCTAGTCCAGTAAAAGATACCTCACACCTACCTGACCTTTATGGCAGAATTAAGAAAGAATAACGAACACAAAATGGCTTTGATTCGTGATACTCTCAGGCATTTTCTTATTTTTTACCTAATCTGTTATTTTTCTACCTCTGTGACAATTGTTTGGGTAATACATTTTTTCTAGAATGACATTTCCTTTTATTTACCTTTAACTCCCAACTTATTCCCAAAAGAATTTACAGAAACGTATTTGTACTTTTTTCCTGAACACAAAATAACAAGATTTTTAAACACTGTACCAGCTAACATTGCCAAACATATTAAAAAGGATTTTATGTTTGAGAGGGGCTTTCCTTTCCATTGACACGGTATTTTTGGCAGGAGTTAAATTCAATTTCTAATTTTTCTAGCATTTTGTGGCAGATATCGTGGATGGGCTATGCAGATGCTGCTTTAGAAAACACTATTTTCCTTTGTCTTCCTCCATGAGAGAGTCTGGGAAGTGCTAGTATTACATTTCCAGGATCCTTCAGAGGTAGAAATGGTCAGATGAGCAGCAAGACACAAAGAGATGTAGCAGAAGTCACTAGATAGGGCCTCTGGAAAATTTTTTTTTTTTTTTTTTTTTTAAAGAAAGAACCCCACTGGCTGCCCTTGTGCGGGACTTTGACTCTCTGCTTTCTTCCTACCTTGAGATCCAGCAGCCACTTTGGGCCATGAGACCACAATCCTCAAGATGTCAGCCAGCACATTCAGGGTGATGGAAAATAAAAATGAAGAGCCTGGGTTCTTACTGACCTGACCCATTGGTCTGTTTTGCACTCCCTACATCCATTATTCTTGTTATATGAGGAAAATAAAATGCTCATTAATTTAAGCCGAAGTTCCTTGAACTTTTTGGTTACTAGCAGCCAAATGCAATCCTGACACCATATGCAACACAGTTCATACTATTTAATGACATTCATACTGTGCCCTGTGAAAAAGAGGACAGTTTAGCTTGTGAGATTACTTAGCTGTTTTTGCACTACTTTAATTTATTGGTGGACTTATTGCACACATTGAACCATTTCTATGTGATTATTTTAAAGTGGGCATATACAATAAATCCACTTTGCGGTCTCTCTTTATACACAAATCTTTGTTTTAGTCCAAATTAGGGACTGTAATTGGGAAACTACTCCAATTTTCCCTTTGATAGCACACATGGTTACATATTTACTTATGGAATATTTATTACCAGAGGTTATGAATGGTCTAAATCAGTAATTTTTTTGGGGGGGGGATGTTATCTCTATATCTGCATTCCAGTGCTGACACAGCCTAGGAAAATGTGTGTTTGTTGGGAGAAGAGGGGGTTAAATTCTGGATGTTCTTTTGTTCAAACCCTTGTCATCCACTAGAAAGTAGCCCTTGCCAGGCTCTGCACCTAAGTGGGTTCAAGGTTCCTCATCATGAAAGCTACAGCTTCTCATCCCTTCCCGCCCCCCAACCAGGGAATGCCTCGAGTCCTGAGTTACATACTGTCCTGTTTGACATCTGTTTCTTCCCTTCTCTCCCAATCAGTGTAGCTAAATGGCCCATGGGGAAATACTAGAATTTGTGATTGGTAGGGGTGGGGCTCCCGGGGTGACTCTGATGTGTAGGCAAGTTTGGGAACCACTGATGGAGACAGAAGACAGAGGCCCAGGCAAAAGAGGGGTCTGTTTAACTTTACTTGAATCAGGGATGCCTCATTCTCCACAAGCACAGTAGTTAATCTCTCAGTCTCAAAGCTTCCGATCAACAGGAAAGACAAAAATAAGACAGAGGCATCTCAGACATTCTCAGGTCTTGCATTCTGTCATGCTAATGCTTGAAGGGCCAACTTCAATTGAATTTCTGAAGTTGAAGGGCTTCTTCCTTTCCTTTTTGACTTGTTTCCTCCTGAAATCAGGGGACCAGGAATGCTGGGTCTTTGTTAGGAGGATGGAAATTAAAGTGGAAAAGAAGTAGAGGAGCCCGGAGAAGACCACCGCATGAAGGAGCAGGGGTGGGGTGCAGGGTGGGCGACGGCAGCCATCGGCCTCTGGAGCCAGTCTAGCTGCCGTGTGACCATAACTCCTACAGCGCCAGAGCAAACCACTTCTACATGGCCTACGGGGTAAGAGCTCTGGGCTGGACAGCAAGGATGTCAAAGTTTAGAGTCTATTTTCCCTTTGACTGTTTATTTTTATTTTAAGGACATTTGATGTTTAATATTCACTTCCGAGTATCTTTGATGAGACAGGTGTCTCACCAAGTGCCCTGTGATGGTCAGCCATCACAGTCTCTTCGAATCACTAGACTGTAGACTTCCTGAAGATAACAGATCATTCCTGGTCCTAGTACCCTAGCACATAAGGCATGTTCCACAATTTTTTAAAAAGTCAAAGGGAATAATAAAGTTCCCTTGGTTATTACGTGAAAGATCTGTGAATTGAACCTATATTCTCAGTCTGATACCCCTTCCTGTAGTCCATGCTACCCACCAAGCATATATAAATGGGTCAGTAGAAGGTAAGTCTTCATAATAACTTAGGATTGGTGTTCCTGGCAGCAGAGAAGCTAAAATCAATACAGCTGATAACCCTAAGGTAAATCTTGTCTTATGGTGGCATTTAGGTGTCTTCTCTCCAATCTTTATTATGGGACGATGTTTCACAATAATTTAGGAAACAGTTTGATAGATTATCCGGTTTCTGTAGCTCTTACGGCATGATTGTAATAAAGCACAATGGAAGAATACAATCCGCATAAAAGTCTAGAGACTGTGCATAGCCTGGTCCTCAGTCAGTCCTGTGTTTTCGTGTCCTCCCCATCTCTGCCTTTATCCCCAGAACATGATCACTCGTGGCCTTCTTGCTCTTCCGCCTGCCTGCCAGGAGCATCCCTCCCTCAGCCCTGAGCTCTACCTGCTGCTCACTGCCTGTGGGACAGCCTTCTCCCTTACCCATCTGACTGTCCCCCACTTCAAGTCTCTGCTCACAGGTTCACTTTTCAGAGACATTCTCTGACTGTCCCACCTAAAAAGACCCTCTCACTACCCTCTACTTCCTCCTAACTGGTTTCTTTCTCCAGTGCATTTGTCCCTGTCTGGCATACTTTAGACTATTTGTGTATTTTCTGCTGACTGCCCTAAGCCACACGCTCCACAAGACCAGCTGCTTGGTCTGCTCACTTGTTTGTTAGACCTACAGCTAGAACAGTGAATGGTGCTCAAAAGTATCTGTCACAGACTAAGCAATTAGGCAACGGTGAGTAACTCTTCATAGAGAAAAAAAAATAAAAACCTACGCAGGTTGTGTTACAGCTAAAAACTACCCAAGCCTGGGCAGACATTTCAGAAGTTCCTTTTAAATAACAATACAATGCCAAGTGTCCACTTTTTTCGGGCACTATTTAAGTACTAGGAAGTCCAGAGAGAGATAAGGCTTAGCATTCTGGAAAAATTAACAGCGTAATGGTATAGAAAGACAGGTCCACATCTCAATCAGTCTAGATGTGACTATTTCTTAAACCTCTACAGGAGAGCTACCTGTAAACCCTAGAGTAGGGAGCAAAAGTAATCTGGATTATAGGGCTTTGAAGGGACTTTAACCAAGAGGGATATTATAAAAAGGGAGAGGGTAGTATCTTTGACGGGAGGACCAGCGTGGAAGCATGAAGTGTCCTGGAACACTCAGGATGCCTCTGCCGCTGGAATGAGAGAGCCCTGGATGGGTTGGGAGACCCTGAGGTCGAAGAGGTGTCAAGTGTGTGGAAAATGTACCCTGATTGACCTGAATGGTCTCTACAATTCACAGGCACCTGGCAGGTGGGTCCACCTGCAGGTGCGCTCCTGTGGGCGGGTTTGGAGAAGGCAGGGCAATTCCTTGGAGTGTGGAGGAGAAGATGAAGAAGTGAGAGCCAGAAACAGGGAGTCCCCGATGCATGGAAAAGTCACGTGGAGAGAGTCAGATAAGGGACACCAAGCCAGGATATTTAGCTGTGCAGAGGAGTCCAGGGGAACTTGGTTATTACTCAAACCAGCGTTCATTCATCTGCGCCAGTTCTACTGGGTCATGGCAGGTGCAAAGATGGTACGAAAAGAGGAGCAATAATGGTTCTCAATTAGCAGGCAGCCTTACAGGGAAGCTGTGTACTGTACCATGAGGTAGATATAAGAGAGCAGCTATGGCATTTTGGATTAAGGATTGGATTTAATTAAATGACTTTTGTAGATCAAAAATTGTCAAATAATTGGCAAGTGGATATGGCTCACCTTAATAGTTTTAATATCCCTTCTCAGAAATGCGGCTGATAAGTTCTCTGCCATAGCAGACTCAATTGTCAGTCTCAGTATTTTGGTTTACATGTCAATGAATACTGATATGCCAGGAAAAAAGAAAGAGCTCAGATACATTACAAAGTAGTGAATCCAATTATTTATTATATAAACATAGGCATAGTATGAACTGTCAAATAAAAATCAAATGTATTAGAGATGAATGTTAAATATGTAATGTCAATCAATGTAACATAAATGTTTAAGTCAATTATAAAAATAACATTCAAAAATAAATACTTCATAAAATTTAGAAAAATTACTCAACATGAAAAAGTGAAAATGAATAACATTGATTTGTACTTTTAAAGGTCATTGTCAAAGAAGAACACATCAGTAGGAACTCCATTGAGTCCCCAGTAGACTTTTGTACAAATATCCCCAGCTGCTAAAAAAGCAGCATCAGAGAAGGAGTGAGGAAATAATTACAACCTAATATTTTCTTTAGGCTCCTCGTTACCAAATCCCATTTCTAGTGATAATTTAGAAGAGATATTTGAGCAGCTTTTTTTTTTCCTCTAGGGGCTTCAGTCTTTTCACTGATAACAAACAATGGTGTTTGTTTCCAGGAAAGCACGTCAAGGTCATCTTTGACATCTTGCATTTTGTTGCGCATAGAAAGGAGGTTTGATGCAGTTACTGTATCAACGTCAACCCAGTCTTATTCTTACTTTACTTGTTCTGCTTGTTCAGAAAACACATGAGGTAGATGCAGATTCTCAAGTGTAGGCAGTGTGACCTCCAAGGGAAATATCTGAATCTGTGTGGATTTTGTCACAATTACTTAGGGCTCGTGTGTAGGGGTCACGAATGCAGAATGTCCAAAAAAGCTGCCCGAATGAAGCTTCACTGGCCTAATTGTGGGACACGTTCATATTCTCTGGGAGATGAGTAGGTCTGGCTCACACACGCGGACCTACTGATACTGATACATCTCTCACTAGTCCATGCCGAACTCCTAATAACAGGCGTGCCAGACGACAGGTTCTGCTCAGCCAGCCCTGGCCTTGCATCAGGGAAAACCAGCATCTTTCGTGGAGATGAAGGACCACTGGATGCTCTAGACCCTCAGCATGGGAAGCAGAAAGACCCTCGTCCACATCCACCCTGTGTGTCTACAACCAGTTTATTTCAGGGCACTCTGCAAAGTCAGGAGTTCCCTGACTCAATTAATGTAGAAAACAGTATTCCCCAAAATGCCGTAATGTATTTCATTATAAAAAGTTATGAACTTTAGCATCACAGAGGCAAAAAGAAACTTCTAGAAGTCTAAGGTTTGCTAATAATCATAGTAGTGGTTAATATTTTGAGCCCTATATGCCAGGGACTAATTTGAATTATACAGTTTAGCTCTCATAGTCGCCCTGTGAGGTAGAAAACAGTAAACTGAGGGAGTGAAAATGGAAACTTTTCAACTGAATTGCACCTGGTGGTCCAGCAGAGCCTGGGAATGTCAAAACCAAGTCTGGTGTTCCCATTCCTGCCCTCAAAGCTGTGTCCTTGGTTAGGACCCTGGACTCCTGCCCCCCTACCCAACTGACAGGCCACACCAAATGCAAGGTCTTTTCTGTTATAAGCCATTGTTCTGAATTCCTTTTGTTTATTTCGGTCAAAGAAATTTGGTTCAAGGCATCCCAAGTGTTAAATTCAAGTAGATACATTCCCAGTTCTGTTCAACTCAAGTTCAACAACTTGAACTCCAAGGCCCGTCCTTAAGGAAGAGTGTTCTCTGAGGCTTTCTTGGGCCTGTGTTGCATCTGGGAACATTTTAGCTCCTGTATAAATGTTACTGTTAGGGTTGTCTTCTTTATTTGATACCTGAGCCATCAGGAGAGTGCGATGAACCTGTCTGTACACAGTACCTGGTTTTGTTTTGTGTTTCATTTGCTAGTTTGCTAAGAAAACAGAAGTGGTAATATCCTACATGTTGAAGGTTCAGCACCATTATATTACAAGCTGATTTCACTTTGAAATTCCTGAACACTCGGAAGTAAAGTTTCTCCTCTTGAGGAGAATAAGCTGTCTCTGGGTCAATCTCTGGGCTCGTATAGGTTCCCCACATGGCAGGCACGTGCCTGAAAACCACCCGGAAATTCAGCTCATAGTCACTTCCACAGACATTCCAAAAAATGAGAACTTGATCAGAAAGTGTTTAGGTTGCTAATAAAACCGACGTTTGAATTTGCTCTTGGTCGTGGCAAATGATGAGGTGCAAACCTGTGAAGAATCTGGGAAGGATGATCGAGACACACCTCTGTGAGCCGTGCGCAGAGAAACCGTCCTGAACTGTGGACACTCACTCTTCTGCGTCTGCTCCCCAGCCCTGTGGAGGGTCTTCTGAACTTGTATCACATCGTGTATCGGATCACATCATGTATCACCTGAAACCCCTGCAACATCTGCTTCCCAAAAAAAAACCCCACAGGCTGCTCTGGACCAGTCCCTCCCTTCCTCTGCAAGCCACCTCTTCCCTCCCATCTCCCTGCAGGTCCTGAGCACAGCGGCCGTGTTTCCTTCTCCACCCAACCCTTCAGCCTCCTGCATTTCACTTCAAACTACCCTTCATCATCTCAAAAATTGTTACTGTTTCCCTCCATATAATGTAAGCCCCATGCCTGCAGGAATTTAGTCTTGTTTGTCCACTAACCTCCTTACGTAGAACAGAGCCTGACTCACAGTTGGCCCTCAAAGAATATTTTTGTATGAATAAATGAATAACATATTTTAGTTAATACATTCTGTGTCGTTAACATGACAGAGCAAAGTTGAAATGTATCTATAATTTTGGTGTATTTGTATCCACATTTCATTACAATCATGTTATAATGAAAAGAGGCTTGATGCTGCATATTTTCTTTTCATCTGAAGACCATGAATATACTTGTTTTGTTTCATAAATGAGTTTTAACATCAATTGAAGGGAAAGAATACTCAAATGGATATATAGACTTAAATATTCAGTAGGAAATGAACTATCTTTTATGGCTTACATTAAAAAACACATCAATTAAAACAAAATTGGTGTTTACATTTTAATGGTAGCAATTGCAGATAACATGCAGGAAGGGTGTAGACCAGGAAGAAACATCTATTAATTGTAACATTTGCATTGTCAACACATCTGTGTAGCCTTGTGTATCCCTTAAAAGACAATAAGTTAAATACCTTTCTCTTAAATTTAAAGTACACATTTTTCTCGCTTTTGTAAATAAATGTTAGATGAATTGAGTATCCTTTTGAAACTGTTTACAGAAACAATGCAAAAATAAACCACTGTTCATTTTCGAAATTGTTAAAAAATGTTAATTGTGTACCTTTTTAATGGTCCATTTGTCTTTCCCATTTTCAGAAATTGAGAAGGGAGGATGTGGGGACCCAGGTATCCCTGCCTATGGGAAGCGGACAGGCAGCAGTTTTCTCCACGGAGACTCGCTCACCTTCGAATGCCAGGCAGCCTTCGAGCTGGTGGGGGAGAGAGTTATCACGTGTCAGCAGAACAACCAGTGGTCTGGCAACAAGCCCAGCTGTGTATGTGAGTACTGAGCCTATTCCGAGGCTGCCTTGAGAGGGGGAGAGAAGCAGGGCGGGTGCTGAGGGCGGGCAGCTCTCAGCATCGCTTGGGAGCATGGCATTGACCAGAAACAGTCAGGGCTTCTCAGACACTAGCTCTCATGCTTTCTTCACTTACTTAAAACCAATCAGTGATGTTCTTACTACTAGATAGATTAACTCACTGAGAGCTTTCCACTAGAAA
The DNA here is from genome assembly GCF_003031525.2 of Neophocaena asiaeorientalis asiaeorientalis. Taxonomy (NCBI): domain Eukaryota; kingdom Metazoa; phylum Chordata; class Mammalia; order Artiodactyla; family Phocoenidae; genus Neophocaena; species Neophocaena asiaeorientalis. The sequence goes on along the minus strand of NW_020175446.1, from coordinate 1,292,969 downwards.
GATCCTAACAGAGCATCACTTCCATCCAGAGGGGCTGATGCCAGACTGTTTGAGCCATCAGTAGAGCCCGGGGTCTTTACAACCCAATAATGTCCTGTGACACTTAAGACAAGTTGTGAGCATGGGCCATGCTGTCACTTTGCATTTCAGTGGAAGAACTGCCTGCTTCCTCATAAGTGTTTTAACAAGTAGAAAAGAAGGACTTAATAGCCAATTGAAAAGCAGGATTGTTTTGTAACTAAATATAGCAATGACTGGGAACACATATGAAATTATGTGGAATAGTAAGCATATCGACACCCTAGAAATAAGTCCAATAGATGTTCCCTCCAAAAACTGAAGAATATGTATTCATATATGTGTAAAATATACATATATATAAATACTTTATATATTCACATATATAATGTATATATGTGAATATATATTACTGACTTTTGAGTACAAATTAAGTATTCCAACAGATTTTTATATTATCCACCCAGGACACGGTCTGATTTTCCAAGTTATTATTTAATCATTGTTACCCTATAAATAATTTAAAAAATAATTTGAAAAAATGCACTTTAAAGGCAAACACAAAATTTTAAATGAAAAGTTATCGTAGAAAACTGACTAGAACCAATATTGTTTTCTGGAAATTGTTCTTATGACACAGGCATACTTTTTCATATTAATATTTGCTCTTCTGAAGGCAGAAAGTTGCAACTAGAAATTTTAATATTTGCCACAGATTTCAGTCAACTTGATAGGATCATTTTTGAATCAAGCTTGCACTTTATTATGTATAGGCTCTAGTTGTTCTATATATTGAACGTATTCTATTGACAACTTGGGAAAGAGAAAATGTTATGGTCCAGGATCACCCATTTAAAAACAGTTGGACGATCCTAGGTAACTGTAGGTATGGATTTTCCCCAAGTCCTTCGCATGTAGCCAGTCCTTTGGATGTGGGCAAAATTGTTTGAAAATTTATCTGTGTCTTCACAGTTTCCTGTTTCTTCAACTTTACGGCATCATCAGGAATTATCCTCTCACCAAATTATCCAGAGGAGTATGGTAACAACATGAACTGCGTCTGGTTGATCATCTCTGAGCCTGGCAGCAGAATTCACCTCATCTTTAATGACTTCGATGTGGAGCCTCAGTTTGACTTCCTTGCAGTCAAAGATGACGGGATTTCGGATATAACCGTGCTGGGTACTTTCTCTGGCAATGAGGTGCCCTCCCAGCTGGCCAGCAGTGGGCACGTCGTTCGCCTAGAGTTCCAGTCGGATCACTCTACCACCGGCAGAGGCTTCAACATCACCTACACCAGTAAGTGCACCCGCACCTGCCCCATGTCCACTTCTCCCCTGGTTCTCAAGTGTGTGAAGCCCAATGTCAAGGCTGATACTCCAGGGGTTTTATAATTACAGTTTGTAAAATTATATAGCATTATCCTGAGAACCTAGAAAATACCTCACTCCGTTTAGGTTAGTGTCCTCCTCACCCCTATAGTGAGGACTGGATCACAGGTCTTCTCTCTCTCTGGTTTTCCATCCATCCATCCATCCATCTACCCATGTGTCCTCCATGCAACAAAATAGAATAGTAAAAAGGACTGAGGCATTTGGGGTCAGGAGCCGTGGATTAGAACACCTGCACTTGTATATACTTAGTTAATTTTGATAAGATGGCTAACTTTTCTTTGCCTCAGATGTCTCATTTGCATTAGAGATTATATTTAAGAACATCTGTTTAAATTGCATTGTTGAGGGAATAAAGTAAGATAATAATGTTAAATAGGAGTTATAAGTTATAATTTACTGACTGCCTACTTCTCTTAGGTGCTGTGCTTATGATTTGACAGGAATTATTTCATTTAACATTGCTGGAACTCTGGAATATAAGCTTCATATTCCTCATTCTGTAAATAAAGATAACTAGGCTCAGATCACGAGAGTAATCTGCCCAGGGGCAGGTAGTAAACACAAGACCCAGGATGCTAATCTAGATATGTCAGAACCAAAAACCTTTTTTATCACCTATGTATCTCATCTCTGTTTTTCTTAGTGAAAGAGTGCTTTCAAACTGTGAAATGCTGTGTAGATGTTAGTGATATCTCTCTATACATCTCTTTCTCTCTGTCTCTCTAGTCATCAATATTCTGTTTATTGAATATGTTTATTTATCTATGAAGATATAACTGAAATTTAGGAAAATAAATTGCTTTATAAGTGGTTTTGTTTTCTTCTGTTTTAATACTCATAATTAACATTGAAATATTTTTTATTCTCGTCTTTTTTCTTTTTCTTTTCAGCATTTGGTCAAAACGAGTGCCACGATCCGGGCATTCCCATAAATGGACGGCGTTTTGGTGACAGGTTCCTGCTTGGGAGTTCGGTCTCTTTCCACTGTGATGATGGCTTTGTCAAAACCCAGGGGTCGGAGTCCATCACCTGCATCCTGCAGGATGGGAATGTAGTCTGGAGCTCCACCGTCCCCCGCTGTGAAGGTGCGGGTCCCCTATTGTTTGCCAGTTATTTTCCTTTGAAATGGTACATCTAATTTAAAAAACAGACAAGCAAACAGACAATCAACAGTATTGGTTTCCTAGGGCTGCCGTACCAAGTACCACAAACTGGTGGCTTTAACAACAGAAATTTATTCTATCCCAGCTCTAGAGGCCGGAAGTCCAAGATCGAGGTGTCGGAAGGGCTGGTTCCTTCTGAGACTGTAAGGGAGAGCTGTGTTCCAGGCCCCTCTCCCAGCTTCTGGTGGGTTTGCTGGCAGTCTTCAGAGTTTCTTGGCTTATAGAATCATCATCCCCGTTTTCTTCATGTGAGAATGTATCTGTGACCAAATTTCCCCTCTTTCTAAGGACACCAATCATATTGGACATAGGGCCCAGTCTAATGATCTCATCTTAACTGATTATGTCTGCAGTACCCTTATTTCCAAATAAGGCCACATTCTGAGGTGCTGGGATTAGGAATCCAGAATATGGTGGGGGAGTGCATAATTCAACCTAAAACAACAACGTAGTTTTTAGTTAACTATTTGTTGCCCTTAGTGTAGCTGACATAAATACTGCCTAACTAATTTTCTTCTTGACATTTCCACTCCGGTTACGTATGTAAGAGAACCAAAAGGGAAAAAATTAAGGAGGATACTACCTTTGATGTTTACTCAGGTAAAAAAAAAAATTTACTTAGAATTCTAAACTCATACCCTCCCTATCAGAATGGTCCAAGTGTAATGAGCTAAGAAAGGCCTTTTTAAAAAGTATCTCTAGTAAGTGCCAAAGAAATACAGATACTTTTAAAAAAGTAGGCATTTTTTAGAGCAGTTTTAGGTTTACAACAAAATTGAGTGGAAGGTACAGAGATTTCCCACACAGCCCCGCCCCCCATATATGCACAGCTGCCCCCATTATCAACATCCCACACCAGATGGTACGCTTGTTACAACCGATAGACATATAGTGACACGTCACCATTACCCTGAGTCCGCAGTTTACATTAGGGCTCCCTCTTGGGATTAGCCATTCTTTGGGCTTGGGCAAATGTATGTGACATGTATCCACCATTACAGTGTCACACTGGGTGTTTTCACGGCCCTAAAATCCCCTGTGCTCCACCTATTCATCCCTCCTCCTTCCCTGCTTGCTAACCCACACGGGCAGTGGGGCTCTGCCTCACCTCCTTGTTCTGCCCTCAGCTCTACCTCCAAAGTTATTCCTCATTAGTTCAAGGATCAGCATTATTTTAAATCGTCATTGGCTGATGCTGCTAAATTTACAGAACGATGTTTCTCATTTCCACAGTTTCATAAGTTGTTAAAAATGATTTGCTGGACTGTGGGCACCACCCGGGAGCGGAACCTTGATAAATTGAAGGGCAAGAGCACAGCAGTAGGACTTCCCTTTTTTAATTTATTCTGATCACATTCTAAACGTATGCTTCTGTATATTTTACATTTTATCAATGTTAATAAATGGCTAGGTTATTATCCTTTATAAATAAGTGAACAATACAATCAGGGTTCTCAGATAAATGGTACTAATAACAGGGCAGGAATAAATATGTTTGCAGATACTGCTTCAGCCAAGTGTTTCGCTGCTGACTTTGAAGCGTGAATAATTTTACAAGAAAGAAGCTCAAAACAAGCAATACTGTCTAGTCTCTGTTCTGTCTGCCACAGTTCTCGCTGCCACTGGTGTGCTTACCTGCAGTGGGCTGTGTGCAGATAGGTGTAAGCTGCAGGGCAGGTAGGTTTCTCCGCGCAGTTGGGGAAAGAAAGGGCATCCGGAGGGGGCAGGTGAGAGTTCCCATAGAGTCAGACAAAAGGAGAAAGTACCACATTAAATGGGAGCAGGCAGTTCTCTCACTGTTTGGAAGAGACCTTCAGATGAATTTCAAGGCAAACCACAGCTATGGGTTGTTAACAGCAAAACAAACCCTTAGCACGAGGACTAGTTAATGGTGAATTCGATTGTTGAAGTTTACTTGTACTTAGAAAATCAATTACTGAGGGAAAGATTTTTCTCTCTTTATTTGTTCTGCATTTAACCTGCCTCTATGCTTCAGCATAGCTCAGTGTCATTAAAAAACACAAGTTATCTTGAGGGAAAAATTACTGTACAAGAATACATCTCTATGGCAACAAATTTTAAAGTTCAAAGAAAATTGATTTCCTAGCAAAATATAAATTACCCAAAGTGATGCAATAAAAAGTACAAAATGTGAATAAACAAAGTACCATAAAAAGAAATTAGAAAGAAGATTAAAGACTGAAAAAGACACAGGCACCAGAGGCATGCACAAGGAAGTTGTCTGTCTTTCAAGTTCAGAGAATTTTAGAATTGGGAACATGGTCCCAGATAATGGAAAAGAGGCACTAACTCCTATATCACATTTTATAAAGCCAGTTTCAGTGTGATATACCCAAGCCAGATAATTGCATTAAAAATAAAGCTATAGACAAAACGTATATTCAAGAAGGACTTATTTTAGGGCTTCCCTGGTGGCTCAGTGGTTAAGAATCCACCTGCCAATGCAGGGGACACGGGTTCGAGGTCCAGGAAGATCCCACATGCTGCAGAGCAGCTAAGCCCGTACGCCACTACTACTGAGCCTGTGCTCTAGAGACCGCGAGCCACAGCTACTGAGCCCGCACGCCACAACTGCTGAAGCCCGTGTGCCTAGAGTCCGTGCTCCACAACAAGAGATGCTGCCGCAATGAGAAGCCCACGCACCACAACGAAGAGTAGCCCCCGCTTGCCACAACTAGAGAAGGCATGCGTGCAGCAACAAAGACCCAACACAGCCAAAAATAATAATAAATAAATAAATAATAAATAAATTTAACAACAACAAAAAAAGGACTTATTTTAGAAATGCAGTGTCAGGTAACTCGCCAAAGTAAATGGTCAAAACATCAAAGGAGAATCTGCCTTCTAAAGACCTCATTCCCAAACTTTTTTTTTTTTTTAATCACCCAAGCGAATTTGAAGGTCATCAGTGCTGTTCACCAGATATTCTGGATCTCTACCGAGTCTGGCTTATCTTCTTGGCCCCTGTGGTTTGATGAAACTTTGTGAGGGGTCTGGCTGATTAGGTGCGAGTGGAAGTGACATAACCACCTTCTGGCTCAGAGGCTGTAATTGCCACTGCAGGACCCATGTCCAGGTGCCACAGCTCAGCTCGTGGAAGAGAGGAATTGGGGGCAGAGCCCTAGACAAGCACTGTGTGGGAAATACACCTCCCTTATTATAGCTGCTATTGCATAACCTAATCTAAGTTGACCAGTACAGCAAACTTGAGATCATCGTGTAACATTTTACTGTTCAATGTGGTTAATCTGCAGTATAAAGATTAGCATGTCTATTTCATCAGGATAAAGGGATACAAGTTCTAATACACTCCGTTATAAAGTGATATGTAAAAGACAATATATTAAGAAAATAATAGTAATGTGTGACAATTCAGGTATATTCCAAGAAATATGACAACTCAAAATTTAGGAACAAAGCTTTACTAAACTAAAGGGAACATATGTTTGTTTTTATATGGAAAATAAGACTTTTAGGAAATAATCAGATTTATAAATGTCTTACGTATCATAATTTTTGAAAAATCTCTATTTGCTATATGTCTTTCTATATAGTAGCTTTGTATAGTTAGTTAAACATAAAATAAGTAAAATTAACATGCTGTGTTTTGCTTATGCTGTACTCTAAAAGGATTTGCTGTATCACGTCAATAAGCATAGGAATTAAATTCTATGTGATACTGATCTAAATGGATATATGATTTCATAGGATGTAAATGTGAATGTAAGGACTTAGCTAGGAAAAAAATCCTAGTGTTAATTAGTAAAAATAACTTGTTTTTAAAATTATGATTACATGAAGTAGTGAAAGTTTTCTTCAGGAACTCACGTTCATAAAAATGGCTCTGATTTCTTATTATGTATTTTGAACTATGGAAATAGCACATATTTATTGCAGCTTACTTGGAAAAGAAGCTATATCAAGAAAAACATGTGATCTACACAGCAGTCACTTGGTCTTATCCACTATTAACATATTGATATTTTTGAATTTCCATCTCCTGTTTTCTCTGAATAAAATTTTTCTTTTGTGAAATTTGGATTATACTATAGGTACGATTTTGTATTTAAAAAATATAATATTCGGGCTTCCCTGGTGGCACAGTGGTTGAGAGTCCGCCTGCCGATGCAGGGGACATGGGTTTGTGCCCTGGTCCGGGAAGATCCCACATGCCGCGGAGCAGCTGGGCCCGTGAGCCATGGCCGCTGAGCCTGCACGTCCGGAGCCTGTGCTCCGCAACAGGAGAGGCCACAGCAGTGAGAGGCCTGTATACCGCCAAAAAAAAAAAAAAATTCTATTGCAAAGATTTTATCATTTTAACAACATTTCAAAATATCACTTCACACGTATGTGTGACATTCTAAATATGTAGTCATGTTCTTTTCATAAATTTTTTACTTTTCTTTTTTCGTTTCCCTTTTTCTATTACAAATGAAGCTGCTATAATTATTTCTGTAGATTCCTCTGTGTCAGTTTTTTTTCTAACATCAAAATTTGGGTAAAATTTTATAAATTTTTCCAGCATTTTAATGCATATTGCTATTTTTTCCATAAAAGGATATTTTTCCAAAAATATTTTTTTAACTAGGAACATTTTCATGTTTTATTTGGTATCTGTAGATTCACAAAAGTGATTACAAAGATGGCAAAGAACTTCGAGAAAAAAATAAATAAAATCTGAAAAATGTATGTGGCTAGGCAGAAACATGTTAAATATGTTATTATTTTAAATTTTCTATAGATTTTACAGAAATGCATACTCACTTTTACTGAGCACCAGGCACATACTTTCCTCAAACTCCCTTTTGTCTATATAATTATGGATGACTGTTACCCAACACTTCAAAAGGATTGATGCACACTAGTTCACGTTTATCGAATTTTATTTATTTATTTTTTTGTTTTCTAACAATCACCAGCAATTTAGTAAGATGTATGTGGCAAATTATTTTAATAAAATGAACACAGCCCAAAGTGAATAAACACGTACACATATTTTAAAACACACCCACAATCACACACCACAGAGTATTTTAATTTTAGATGTGAGGTAATTTTAAGTTCATGTATCAATAGACATTTGTTGACATCTGAATACATATAAAATGTGGGTATCAGTGGAATTCGCACCTCGTGACTTTGTTGTGATGATTGAACGTGATAATTCCTGGAAGTCGTCTGGTAGACACCACTCACTTAGACTGTGCCATTATTACCATTATTAGATGGGAAGAACTTCACTGCAGGTTGATGTGCTCTGCTTTCAATATTGTTAATTTACTTGGGAATAACTTTTGCTTGAATACTAGAAACCATTAAGTCCATGAACACAGAAGTGAATTCCTGAAGTAACTGAGGTGCTGCCATGGTACATATACATAATTTGACCTGTTTATACCCTGCATCATCTTTCAGCCCCGTGTGGTGGACATCTGACAGCTTCAAGTGGAGTCATTTTGCCCCCAGGGTGGCCAGGGTATTACAAAGATTCCTTAAATTGTGAATGGATAATTGAAGCAAAACCAGGACACTCTATCAAAATAACTTTTGATAGGTAAGAAAAAACTTTGTTTTCCTTAATTTGGACCTGATGACCCATGCATGCCCAGTGTTTTTATTTAATAAATCTTAGAAAGATGACAGTTTTTCATTGGTTCCCCCAAAGGAGTTCACTTAAAAGGAAATAGGCACTTGCTTGATGAATTCTGTTCTTCTGGAATTTTATCTTCTAAGCCCACAGCTACAGCCCCTCTGCAGACATGGCTGAGGGCATGGTGGCCCAGACAAGCATTCCCAGAGCTCACAGTCGCCAGCCCTTGAGTCAACCTCTGGATTTTTGACCTGAGGCTAGAATAAATTCTGCTTGGTGTTTGATTGCAAATAGAGCCTTTTGATCCCTTATGTATTTCTAGAAAGCACAGGAAAAGAGTTCTCCCACTCTGGGGGTGGCTCTGGGGACTGAAGGGCGGTTTGGGGTTGCAGAGCTGGCAACAGCCTGTGTGCAGCAGATTCGTTACCTGTTAATTAGCTACGAGTGGTTCCGTCACTGCCATGATATTTGGCTTAGCTGTTTGATAATGTATTTGATAATCTAAGAAAAAAGAAGCATGCTATTTGAATTCTCCATGATCAAATATCGTCCAGATTGTCTCAACAATCAGTTTGAAGATTAAGAACCAAAAGTACTTTGGAAGGGACCCACATGCTTTAAACTCCAAGGAAGCATCTTTGTTTAGTGTTTCAAGTTTAATTAATATCTGAGCAAATTGGGCTTTCTCTAACAATGACCTTCTTAACTAGACTGAGTTTGGGGTTCTAGTATTCAGAATATTATAATGTCTCAAGACAGATGTACATTATTGTATTATTTTTTAACTAATTTTCTGATTCTCAATGACAACATCCATACAGGAAAGGTTTTTAGCAGGAATTATGTTATCACTTAGTGATTATTTGTATTTGAATTATTATTGATATTATTATATCTGATAGGATAATTATAACTCCAGTAGGATAATCTCTCAGAAGAAAAGAAAAAATTGGTTTATGTATTCATTATATTGGCGAATGGATTCTTGCATATAATCTTAGTCACTGGGAAAAAAAACCTTTATAAATATTAAGTAAATTGTTTGGTTTCTTATTAATTTTTACACTTTCTAGTATTGAGAGGGAAAAAAGAAGAAACACTTCCTGATTTCCAGCAGCACAACAAATTTAAATCATTTAGTAAAAATAGTGATTTTACTTCTGGTTTGGCAGAAGTTATTAGCATTCCATTTTCAGTTGCCTGCACAAAAATACTCAATTTTTCTCAATCTTGTCTTTTCGATACTATTGAACTGCGGTATTTGCTAAATTCCATTTGTAAGTACCAACATTTCTGATATTTTCAGACACTAGTGATTATTACCCTGGACATAGTACACCGCCCTTCAATAGTGCATTGGTTTATACCTTGAGCTGTGAGCTGACATCCTAATAAAGGATGTGTTTGCACAAACAAATTTTAAATTCCATACTGATGTTATTGTTACACATTGTGTGCTAGGTTGCCAAATGATGAAAAGCATTATATTTTTCTTTCTGAGGTTACCCTGGAAATCGTCCAGCTCTTGAGGCATGCCCTCTGTCAGTCCTGGCTGTCTCTAAAGATGAAAGATGTGAAAACTTCAATGCAGATACTTCAAATGAGATTTACTCCATGCTTATCTAGACTTCTTGAAGGTGCACTGAGATAACTGTGAAGTCATAGCATCTTCAGAGAACATTTTTAATAGGAAAAGACAAAGCTGCCCTATCCCACCCCAAATGTCCAGCCTGTGGCTGTATTCTGACCTAGCCACACGCTACACCAGTTGTTTGAATTCCCCTTTACGGAAGATAGAGGGTCAGGGACCATTCTAAGTTAGTTGCAAGGATATATCATTATTGTGCATTTGCACTAAGAGGAGTATGTGATTTAATGATAAACAGGGCAGGGCCCTTTGATTTCAGCATCTTTTTTCATTGCTCTGTGCCGGGAATCTAAGACAGCCACTCTGTCCCTTCCTCTTCCTCCCCATCAGCAGCATACGTTGCAGACCCTGGAGACCCACAGCATAGGCTACCCTGGAATTCTCTGTCTGAGAGTCACTGATGGATCAGAGGCTCCAGTCAGTTGAGCTGCTGCCTGAGAGCCACGCCAGACACTTGGAAACTGGGTTAGCTCTTTGAGGACGAGATGGGCCCATTTACAAAGTTATCTCAGTGCCTGGAATGGTACCTCCATTTCATCAAAGAGCACCCAAGTAGCTGCAACTGTATATAAATATAATATCAGACCAGATGATCTGGAAGCATAAGTCCTTCTTGGAAGAAAAGTTAAGCACTTTCTGGAAGCTGTTCTAACCTTTTCAGATCATTGAAGTAGTATTTGGTTTCTGAAGCAGTAATGTGCCCAGTGCTCTCCCACTGTCACACAAGAGTTAATGCAGCTTGAAAAGGCACAGAATTTTTTGTTTCAGGAAAGGTATTTGAAGTATTGTCATGTATTTTGGTTTACCCTTTTCCTTTAGGAGATCATGTCACTTCAATATGCTCATTTTAAGAAATCCATAATCATGTTACACTTGGGATCATGAAAAACAGTTTGAAAATGTGCTGTGATTGACTTACACTAACTGGCGCTTCTCTATCTACTGGCTCACAGTATTTCTATTTTAGAGCTGAGTCACTACCCCCGTTTCTGTCTGTGATGCTACTGGATGGAGTATTGAGTCAGAGGGAGGGATGTGGGGGTGAGTCTTCCCCCCCAGAAATAAGTACTGTCCTCAAATACTACACGTGCTCAAGTCTTCAAAACATATATACGTGCCTCCGTATCTATTTTATGTCCCTTGCTGTACGTGGGTTTTTAGTAAGTGAATGATATTACAAGCTGTCTGTACGTTAATGCAGCTCTGCATCTCTCTTCTGACTGGATATGCTTGCCCACAGATTCCAGACAGAAGTTAATTATGACACCCTGGAGGTCAGAGACGGGCCAGCCAGCTCGTCCCCGCTGATCGGGGAGTACCACGGCACACAGGCGCCTCAGTTCCTCATCAGCACAGGGAATTTCATGTACCTCCTCTTCACCACAGACAATAGCCGGTCCAGCGTGGGCTTCCTCATCCGCTACGAGAGTAAGTGGTCCTCCCTTGCCAGGGCTGTGCCTGATTGTCGGGTTGAGTTCCACACACGTGGTCTCATTGTGTCACGTAGCAGGAGATGTGCTGGGAATGCATTTCTAATGCTAGTCAATGTAAAAAACAGCAGTTCTTCCCGCCTCTGTCCACACTGCACTGTGCCATCGTCAAGACTTTCTCTTGTTAAGGACAGAGAGCCGTGGGGATTTTTACTTTAGACTCAAAAAGAAGACATATTCGTTTATTATAAAGTAAAATAATAAACTAATGAAAACAGTGAAACGTGTTCATTTACTGCACGATGTAATAATAAATTTCTACTATTAGAAAATATACCTGTTGGCCAAAAGAGCTACAGGGCATGTCACTAAAATGATATCTCCTGAGCAATATATTTTGTTAGAAGTATGGTTAGGGCAGTTGTGGTACTTATTTGTGAGTATACATGTGCCTGTTTCAGTCAGCAGAGAGACTGTAACTAAGAGAGAAGGAATTAAAACTCGGTTGAACTTTTACTAAATGACAAATACCTGTTGTTATTATTAACAACTGTTAAAAATGTTTAAGAACAATTATTAGACATATTTAAACACAATTGCTAAAATATCATAATGCAGTGTATTTTGCAAAGCAATCCCAATTCCTTCCCATTTTTGTTTCCATCCGTCCAAATTTGGCTCTTAGCTTTAGCTTCTGAAATTAGGAGATCGAGGGATTATATCGTTTGATAGTAATATTTATGCAAGGGTGCTTCTGGAATGGAGTAGAGTGCAGTTCAGCCTGGGAATGCATTTCTAATGCTAGTCAATTTAAAAAACAGTAATTCTTCCGTTCACTGAAAATTCTTCGCTTCCAGAGTGGAATGAAAGAAGATGCATCAGAGTAGCTCAATATGGAATCTGAAGGAATAAATCCTTTATTTTTTTAGGATTTTTAAGGTTGTTCTTTTTCAGAATCTTTCCTAAAATAAACTAAACAAAGTTTTAATGTTGTTGTAAAAATACTTATAATCTTATAAATGCATGAATGGGGCCATATCTAGCATGCTGAATTTTTCATCTTTTTTTTCTTTTTCTTTCCTTCCTTTTCCCACATTGCCCGCTTCTGCTCATGTTAATCTTGCCCAAACCCTATCCAACAACTAAAATTAATAACCTGTTGTGTAGATTTCTCTTTTTTACATGCTTATCTATATAATTATATGCAAACATATATACGCAAATACACATATAAGGTTATGTGTACTTTTTGATTAAAAATGGAATTATATTAGACTTGTATTCTGATAACAAGAAAATTGATTATTAATGATTTAAAGATTAATTTCAGATTTAATTCAAAGTTACTATGCTTCATATATATACATCATTTATTTCTAAGTTACATATTTTTAAACTTGTACATTTTAAGAAGCAGAAACTTCTGTATTTCATTCCTTTCTTAACATTCCTTTAAGTTATCACTTCTCTTTGGAGTGAAGATGTGTACACATTACAGTCATCTGAATTTGTACAACTCCTCAGCATTGATCTACTAAGATGTATTCTCTCCACCCCATCCTGCACATTTTTCTTAAAGCTGTGTACAATAGGTTGGCCTTTGGATATAGAGTTGGGTGAAACTTAAGAGAATAGATAGTTTTAGGTGCTAACAAACACTAGAACAGAGTATTCTATGTTCTCTCTCTCTTATTTGCATACCATAGATTATTTTGCCTATTTCTAGTCCCTTTTGAAGAAACAAGTTCTAAAGCCCATATGTAGGTGGTAGAAACTAATGTCATTTGCTTCTCTGCCTCATTTATATAAGTGGGTTGTTCTTATTCATGATTTCTGGAAAATCAGGGAAAGTCAGTCACAAGTTCCTATTTAGATTGTCAGCATTATATAATATAATATATAATATAATATAATATAAATTTATTGAGTAGATAATTCTAACAACAATCGTTATAAGCTGAAAAGACTGACTGCATTATGTTTCAGGGTTCTTTTTATTTATCCTATATTTGAAAATGGACATGAGTCTGAGTAAGACATGGTATAACCCAGTGATCCTCAGAGGACAGTGCTTTTTGCCATTTTCCCTTCTTTTCATCAGTAAAAGGAGGCAAAAACAAACCCCCAGCTGGTGTGTTTGGAGGATAACTGTGCGAGTGTCTGAAATGTCTGATCCCTTGGAGCCTGGAATTCTTCTCCCTCCTTCTTTACTGGAAAAGCTGGGGCTGGCTCTGTAGTTCTAGATGAGGGCAGAGGACAAGATGGGCAAGGTTCCTATAGCATCAGACTGTCCACAGCTCTGCCTTAGAGGGGACCTTGTTCTGGACCTTCATCCACTCTCATTTGTGGACACCCGGTGACCCTTTCAGAAGACCCAGGCCCCAGACATTCCTGATGCAGTCTGTGGGTGAGAGCATTGACAGGATATTGGGGAACGATCACCAGGAAGGAAGTCACACTGAAGCCTGACTTGTTATCACCTCAATTTACTTATCTCTGGTGAAGACTTCGAGGAGAAATGGGAAGTGAGCAGAAGCCAGTGCGATGTAGGACCTGGCACTTTAATGGGAAGCAGAGCCAGGAAAGGCCTGGCCTTCAGCGCAGTGGCTGTCGGGGCTGTTGCCACAGGCACCTGCGGGGTTTGCAGCTGACCAGGGCCCAGGCTGCTAGCCCGGCGTCCTAGGGCGTGCCTGCCGCTGCTGGGGCAGGCACTTTACTGGAGCCCCGTGCCCAGCTCACACCCACGTCCTGGGTACGAAGCCTGCCGAAGGAGCAGTTTTTCTCAAACACTGCTGTGCGCTAGTCTTCACCTGGGGGTCATAGTGAAATGGAGATTCCTAAGCTCGAATTCCAGGTATTAAAGTTGAGCACGTCAGAATTCTGGACCTTTGAGTGAGTCCTCAAAGTGATCCTGAGGGCGGTGGCGTGTAGGTGGCAGTGGGTGTCTGAGGCAGCCCCGGCAGGCCATGGCAAGGTGCTGCCTGCCGCACGGGCTCCAGGTGGAGGGGACCTGCAGGCAGGTGCAGAGGGACAACAGAGGTAATGGAAGAGTAAAGGACCAGGAGAGAAGCACAGAGAGAGACAGAGAGAGAGAGAGAGGAGAAAAACATGGGAACGACACACCTTACCAACCCCTTTGTCATTTTGACCATTTCTAGTACCCTTTGAGGAAACGTGTTCAGAACCCAATATGCAGACACTAGAAAAATAATTACACCTGCTCATCTGACACATTTTTAAAGAGTGGGTTGCCCATGACCTAAGAATGGTTTACATCAAATTTTTATGCCATTTAAAAATCATAAAATAGCCCATCTCCCTTTTGTCTTTCATCAAGAATGGCTGACGCTGTAAACCTTTCTTGCTTTAAAAAAATGTTAATGACCCCACCTCATGCCCAGATGGGCACATGGCAATCTACTCTACAGACAGAGAGCCTTGCAGGGGTGACCACACTCTGCTCAAGTTTTGCTTATTTTTGTAGTGGTTCCATAAAATAATGTGAGCCGCTGTAAACAACATTCATTTCAGCTCTTTCTGAACTGTAGGGCAGAAGGGTTGAGCCAGTTTTTCAAGGCTTATTCCTAAAAGCATACCCAGGGTTGTAGTTCTACTCTTGTACTAAGTTTTAGGAATCGTTGCTCTCGTAAATATAATGTCCATTTACAGTCTGAGCTTTCATTACTTTATTCCTTATAAGGAATGTGACACAGTTTATTCATATAATAGTAATTGCATTATCCCCCAGAATAATCATTTGTTCTGTTTGTTTGTAGAGACAGCTTTGAACCACACTTTAAAATCATCATAATTGTATAGGGAATTGAAAAATAAAATGCTAAAAAATGAAAAATAAGTGGATATCTCAAGTACATGGAGATTTTCCATTTAATTTTAGCACACTTCTTAGAAATGCTTTTTAATAATGTTTCTGGAAAGAAGCAAGATTTACTAAATGTAAATATATATATCCTACTATGCAATTCATATACTGTGCAATTTTTAAAATATTTGTGGTAAGCAGGGTGTGTTTTGTGGTGTGTGTGTGTAGATGAGTTTTCTTTGATTCAGTGACCTTTCTTTTTTTTTTTTTACGGTACGCGGGCCTACTCACCGCTGTGGCCCCTCCCACTGCGGAGCACAGGCTCCGGACGCGCAGGCTCAGCAGCCATGGCTCACGGGCCCAGCCGCTCCGTGGCATGTGGGATCTTCCCAGACCGGGGCACGAACCCGTGTCCGCTGCATCGGCAGGCGGACTCTCAACCACTGCGCCACCAGGGAAGCCCAGTGACCTTTCTTATAACCAGAAAGGGAGACTGGTCAAGATGTAATGGTAATAAATGCAATACAACTGCAAATTAGATACAGCACACAGACACACGCAGACACACACACACACACACACACACGCACATACACACACAGGAGACAGAGGAAGAGAGAAAAACAGTCAAGGACTTAGGTTTGAATTTCAGTCAATAATTAACTTGACAAATTTACTTAATTTCTTAGCCAGTTTCTTCATCTGTAAAGTAGGGAGTGTAACCACTATTTCAAAGCCTTCAGCAGGCTGTGAAAAGTGCCTGCACTAAAGCGTGGCAGGTAAAAGATACCCAGAGACTACACGTTCTCTTCCTTGGACTCGGACTTTGAGGAAACAGAGAGCTGAGCGGCACTTTACCGACATCAAACGTGTAAATGTGATCTGACATGGACAGTTTCACAGCAGCCGTCTTCCTTCATTCAGTGAGCAGCAAATTTGTTCAGTCACTTATTTGACAAAAGCCAAATGAAAGGAAGTATATTTATATCGTGTATGTCAAAAAATTCAGAGCTGCGTTAAGTTTCAAGAAAGAAACAGTTGGTACAGAGTATAAATATATTCACAGCTCCAATAGGATCCACTGACCCAAGTGTTCCTTTGTGTTGTCTGGGCTGGAGACCAGAAGGGCAGACACGCTCTGAGCGAAACTCCGAAGCGCATTGTTTACTTTTCCTTCAGAGCAGCTTGTCTGCCTGTCCTCACCCCTGGATGTAAGTTTATTTAAAGTTCCCATCCCCTGAGTCACATCACCTCCTTTGCTGTTTCACTCATTCTTCCCCAGCATCATCTTGTTTTGGAATTCCTGTACATGGCAGGTTCCAGGTGAACTAGTAGTCCAGTCTATGGCAAGTCCACACTCAGGAGTCATCCCCACGGGGACTTTCCTGTCTAATAAATGGGAGGGCCAAGGATCACAATATCTGCTCGTTTCCAAACTCAATATTTGCACCCATTATATTGTAAAAATAAATGAATGAATAAATAATGGCGTGTAGTTGGTATGAACAAGTGGTTATGACTTTAATGATTTTACTTATTTATTAGTTCAGTTTTACATGTAAAGAATTCTAAATTTAAATTTGTACGCTTTGGTTTCCTCTGATATGTTTCTCTATTTTCCCCACACATTTTGTATTTCCTTACAATTTATGAATTTCATTATGGACACTAATTAATACAGCATTCGCACATTGTCTAAAATAGTAATTCCTTTTATTGTTATTCACTGCAGTGCAGTGACTGTACCGTCTAGTGATCACAGGACGTCATTTGATGAAATGGAATAATTTAGTTGGCTGGTTTTTCAGGACCCTGGATACCAATTCATCTCTTTGTTAGAGATTCTTCTTTTTAGGAAATTCTGCTATTGATCTTGAGGCTACAAAACCAATCAGCCTGTTATTATGTACCCGCTGTGTTCAGGGCATTGCTGTGTACAAGCTCTGGGCGTGTTGTGAAAACTCATAAACACTCCCTTAGAAGGTGAATGTGTGTGGGGTGTGTGTGTGTGTGTGTGTGTGTGTGTGTGTGTGTGTGCGCGCGCGCGCAGAGAGGGAGGAGCAGGGTAGGTGTTGGATCTTGGGGCAAACGATGGCCATGCTGCTTTTGGTATATCTGCAGCTCAGGAAGGGGTGTAAGGCATGCATGCATTTGTTGGCATACTTTGCAAGAAGTCAGGACAGTTATATCCTGTTGTTAAGGTAATAGGTGTGTGTTAGTTTTACGATATTAGAATGACTAATTTTTAAGAAAAAATTCTTGGGAAAAATGATGCTATATTTTTTATTCACTTTGCCTCTTTCTCTTTTCATTGTTTTATTTATTTTTTCCTTTGGAAAACTTCACTATGATAGTCTTTTCTGCTGTCTGTTAACCTGTGAGGTTAAGAGCACAGGCCTACAAAGTGCAAAGTTTGCTCTTTCTGCCAATTCTGAAACCAGATGCAAGTTCTAGGAGTTCCCAAAATGACCCTCAGGTTTGATAATTCGACAGAAGGACTCAATGAGCTCACTGAAAGCTGCTATACTCACAGTCACATTTGTCACTGGAAAGGATACAAATGAGAACCAGCTGAAGGAAGAGGCACAGAGGGGAGACCCTGAGATTGGTCCGAACTCAGAGCTTCCAGGCGTCTTGTCCTCGTTGAGTCATGGACAGTGTCACCTCCTCCCACCCATGACTTGTGACATATGCACAGCTTACTGCCAACCTGGGAAGCTCATCTGAGCCTCTGTGTCCAGAGATTTTATCGACATTTCATTACATAAGCATCATGGATTGAATCATTGCCCCATATGGTTGAACTAAGTCTTTACCTGACGCTGTCCCTGTAGGTTAGACTGAAACCGTGTTGCCTCAAGGCACCCCACTTGAGCAACCTGCTGAATATAAACGATTAGGTGTGGTCCCCGGGGCCCACGGTGAATAACAGACACTCACACCACTCAGCAAATCCCACGAGTTTAAAGGTCACCTCCTAGGAGCTATACTAGTCTTGGAAATCACATTTCTTACTGAATATTTTTGAATGTGGCTCAGCCATCCTACTTGTGTTTCTGTCCTATTGGATCACATGTTGCTGCACTAAAGAAGAAATCACATCACTTCTTATTTAAGAAACTCACCCCTCCGCCTGCCGATGCAGGGGACACGGGTTTGTGCCCCGGTCTGGGAAGATCCCACATGCCACAGAGCGGCTAGGCCTGTGAGCCATGGCCGCTGAGCCTGTGTGTCCAGAGCCTGTGCTCCGCAACGGGAGAGGCCAGGGCAGTGAGAGGCCCGCGAACCAAAAAAAAAAAAAAAAAAAAAAGACTTAATGAGGGAAGGTATATTCATAAGATACATCACTCAAACTTTGGTAAAGCATATACAGTGATCAGAAATATTATCCCAAATACCATTTTAGGGGAGTAAACAGTCTGAATATTGGTAATACTTTAATATTTTCGCTCAATACTTCAAGCCATAATTGCAGTGTTTTGAATCTGGGAGAGTTATGGGAGAGTTATGTATAGCATAACTGGGAGAGTTATGTATAGCAACAGCAAGTCTTTTTTTTAATCTGTTTGCATTCCTAAACATCACAATGATATTCTCTTCCCTTATTCCCATGTTTCCTCATCTTTTAAAATATATATTATTCTAAAAATAAAGAGAAATGTTAGAGACAGAGAAAAGAAACTCTTGTAATGACATGATCGTCATTACTTGACTTTATATAGCACTTTACTTTTTAACATCTTTTAGCAAAGGCTAATTGTAGCCATCTTGAAAGTGGCTGACTTAAGTACAAATCTAAAAGAAAAAAGAAATGTGGAAATGCAATTTTAGAAAATTAACTCCAGTGTAGTTTTGATTTGCATTATGTGTATGGGCTTGGGTGGATGTATGCAAATATATGAAAGTTGAAGTATGACTGCCAAAATCTATTTGGTATATCAAATATAAAAGGAAAGGGGAGGGGGAGGGGTAGAGATGGAAAACAGAAAAACTTCGACTTTATTTAGTACAGTTCATTGCTTTTCAAATGAAAAAAGGTAAAATTCAGGGAGGTCAGCAAATTATTCAAGATTGGCACTACTTAGCTATCATCTGTAGCTAAGTGTAATGATATACATCTTTCTACAAAAAAAACAGGGCCCAGTACTTGAAAATGTATTGGTTTTCACATGAAAGGATTATCGATTCACTGGCATGATTTTCCAGGTCTGATGATGTCTGGGGATATTTTGTATGTATTATGGCCCAAATATTTTTTTTCTATAATCCAGGAAGATCCGTGTCTGATGGTTTTTTCTGTGCATCCAGGTGTGACTCTGGAGTCGGACTCTTGCCTTGACCCGGGGATCCCTGTGAATGGGCATCGGCACGGCAGTCACTTTGGCATCCAATCCACAGTGACCTTCAGCTGCAATCCAGGCTATACACTGAGTGACGACGAGCCCCTGGTCTGTGAGCGGAACCACCAGTGGAGCCATGCATTGCCCAGCTGTGACGGTAGGTGGAGCTCAGCACAGCAGCAAACCCGGAAGACGTGCATAGCAATTCTTTAAACAGTCTGGGTGGCATGTGTTTTGTGGGGTGGTAGGATATGACTGAAGTGGGCCTTCTATTTGAAAGCTTGTACACCTTAAAAATACGGCCATTTAGCATGTGAAGTTTACCTGGCAAATCTTCTCTATGAAGCAGAGCTTCTGTTTAGAAATGAAGAACATAAATTATGGGCTGGCCTTCAGTTTCATCCCCAGACACTCAAGCTTGTAGAGCTTAGTGATGCACACATCCTTACCCACGGTGTTTATTGAAGACTACGTGAGACAGCATCATGAGTAGGCATGTTCCACCCTGTCAGACCTGATTTTCCTGTGAACCGGTCCAGGCATCAGACAACTTGCTCCAGCTCTGCACACCTGGACTGTGTTGCCTCTGACTCTTCCCTATGGCAGAGCTCTTCCCCAGGGGTGTGGGAAGTCTTTCCTCTGGAGATCCCCCCGACTGGTTTTGTGTGTGTGTGTGTGTGTGTGTGTGTGTGATACCACCCACTTCCCCTGTCTGCACAGATCTGCTTTTGGAAATCTCAGAATGAATAACATTCTTGTTGATTGTGTGTTACTGTATTATGCAGCTTTACGCTATGCAGTTTATAGTTATAACAGCCAGATGGACGAATATGTTACTTGTGATCATTTGCGACAGTGTCAGGGATTTTGCCTTTGGCCACGAATGTAACCACGTGGTTATATTCATGACCAAAGGCCATGAAGAATATACATATATAAATATATATAAAATATATCTGTTTTATATATATAATAGATATACATTCTTATATATATTTCCATATAAATATTATATATATTTCCATTTCCATTACTTTTTATAGACTTTAGGCATTTCCACTCAAAGATGATATATTGATATATTCATGAAAAACCTTGACTTCTTCAAAATGATTCACCGAAAATAACAGGGTTTAATGGGACAATTACGCTTGGCTACAGACCACTCAAGACCTTTGACCTTTGTCACCAGAGTGTTAACCCAAACAATAACTGGTACTTTGGGAGAAAGACTGCAAAGTGCAGGTGGACAGCACACGGTGGTTGGAGGGTGTCTCAAGAAGAATGAAGAATCCACAAAACCAGGAGAGTGGAACACTGCCCTCTGGGCAGAAGCAGATGCAGGTTGAGCTCTCCATCTATGGGGCCAGCATATCAGAAGCCACAGAAGGAGATGCAACCTGACGTGAAGCATTAGCTATGCGAGGCAAGGGGTGAGCCCTGCTGGGGAGGGACCCCTAGGTGCATGTGCCTACTTTTACTTTCCTTAATAGGGATCTGAAAGAGTTCCAGTTTTGTGCAGAAGATAAGCTGAGACATTTTTCTTTTCCTGCCATAGGTTATAACTCTACTGTATCAACTCCAGTATTTGCCTAGGGAAAATGTTGTAAGAACCCAAATAATTGTCATATTATGTTGACACCACTTTTCTATTTACCAATCTCAAATGAGCTGTTAATATAGAAATATGTATTGTAGCAGGGCAGCCTGTAGAAATGTAGAGGATTGTCAAAAGGTATATTCCTTACTACTCAGCCATAAAAAAGAGTGCAATATTGCCATTTGCAGCAACATTGGTGGATCTAGAGACTGTCATACTAAGTGAAGTAAGTCAGGCAGAGAAAGAAAATGTCATATCACTTATATGTGGAATCTTAAAAATTGATACAAATCAACTTTACAAAACAGAAACAGACTCACAGACATAGAAAACAAACTTATAGTTACCAAAGGGAAAAGGAGAGGGGCAAGGGATAAATTAGGAGTATGGGATTAACAGATACACACCACTGTATATAAAATAGATAAAAAACAAGGGGAAGGATTTACTGTATAGCATAGAGAACTATATTCAATATCTTGCAATAAATCATAATGGAAAAAGAATCTGAAGCTATACACCTGAAACTAACACAGTATTGTAAATCAACTATAGTTAAATCAAAAAATATTTTAAAAGGTATATTCCTAATTCCCTTTATATTCAATACAATATTTCAATGAAAGAAAGTGGCAGAAATTGCCCAGGTGTACATAGGTGCATAACTACAACATGGACCACAAGCACCTTGGCCCCACGTTTGCCGTACAGGAGGATGTATCAGAGCCAACTGCTTCCTTCAAAGCCGGTGAAGAGGGATGAAGACTTACAGACAGTAGTTATGAGTAAATTATTCTAGGAAGAAGTGTCTCCTTATTTGCATTCTTTTTTATATTAGACCTTAAATAAACTCTAAAATAATATATCACCTTAACAAATATATAGAGAACCATAATATAAATGAATCTACCTGTAGAAAATACCATACTTAATAGTAAACTATTACAAAAAGTCCCATGAAATTCAAGAACAGAACAACTAACTTCCTCAGTATCAGAAATGTTATTTGACATTGCCCAGAAGATCTTAACTAAGACAATAATTTAAGAAAATTATATGAATGATAAATGTTAGAAAGAGAATATAACCATTAGCAATAATAAGGGTTCAGTATGTGACTGCATTCAGGATAAACATAAATCAGTAGATTTCCACAAAGAACATAACATATTAGAAGTATAATAAAATACATATATAGAAAATAAACCCCTAAAAACTGCCAGGAATATATCTAACAAGAAATATGAAGGCATATATTTTTTAAAAATTAGAAAGTTACAATATAATACAAAAGAATAACCTAGAAATGGAAATACATATTATGTTTCTACATGGGAAGAATGAAATTTAAATGTACAGATTTTCTACAAATAGAGTTTAAAGTTCAATCAAATCTAATTAAAATTAATTTGGTTTTTTTGTAGAAATTTATAGACATTTAAAAATTAATCCAGAAGGGTAAAGGCTGCAAACAGCTAAGAAATACGTATTTTTAAGAAAGATAAGGAAGGGCTACACTACCTAGTATCAAAGAATACTGAAAATTAATGATTGATTAAAACAATATGAAATCAGTGCAGAAATACAGAAACAGATTAATGATACAGCATAGGGATCCTAGTAACGTATCTGTGCCCATATAGGAACTTAATTTATGAAAATTATTCCAAATCAGCGAGAGGGGATGACATATTTAATAAATAATGTTGGTCAAATGGGATATCTGAGTGGGGTTTAAAATGTTAAAAAAGTAAATCAAAGTTACACATTAAAGATAGAAACAAAGATTCAGAACTTCAAATCATTATGTGACAATTAGTCAAATATTATTAAGACAACCTTTTATTGAATATTTATTTATTTACACAAATATAAGCTCAGTGAGTTTTCCCACAAGAAACACATCTGTATAAGATTAAGACCACACAGATCAGTACATGAACGTGACCAGCACCTCAGGAGTCCCCTCCCAGTCACTGCCCTACAAAGGCTACTGCTCCCTTGATCCTCTAAAGATTCTATGTAAAGGAAATCATACAGGATGTGTACTTTGCTGTGTCCCGCTTCTTCCACTCAGTCATACACTTGTGACATCATCCAAGTCATGACATTTAGCTGCACTTCCTTCATTCTTGTCATCTATGTTTTATTGTATAAATATACCACCATGTTTTATTCCATGATACGCTGTATGAAATTTGAGTTATTTTGAGCACCCTTTCATGCTTTTTTGGCCAAGGGTATATCCTACTCCGCGAAACACTTGTTTTTCCCTCCTATTTATACTGGGTAACATACCTTTTTCTTATTGAATTGTAAGCATTGTTTGTATATTTGGAGACCACTCCTTTGTTGGATCGACGCATGGTGAATGTTTTCTCTCACTCTGTCTCTGTCTTCCTCCTCTTCTTGATCTTTGTTTTTAAATTTTTAAAATCTTTTTATTGGGGTGTAGTTGCTTTACAATGTTGTGTTAGTTTCTGCTGTACAGCAAAGTGAATCAGTTATATGTATACACATATTCCCTCTTTTTTGGATTTCCTTCCCATTTAGGTCACCACAGAGCATTATGTAGAGCTCCCTGTGCTATATATAGCAGGTTCTCATTAGTTATCTATTTTATACATATTACTGTATATATGTCAATCCCTATCTCCCAATTTATCCCACCTCCCCTTTCCCCCCTTGGTGTCCATACATTTGTTCTCTATGTCTGTGTCTCTATTTCTGCCTTACAAACAGGTTCATCTGTACCGTTTTTCTAGATTACACATATATGCATTAATATACGATATTTGTTTTTCTCTCTCTGACTTACTTCCCTCTGTATGACAGTCTCTAAGTTATGACCCAGCAATCCCACTACTGGGCATATAACCTGAGAAAACCATAATTCAAAAAGACACATGCGCCCGAATGTTCATTGCAACACTATTTACAGTATAGCCAGGTCATGGAAGCAACCTAAATGTCCATTGACAGATGAATGGATAAAGAAGATGTGGTACATATATACAATGGAATATTAGCCATAAAAAGGAATGAAATTGGGTCATTGGTAGAGACGTAGATGGATCTTGGTCTCTTTTTGATGAATAGAATGTTTTCAGTTTAAAGTAGTCTAATTGTTCAGTGAATTCATTGGTGGTTGGTGCTTTACAGGTAGTGTTTAAGAAGCCTTGCTACCTGCAGCGTCATAATGATATTCTATTGTTTTCTTTCAGAAAACTTTAAAACTTTTAAAGCTTTATTGAGATATAATTAAAATTCTATAAACTGCCTGTTTAATGTTAAAAATTTAATATGTTCTGAGGTATGTATGCATCCATGAAACCATCACTGTGATTAAGAACGTTTTCATCACGCCTGAAAGCAAACACTAATTTATTTTAAATTTCAAATATATACTTTAAATCTGTCTAATTTTTTGTTAAGTTAATACGTAGTGTCTAGATCCATTTTTTTTCCCCAGTAGGGCTTTCCAGTTGAGACAGTGTTATTTATTGGAAAGATCATACTGTCTCTTCTCTGATGCACTATTTTGTCACACAAGTGACTAAGCATGAGTCATTGGTTTTGTCCTTTTGTTTGTTCCTTGAGAAATTTTACTTTTTAATTCTTGGAAAACCTTCTAAAGAAATATAGAAATAATAAAAAACATTTACATTTCACTATATACAAATTAAAAGTTCCATTAAAAATTTTAAAAGGTAAAAGAAAAGGGTCAGATTACAGAAAATAATTGCACTGTCCATGTAATATGATTCCAAATAACTGTGTCCTGTAAATGAATGGGAGAAGAACAACAACACGAACAAAGCAAGAGGTCTGTGGGGGAAACACACACATAGGCGATTCACAGAAGTACACAAAAGGTCAAAAAATGGTTTAAAATATGCCCATTCTGACTAGGAATCAGGAAAATGCAAATAAAACACAATAGTTTTCCTCCCTTGTTGCATTTGCAAAAAAAGTAGAAAGGTCATATTACTCTATTACTGTATCATTGTGGGATTAGGGATCTGCATGTTCATTATACACTATTACTAGGAAACTTAAATAATAACACTCTTTGAAGGAAAGAAAAAGCAAGTCACAGAACAATGTGTGTCATGTATATGAGCACGTACACATAGGTAATTACAGACACACTCACAGTATATGCATAGAAAGTGACTGGAAATAGATATTCTAAAGTTATAGCTATAATGCTTTCCTTTGGGGAGATTAGTAGGCTATCGGGGAGAATGAAGAGAGACTTTTTTAGCTCTCCATTTTATGGTGTTATTTGAATTCTTATTACCTGTTTTATTTTTGTATTAGAACTCTAATAATAAAAAAGTAAATACAATTCATGCTTATGACTACTAGAGAGTGTCAGAAGGCTACTAGCTACTGGACTAATGAAAAATTTGTAAAACTCGAGAATGTCATAAATATCAGTACTATACCAAAATATTTACTCCTTATTTAGACTTCTTTATTAACAACAGTTGTACTAAGAACACTAAGTATGGTAAGGGCCTAACCCTTAAAATACTTCAGTGTTATTCACACATAACTGAACATCAATCAATATATCACTTAATCCAAAATTTGTGGTAAGTTAATCATATGACTAATTCTATTGAAATATTTACATTATATACAAACGCATGGCTTCATTGGATATTATTGTGCAGTTTTGATTGTTCCTTTTGGACTAGAGCTAAAAATGGAATTTAGAAATAGAGCACATACCAGCTGCTCTCTTTTTTACAACTTGAATTTGAGGTAGGCCAGTTGAGCGTCTACTAAAATGAGGCTTCTCCAGTGATTTTCATTGCAAACTTTTCAGCCTGAGCTGGAGAGATTGAAAATGTAAAGTCCTCTGATCATGACTCCACCATTCTACAGAGGTGGGAAATGGCACCTAGTTCATCATAGAAGACACACCAGTCATCAAATTAGCTAGATTCTTGATTTGGTGAAGAAAACTGACAGGTAAAGTGAGAGTCTTATCCTGATCCTGACCCATCTGAGATTTTTCATTTTGACTTTGAATGGATTCTTCTCAAAAGAGAACAACATATACATGTTAAAATACTCTCTGTGTATTCTTGATTTACCACTGGCAACTTACTTTGTTTAAATATTTTAATGGCTATCCAAGATTATTTTCTACTTCTGTCTAGCCGGCAACCTGGGCATTTCATTACCTGAGTCATCCTTATCCGCCAAGGCCAGGTTGCCCTCAGCCTTCACCAGAATTCTTCTGGAATTGCTCCAAGTCGCCAGCACTACTAACTTTCCTGACATCCATTTCTCCTTATTTGCAGTTCCATAAAGTTTAACTTTAAAATGTATAATTAATCTAATCATATATAGTCTTAGTTCATTTGGACTGCTATAACCACATGCTACAGGCTGAGAGGCTTATAAACAACAGAATTTATCTCTCACTGTTGTGGATGGTGGTACTCCAAGTTCACGGTGCCAGCATGATTGACTTTTTGGGAGGGCCCTTCTTGGGTTGCAGACAGCCATCTTCTCAGTGAGTCATCTCATGGTGGAAGGGGCAGGGAAGCTCTGTGGGGCGTCTTTTATCAGGGTACTGATCCCATTAATGAGAGTTCAGCCCTCATGACCTGATCACATCAGAGGCCCCACCCCTGATACCATCACATCAGGCTTTTTGATTTCAATGTGAGTTTCGAGGATACAAGCATTCAGACCATAGTATATACATATATACACATGCATATTTAATCATTTAATACAGTCTTCTCAGTTTAAATTCAAGCTCCTAGAGAATAGGAATTGAAGAACTCATCTAAAATACAACCCTTGGGCTGGGATTCCAGTGATGAGTAGAAGTTCCCAAAGTAGCCAACATGCGAAGAAGCATTCTAGGCAGAGGAAATGAGCAAACTCACCTGAGTTGATTGACATGGAACATTCTGCAAACTCCTGCAGGGTTAGTGATGGAGAGTGAATGGAAAATGAAAAGAATGATCAGAAGGAAATTATCTAGGAGAAATGGTGTGGCAACAGACTGCAAAGGGCCTTCTGTGCTTCGCAGATGTCTGAGATGCTGTTTGTTTTCCATAGAAAATGCATTTTATCTTGTGCATTTTATCTGTTGTTGTCTCCCAGTTGAAATTTATGTAAATTTGGAGTTTAACCTCTCTAATGAGATTGGTAACATAAACTATTTGCTTTGCTTATGCTTCATTGGAACCTATCTCAGCTAATAATAAATGTTTGATGAAAAGCTATTAATAAATCTGCAAACTTTGGGAGATTTTAGAGTTTGATACGAGAGTTTTAGTCAGTCACGGTTGACTGTTTTCATTTCACCTTAAGAACTGTTCTTGTTGCCTTTGCAAATCGTAAGCAATCTCTTAAACCCCATGGGTTTTTATTGTGACAAATGATACATCAATAGCATATTTAAACCTTTAAAAATTCATAGCTCTCAGAAAGGAAAGAAGAAATCAGAATTATAATATTTCATATCACCCTGGAAAAAGGTAAACTCTATCAATATCTCTCACATCATAGCATTGCTGCATTTTTTTCTATTTATGCTTTAGATACTCAGGGTTTGAAGAAGCAAAGTGAACATTGCAATAAAATGACCTCCTTTTATTTGGTGAAAGACAAATGCAAGGAAAACTTTGGAAAAATTTCTTCATTAAATAAATATTTTTGTAAACTCTTTACCCTTTCCACAAGTATTTATTGGAAAACTACTGTATTTGTAGGCACACAGTTGACAAGTTCATAATCTATTAGAAGAGACAGAAGAAAGACTTATTTTTTAAGTCATCCAATGAAGTAAATGCTTTATTAGACTCAGGAAAAATGATTGAGAATAAAGAGATAAAAAATTTGGAATCTTGAAAGGCTTTGAAGGCAGCTTTCCTCATGCATCTCTAATAGTAAGGTTGAGAGGAAAGAAAAGATTGAAAGTGAAGAAATAGAATAAGGCATAAAGGCATAAAGAGGGCCTGGAGGATTTGGAGGATAGAAATGTATTTGCTGAGAGTAGATGCTGATCAAAGGTAGTTCAGAGGCCTTTCATGCTAGTCCTGTGAGCAAGGCCCCAATTCTGTGGGTGAGAGATTTGAGACTGCCCTGTTCTGTGTTCCTGCAGGGGGGCCCCAGGGGTTTCTTTGAGGTGGAACCGAGGACGGTGGCAGGGCTGCTTCAACTGAACAGCTCTGATTATCCCCGTCTGTTATTGTAGGGTTCCCTGTAAGAGTTCTTTTGAGGAAAGGATTCCAGTATAAATGAATGAATGAATAAAATCAATGACTTCTGTAGGGCATGGGGAGTCCACGAATAATTTGAAATGGAAAGTAACCCCATTAAGTTTTTGCTTTAAGTAGAACTTTATAGTAGTTTAAGGAAGTAATGGGGAAAGAGAAAAGAAACAAATCCGACAGTGTACCGACCGTATGCTTTCTCGTGTTAATCTCTTCAAGGAAGAGACAAGAGTAAGGGAGCAGGAAGTCAGACAAAAATGACCCGAAACACGCCAGTTACAGGGCGTTCCACAAGTGGGGAGCGGATGGAGGCGTCATCGTGGAGATGCGGCTGGTGGCGGGGGGGAAGGGACCCAAGGGTGTCATTCTGAGATACTTAAACAGCTGTCTGTAATTCTGCTGCGTTTGAGAAGGAAGTCAGGGCCGGAAACGTGAATCTGCAAGCCGCCAGGTGTCCGGTTAGAGCAGGTGGCGCAGGGCAGCCAGTGTTTTCCAGGGAGAGAAGAGTCCGCCGCACCTGGGCCCTCCGCCCGCACCAACGCCTCCGCGTGCGGGAGCCTCAGCTCCTGCCTCCTCCAGTCCAGGCGGCGCGGACGCTTACAAACAAGCATTAAAGCCACGTTGTTGGTTCTTTGAAGCAATGACTGCCTTGTTTGCAGACTTGAATTCATTGGAAGACTTTGTGCAGGATCCGAGACGGTGCCGGGGCAGGATGGGAATGATAGAAGTTGATAACTACAGAATCCATAGTGCGAGGACTCTACTTAACAGACCACTAGGAACCCAAGGACCTTACAGTAAATTGGCAGCCACTGCCCTGTCACAGAGCGAACTGTTAACACTGGGCTGACTCTGACCGTCTACCTTCCCTCCATCCTTTCATGGCTTACTCAGTGTTCATCATCCTGGGAGTGAACAACTGCGGGGTCGTGTGTCCATCACTTTGCTGCTTCGCCAGCCTCACCGTACTCTCATCACCTAGACTGCCTTTGAGTTTAGAGAACAAGATTCTTGTTCTTAGAATAAGTCATCCTTCGCTATATTTTTATAAATTATTTGCCTTGCCCACTAGAAAGTAAACTTTTGAAAAACAGGACGTTTGTCTTTCATAAGAATATCCCAGGTTTTAGTCTTTTTATCTACACCTGCATTCACAGTGTTGAGATGATGTCATCTTTCTACCCCTCGGTCAGACCTCTCTCATGGGATTGAGACTTGTGTATCCAATTGCAACACCAACCATTCTACATGGATGTCTAGTAGGCCTCGAGCTCGTGTATCCAAAACTGAACTGATTTACTTTCAAAACCTGATTCTCCCAAAGTTTTTCTGCATCTTTTTTCACACTTAGCCTTTAAAACCTCACAATCATCCCCAAATCTTCCTTTTTCTTCATGGCACCCACATCTCACTGACAAGAAAATCCTATTGGCTCTACCTTCCAAATATGGCCAGGTTCTGACCACTTCCCACCACCTCTGCTGCTGACGTTCTGGTCCAGAATCTTGTCTGTTTCACTGTCTGCCGCCCAACCACATCCTCACACAGCGGCCTAGCGCTCAGGCTGAAGTCCGAGTTGGCCCGAGTCATCCTCTGTGCAGGAGCCTCGGGTGGTCCTTCATCTCACTGAGACACATGCCAAGGCCTGGACGGGATCTGCCCCTTTAAACCTGGCTCCCCTGAGCCCTCCATCCTTACCCTCCCAGACCTGTTGCCCTCCCCCCAACCCAGCAGCCCACTCTAGCTCTGGGCCTTTGTCTTTGCTGTTTCCTCTCCCCCCAAGTTTTTCCCCAGATTATCAAGTACTTCCTCCTTCTGTCTCAAGTCCTTCTTCACAGGCCACTTCCTCAGTAAGGCTTCCCCCTGACCCCATTTATGCTGCCCCCAACTCCACACCCATCTTAGAATATCCCGTTCTTTCCTTCTTAGATTTCTTCTCTGACATGCACCATCTTCCAACATGGTATAGACTCAGCTCTTCATATCATATTCTCTCTTCTTCAACTGGAATGTATACTCTGCCAGGGCAGAGACTTCTGTCCATTTTGCTCATAAATAGTGGGTGCTCAGTAACTATTTGTGAATAAACTAATTTTAAATGCTATGTTAATGTTACCATCTTCATAAGAAGATGAA
Organism: Neophocaena asiaeorientalis asiaeorientalis; assembly: GCF_003031525.2. Classification (NCBI taxonomy): domain Eukaryota; kingdom Metazoa; phylum Chordata; class Mammalia; order Artiodactyla; family Phocoenidae; genus Neophocaena; species Neophocaena asiaeorientalis. The sequence continues at coordinate 1,262,556 of NW_020175446.1, read as the reverse complement.
TCAATGTAATTTTAAGATGTGAACACTTTAAACTGTTAAATTATTCTAGAACTCATTTTAAAAGTTTCTATTTTGCTAATTTTTACCTAGCTCTTCCCATTTGGTTTGCATATTCAAAGATATTATGTTTCCTTAAAATTACACACTGACTGAGGATGATGAGAAAAATCACGTCTTCTACAAATTAGCTAATTCTTTTGCAAGTATTATTCGTGGACCTAGCTTTTATGACACACCGTTCAGGATGTTCATATTGCAGCAGACCCTTGAACGATGCAGGGATTAGGGGCCCAGAGGACCTGGAGACTGAATCACAGCTGAACCTGAGTCACCTTTCCTACCCCCAGCCTCCCCCTGTACTGATTCCATCAGCTTTGATTCCTTTTTCAGTTCAGCTCTAACATTCTGAAAAGCTTGATAGGACTTAAGATATGAAAGAAAAGACAAACATCCCCATTCAAATGTTTGCAAAATTAAGGCATATAGAATTTACTCAAATTTTAAATTATTGATATATTAAAGCTCTAATAATAATTATCATTAGCTAACGCCTTGGGTATGTGATACATATGGGGCCCTGTAAATTGTGTTCTACAAAGGCAATCATTATAAACACCTACCCTAAGAGATGGCTTTTAACACTATTTTCACTTTCAAGATAAGACACCTGTAAAGGAGGGAGGGCAAGCCACTTGCCAAAGATCACAGAGCCAGAGACACGTGAGCGTCTGAACACATTGCTTTCTGATATCAGGGTCTGAGCACTTAAACCTCCATATTGCACTGATTCCCTAAATGTCGTGACTTTCCCCTTCGAGTGATTATGTATAACTTTCTTTTTCTTCCTTCAAAAATGAGTCTCTGCGGCATATTGAAAAGGGCATATATTGATGTGAAGGATTTAAACTTAGTGAAGTGCTACTGAGAAGACCAGCAGCTCTAGAGAAATGGAATCAATAAGGTATAGATAGAGATGCAGATATAGATATAGGTATATAGATAGATTTATTATAAGGAAGTCGCTCACATGATTATAGAGGCTTTCAAGTCCCAAGATCTGTAGTCAGCCAGTTGGGGCCCAGGGAGGCCAATGGTGTAAATTCCAGTTTGAAGTCCAGCAGCCTCAAGACTCAGAATGAGCTGATGCTTCAATTCTAGTCTGAAGATAGGAATGAAGATGATGTCCCAGTTTGAAAGCCATCAGGCAAGATGTGTTCCATCTTAGTTTTGAGATGTTCAGCCTTTCTGACCTCTTCAGGCCTTCAGCCTGTTGGACGAGGCCCACCCCCACTGGGGAGGGCAACCTGCTCTACTCAGTCCACCTTTTCCTGTGTTCATCTCATCCAGGAGCATCCTCACAGACATACCCAGAATAACGTCGGATCAAACGTCTGGGCATCCTGTGGCCCAGTCAAGTTGACACATAAAATTAACTGCCACAGGAGGGTTCTTCTTCGGCTGTTTTACCTTAGCCTGTCTGATTTTTCCAGGTTTTGTACTGTTTAGGACACTGTATATCAACTGGTATATTTCAAGTAAAATAAAGTTGTTGTTCCATTTTATTTTACATGGAGGTGATCTTAAATATTCTTTTAGTCTTTGTGTAAATTAAATGGCACTTTAAAAGTATTTTGTGTAGCAATCATTGTGAAACTTTAATACTACAATGATATTTCCTTATTATTTTAAGCCCTCTGTGGAGGATACATCCATGGAAAGAGTGGAACAGTTCTTTCTCCTGGGTTTCCAGATTTTTACCCAAACTCTCTAAACTGTACATGGACCATTGAGGTGTCTCATGGAAAGGGTAAGGATATTACGTAGATTTCAAATATACAAAGTAACTAGATACAAACATGGGAAGAAAGAAAAAAATATTCATGTGTGAACAAATAAGATAACTAATTTCCTCATGTATATTTTGATTGCTAATTTTGATTTTTAATAAGATTTTAGAAGAAAAATCATCTTTAAATTATTGGTGCTTTCAAGCAGAAGTAGATTTCTTGTCTTATTCTGTATTGATCAGATGACTTGAATTTATGCTTGTGAACATAAGCTTGAAAATTAGGTGTAATGGTAAGGAAAAGAGGCATGCATTAAATAAAATATGACTAGTGCTTAAATAAAGGGAAATAAGAAATTAAGCGTCTCATTGCTGTGATAAATCTAGGATACATTTTTATACTTGGCTTGTGTTCTAAGTGTACCCGGTATTATTACATATAATGAATAATTTATCTTCACATAATCCAGTGTTGATTTATGGAGTAGATTTCATTATCCTCATTTTATAAACAAGTGGAGTGAAAACCAGAAACATTTGAATTTTGTGTAAGAAATACAGTTTATAGACATTGCATTTGGGACTATACTCTGAGTCTTTTTCGTATGAGTAAACTTGTCATTTTCAAGAAGATAATTTGGAATTTTTCTCACATAAACATTATGTAGATTTTGTCTTTCCACTTAAATTTGAGCTCAACTTAATGTTAAATTGACATGTTTTATTATATACACTATCTTACACTCCGCCATCATGAATACATGTTAAGAAAAACTTGGCCTTGAAGGAAATTAAGAATAAACAAATAATGAGCAACCAAGGTTTTGTCATCATGAAAATAAGTATTTGTATTAAAAAGGACCTAGTCATGGTTAAATTTATTCATTATGTATAGGAATTCAGAAATAATACTTTGCGGGTATAGTTACAATGAGAACACATGCACAAAGGATCACATAAAATATCATTTCAAAATGGTCTTTGCTCACTTGTGTAAGTTTCAGTATTAGACCTCCAAGCCTAGATTTTCTAAAGGACACGTGTTTACTATAAATGGGAAAGTGATCTTGTCCTTCGCCCCTCAGGGGCAAATGCTTTCCCTAAGGGGCTGCACACAGTCCATTGTGACCCTCCTGCTGAGTTTTATTATGCATTTATACCTGGACCTGTTGATACAGCTATCTCTGTATTCCTGTGTCTAACCTTTATCTGTATCTGTACTTATATATGTTGAAGCATTTGTTTTTTCTGTTTATTCCTTCTTCTACCCATTCTCTGTATTTTTCTTTCAAACTTCAAAATTAAGGTTGCATTTTAAGATTTTCTTTTGATTCAAGACTTTTATGTCTCTAAGCCCAGAAGAAATTCTTTTCCCCAACGGTTAACTCTGCCAATGCCCCCCTTTGCCCCCCTCTCTCCCTCTCTCTGTCTCTCTCTCATCTCTCTCTTTCTGTCTATCTCTCTGTGTCTCTCTCACTACCTCCATCTCTCTGTCTCTCAGGGGTTCAGATGATCTTCCACACCTTCCACCTGGAGAGCTCCCACGACTACTTACTCATCACAGAGGACGGGAGTTTCTCGGAGCCAGTGGCCAGGCTCACAGGGTCGGTGCTGCCCCACACCATTAAGGCAGGTTTGTTTGGAAACTTCACCGCCCAGCTTCGGTTTATATCAGACTTTTCGATTTCCTACGAGGGCTTCAATATCACATTTTCAGGTATGTTGGGGTCTTCTCTGGCAATACTTGTACCGTTTGTGTGAGCGAGTGTGTGTGTGTGTGTGTGTTTACACGTAAATGGCCAACCATTGAGAAGCTCTAGTTGGGTGGAGGAGGAGTTGAGATGCAAGGGCAGCAGCCTGGCGTCCACAAGACACCATGCCTCACATTGACTGTAAATTCTCATCCCCCCAAATTTGCTAATATCACTATCTCTTCAGTCTCTCTTGTTATCAGTTCTATCAAAATCTCTGAGGAAGCTGTCCTTGTTGGGAGACATACTCAGAATTAGCTGTGGTCTGATTATTTTGAATCCTACCTTCCAGGAGATGCCATACTTGTACTGAGAACCACCTTTAGAGTGAAAAAAAGTATGAACACATGCAGTCGAGGATGAGCTTCTTATTGACTTTAATGCCATCATACATGGCAGCAAAATGATACTCCAAAATTAAAAAACATTTTCACTTTTAATTATAAAACATAGATAATATTTGTGAGGGATTTATGTTGTTTCAGGAATTATTTGTATGGGTTAAATTGTTTAATTTGAATGATGCTAAGAATGGTATTAAGATATTTCTTTCTTAATTCCATGACTCCCAGCACACAGCTACAAGCTACACAGCTACAAGGAGTCTTTTGATTACAAAAGTCAGAGTGCAACTCTGAAGCTGACTCCTTTCGTAAACTCCCTAAAAAACAAGCAGACAAACAACAGACACAACAAAACACACTTTTCTGGGTCTTTGTAGCTCTTTGGGGCAGTTTAAAAATATTTTTAAATATTAAGACTAAACTGGCATCACTTTTTGAACATGCAGAACAATTCATTTGGTCAAAACCAGTAGAAGACAATCTATAAAGCTTACACAAGGAATCGCTTTCATCAAGACTGTGTCACACACATGCTCAGACAGTCCTTTTAAAGACAAAATACACCTTTGATTGCAAAGCTGATTCTAAAGGAAATGTATTCTTTAGATATGCTAAAGGAATCATTTCATCTGCAGGCACGTTGCCTTGAAACTGGGCTGTGAACAATTGCCAGTGACGCTAACACAATGGAGTTTATTCTTTGTGCCCAAATAAGTAACCACTTTATTATGCAACTGAAGCATTTGCCCTTTTGGAGACTGTTCTCATATCTGTACAAAATCAGTATGCTGTTATATCCGGATTTTTTTCCTTGTTAGTCCAGTTTATTTCTGTCTTTTCTGGAAGGTTTATTAAAGGGGCATTTCTCAGTTATGTCTCCCAGTCAGTGTCGCCGTAGATACTAATGGAAATATGGGGGGAAAGGGCTCCTTATTCAAGTATGTTTAGGTCGAGCCGTCCACCCTCCCTGGTCTATCTTGAGTGTCCGCTACTGACTGCTCTCTGTGTACACTTACTATTCCAGCCTTCCTTCTCCTATGCCTCCTATGATACTACTTTTTTGTTTTTGTTTTTGCGGTACGCGGGCCTCTCACTGTTGTGGCCTCTCCCGTTGCGGAGCACAGGCTCCGGACGCGCAGGCTCAGTGGCCACGGCTCACGGGCCCAGCCGCTCTGCGGCATGTGGGATCTTCCCGGACCAGGGCACGAACCCGTGTCGCCTGCATTGGCAGGCGGACTCTCAACCACTGCGCCACCGGGGAAGCCCTGATACTACCTTTTGAATGCCAACTTTCTGTGAATTCACATAGTTTCCTGGTCATTCTCTTCAAAAGATGAGAATCTGGACAACTTAGTGCCTTTACAGATGTGGTTTCCTCTTCATTCAACACCCTTCTTTAGGGACTTCCCTGGTGGCATAGTGGATAAGACTCCACGCTCCCAATGCAGGGGGCCCAAGTTTGATCCCTGGTCAGGGAACTAGATCCCACATGCATGCTGCAACTAAGAGTTCACATGCCACAACTAAGGACCCCCCCTGCCGCAACTAAGACCCCACACAACCAAATAAATAAATAAAATATTAAAAACACGAACCCTTTTTCATTCCTCATCAGGCAAAACTGCATGCAGATCAAGCACTGTCTGTTGCTCGCAGTCGTCTCCTCTTCCTTGAGCAGAATTGTGTTCCTCCTGCCTTCCCGTAACACTGTTTATATACCAAAATTGTGTGTCTTCCGACATTATCTTTCCATATTTGTATCCTTCACTGTACAGTGAAGATCTATTCATGTGTCTTCTCCCGTTGTTGCACCATCAGTGCCTGGGAAAGAGTACAGAGTGCTCATTCTTTTATTTAGTTATTTATTTTTAATTCAGTGAGTGTTTGCTGAGCACCTACAAGGTACCAAGAATTATTCTAGGCCCTGGAGACACAGTAGGGAATAAAACAAAGGGCCTGCCTTCATAGAGCCTGTAATCCAGTAGGGAAGATAGTAACAGGGGATGCTATCAGAAAGAATAAAACAGTGAAGGAGTTAAAAGATGCTGGCGTGTAGAGAATTGCCACGGTAGGTCTATCTGATAAGCTGACACTTGATTTCAAAGAAGTCAAAGAGCAGGCCAGGCTGCTGTAGGGGACGTGGTCCTCAGAAGAAGCAAGAGCAGCAGTGGGAGTGTGCAGGCAAGGTTAGGGTCAAAGAATGAGGTCGATGTGGTCAGAGCCCGGTAATTGAGAAGGTCATATAAGTACCTTGGCTGTGAATTGTGTTATGCAAAGCCATTGGAGGGATTTGAACAGGGATGGACATGATCTGACCATTTTCAAAACTCATTCTAAGTAACATCCAACGTTAACACAGGATCTTAGGTAAGATGCTGTTACACAGTAAGCCCCACAGGAGACAGCAGAAGCTGAGGCTGTGGGGTTGGTGCTGGAGTGAAGTGGACCAGGTCAGCTGGGATCGAATGTGTCTGAAATACAGACAGGGGTCAAGGTCTTTGTCTCTGTGAATGAGGATGCCACGCTTCACGTGGCAAACACGGGGACTGAAGCAGGTTTGGGAGGAAAAATATAAAATTTTGCTTTGGGAAGTTGTAGGTATATATCCAAGAGGGGTTGTCAAGAGTCTTGAGTTCACAGAGAGGGTCAAGTCAGGAAAAAAATAATTGAAGTTCATCAATAAATACACAAAATTTAAAGACGTGGGGCTGGGTAAGCTGGGAAATGAGTGTAGCTGCACAGAAAGAAGGTACTAGGTTTTAGCTGGGGCAGGACATTTTGGTGCAAAGATGAGGACTATTCAAATCATGGACTGAGAAGGTGGGACCCTGAGCTAGGAGGAGAGAAGGGATAACCCTCCAAGGAGGAAGAGGGCTTCCACTGTGTAAGTAGGAGGAGGCAAGGCTTGGTGAGCGGGCTCACAGGGGGAGGCCGCGGTGGCTCTGGTCTGGAAGCGAGCCCGCTGGTGGGTGGAGAGGGACCGGGAAGAGGTGCCGTGGAAATAGAACTTGGAGCGCCTCTGAGGAGCTGGTGCCGGAGGTGCCCCACCAGGCATGGCGGCTGTGGTCGTCGTGAGGTCATGAGAGTGGTTTTTATTCGGTGGATTGCTGTGTTGCATTCTTATAACGGGCCCTGGGACACATGTCTGTGTGCTCATGGGAATGAGACTAGAGAATTGATAAAGAAAAATAGAGTAAGTTCTAAGAACAAAATCTTTGAGTCAGGGAACTTGGAATCCTGAGGGCAATACATTTTTCTTCTGCTGGATGCCTAACTGGAAACGTATGCTGTGCAAATACACACTGTGTAATAGCCCATAAGTGACAATTGACACAAGAGGACCTTTATGTAACCTTGTGTGGGAGGGTGGAACTAATCCACACCTCTAATCTCACGGTGTTGGATCAGGCTTCCTATTTCAGTAGGTATTTTTCAGAGGACATCAGTCAAAATATGAAATAAAAATATACACAAAGAACCATACGATTACAGTGTTTTTCTCTATAATACAATAGATCTAGCACAAATAATAGCAAACTGTTCTCTTATTTGGCAAGAGTTTTCAATTGCTTTTAAAGAAATGACAGCAAAGATGTGATTCGAGTTGAAAGTATATAGTCTATTAGGAGGAGAATGACTTCTGTCAGATGAAGATAAAGTTCCCTGGATTGTGACAGCTTTATTTTACTATTTCCTAGAAAGTCTACCATTATGTTTTGGTATGACAAATAAACATTTGTTGAGTTGAATTGAATGATATTACCTTTTTTTTTTCCTTGCTGGGTCATACTAAAAATAGGTCAAATTAATGAGTATATCTCCAGAGTGGTGAGAGTAGTTTGAATATGTTAGGGATCCAGAATAGAGTTTTTACCTAAATGAAAAACAGGATAAAGACAATGTAGAAAGCGTGGAGCTCAGATGTTGACTAATAAGTTGGGTGAGATGAGGGAAAAACTGGAGCAGAGATTTCCTCTTCACACGGGGTTGGGATGCCAGTGATGAAACTTGTGGATGATGGGAATAGAAAAGATGGATTAAAATTGAGAAATATTGGGGGAGATGATGGTTTGGATTTAGTACGTTCCTTGAGAATACAGAATCCACACTTTAGAGTCAGAACTTGAAAGATAGTAGTTGGAAATCAGAAAGCAAAGGGAATATCTTTTCAGATGAACTAGCACAGTTTCCCCACCACCATAGGAAAAACTTTCGTCTCCCACTCATTGCAATAATGCTTATCCTTTAATTGACGCTTTAACCTCTTTGAAGCTCTTTCCACCATTCAAACCCCTAATGGTGGTCCACTGTTTGATCCTGTTTGACTAAACACTGGGCATTACATGCTGAGAACACAGCAAGAAGGATCAACAACACACTGAATGATGGCCCATGAGACCCATGACAACCAGAGTGCAGTTGTACCCATATATAGAGATTTGAAAGAGTTGGTACTAAAGAATGAGACAAATACAAAATGCTGTTATTAGTACTGTTATTTTGGACATTTAATCCCCAAATGCAGCAATACACCAGACATTATTCTTTTTTTTCTTTTTAACTAAATTTAGCACTTTCTTCCTGGGTAGTTTACAGAAATTTCTAGCAGGATCCAGAATATTTTTCATTACGCATCAATAAAACATAGTTTATAAATTGAAAAATAGACGGGCAAAGGTTTTGCTATTCCATACTGAGGTGTATTTTAGGGGTGAAATTGGTTATGATAATCTTTCCGCCCTGTGAAAAAACCCTGTGATACTGCTTTTAGTTTGTTCTCCGTTGGGTCTTGTTTATCCAAAGCACCTTTAAGAGGACAGTAACTGATTTTAGCAATTAGGCGTATCACTAAAATAATTTCATACTGTTAAAGTGACAGTTTTGAGTGGATCATGTTATTATAATGTTATACATTTATTTTTAAAAATACTATATTCCATTTGTCAGAAAACTCACAGTACAAAGGAAGACAATCCGTATGACAGTTACAGCAGAGCCTGGGGGAGGGAAATATATATATATGTTTATTTTTTAAGTAATAGCACCTTTTTATTCTTGCTAAATAATTTTTGAGTATTTAGCCGGGTTCCCACGAGTGCACTCTGTCTCTTCATGTCTCAGAATATGACCTCGAGCCTTGTGACGATCCTGGCGTCCCTGCCTTCAGCAGGAGAATCGGTTTTCACTTCGGAGTTGGAGACTCTCTGACGTTTTCGTGCTTCCCAGGTTATCGCTTAGAAGGCGCAACCAAGCTCACGTGCCTGGGCGGGGGTCGTCGTGTATGGAGCGCATCTCTGCCAAGGTGTGTGGGTAGGTGGTCACGTGCTTTCATTTCATTCCCCCGGGGGGCAGGGCGGTGCGGTCAGCGTGAAGGAACCTGCCGGCAAGGGAGGACAGGAGGCCGGCACTGGGCGGGCGCTCCGCTCCCCGGGGAAGCGGAGGAGGGGCCTCTCTGGGCTGTGGTTACCTCATCGGTGAAGCCAGCCCCTTTCAGCCCCAAGAAACCCTGGCTGAAGAGGAGTGAAACTGAAGCATGTGTCAAGCATATTTATGGAGAAGAAAAAAAATATATATATATACACACACACACACACACACACACAAACACACACACACACTATACCTGGGACAAAAGACAAAATAAAAGCTAGAAGCCATGCTGTATTAACACAACCTTTGACAATTCTGTTGCTTAAAAGCAGTGGTATCACCTGGTATAATGATGGGGACAATTTAAAATACTCGTTTTGTTGTTTTTTTACACTTTAACTGTGATTAGATGATCGTGCATACTCTCGCAAAGTGGGCGTTGTAGACATTTTAATGCTGAATTAGCTTTTTCACAGTGTTCTTGAAGAATTCAAGAGGTCATTCCAGAGAGTAATAGGAATCTTTATTTAGGTACTTGAAACTAGGCACTGTGCTAAGATGGAATTAAGATGCCCATTCAGTGGGGTGTATTTATTGTTAATCTGAACCTGTGCTGCTGTAGGGAGTTCCTCAAATCGTGGTGGCTCAGTTTAAGTATGGAATCTTGGCCGCAGGTCTAGAGCGTCTGGTCATCAGCCCCAGAGGCAATATCTGGTAACTGTCACTTGGCCACGTTGCTCAGCATGTAAAGGGCGTACAAGCTGTCCTTTAAAGTCACAGAAACTGGCTAATGTAGCATTATGACATTTGTCTAGTGATGAACCATGGACCCCCTTAATTGTGAGCCGTCTGAGTCCTTGAGGCACCTGTGATCTTACCAGCTGATAAACTAGAGGCAGGTGGGAAAGTTGTGAAAATAAGATTTCATAACCCATAAAAATGCTAAGCTGTTAACTTAGTAAACCAGATTTTTCTAATGCACAGAATCTCTTCAGTTATTTAGGAATATTATGTGGTTCAAAAGTTAATATACTGTCTTTTTGTGTTGTAGTGTGCCATAGATAGTAGGACAGTGAGGACTTCATTATAGAAAAATTACACAAGTGAACATGAATCAGATCATCTTTATCTCTTGCCAGGGCACATATCTGATCTTTCTATGATGTGGTTTTCTCCTAAAACAGTAGTTCTCACTTTTTTTTTTTTAGTTATGATTTTTATTTGAGATTTGGATGCCAATTTTGAACACTATCTCAAGAAAAAAAGATACAATATTTTCTAGATGATCCTAGATGTTCCCAGAGTTGCCTAGAATCCATATGCCCCAAATTGGAAATTACTGAGCAAGATAGTTTAAAATCTGGGGGAAAAAAACTCCCAACTGAATGAAGTCAAAGCCTTAATCCACATATGTAACATTGTCTATTGATTATAATATTCCATTTGCATTATTCTATTATTTTGTCTAGACTCATTATCTTTACACTCTTAATCTTGTTATTTGGGGTTTTACACTGTTGCCTAAAGTATAAAATGAGGAGTAACTGGGGTTGAAATAATGTTTATTGAGCACTGATTCTAGACCAGCACTGCTCTGAGGTCTCTGCATGTGTTATCTTATTTAATCCCCCAGACACCTCTATGAAGTAAGCACTATTATTGTCAGTTCCATTCTACAGATGGGAACACTGAGGCACAAAGAACTTAAGGCCTTTGCCCACCGGCACACAGCCAGCAAGATTCCAACACAGGGCACCTAAAATCAGGCCTTTCAGCCTTGCTTTGCACTGAGAGAATGGCCTGGCGGGGCTGTTCTGTATTTCACCTCTTTTATTTCACCTCTTGTATTTTACCTACTGCTTCCTGACTTTCCTTCCAGCCCATCTGGCCACAAGAGACCTTTAAATAAACATGTTAGTAAGGCACTAAAATCCACCAGGTGACCCACGTGGCACCTGGGAGTTCTCATTTCTCCCTTTCTCTCATTCTCCACATCGGATTAGTTGCTAGTTCTGAAGATTCTGCCTCTCCCCAGCTCTCCAGGGAGGCTCCCCGCCCATCCTCTCTGCCCAGCCTTGCAAAGGCTTCACATCCTTGCAAAGCTTCACAGCCTTGCAAAGCTTCACATCCCAAAGATGCTTCCCACCTCCAGGACAGCGCCAACCACTGTTGCCGCAGCCCCCAGAGTGATCTGTCCGAATTCAGAACCTCACAGATTCATCCCCCTTAACAGAACCCATGAATCAGCTCCCATAATGTGCAGAACAAACCCTCCACTTGCCGGGGATGCAGGCCCCTTATTCACTGGCCAGACTCTCCGACGTCTTGCCCAGCTCACTCGACCTGAAACTGCCCTGGTTCTCTCTTATGCTCAAGCCTCTCCCTACACTGCTCCCTCATTTACAACGTGCACCCCCTTTTCTGCCAGGCTGACTTTCTCATTTTGGAACTCACCTCCCATGTAAACTCTTTTTACCTGCTTACCCACCGGCTGGAGAGGGACCCTCCAGGATAACCACTGTACTCCAGTAAACTTGTCTTCCTATTTCTGTCTCTCCCGTTAGGCTGACCTTTCCTTACAGTGGAGGTTGCCTTAGCCCTAAATCCAGCTCTGTGCCTTATTCAATACATGTTTGTCAAACAAATAAACATTATTTCTCTTGGAAGCTCCTATCTTGATCTCAAAGTTTGATTCATTAGGACGCTGTGTCTGTCCTTCTTCCTGTAAAACCATAGAAATAAGAATAATCTATCCCTAGACCAAAGTTGCAAATCCAATCCAAAGATCACAGGTGACCCTGGAGGAGTGCCAAGTGGATTATGAGAATGCTCCTTTCCCTTTTTCTAATGAACATCTGGTGGTAAATAGAAGTTCCAGTGAGCACCTGGGCTGAGAAGCGGCCCTGTGAGATGAGGGGCATTGCAAAGCCTCGGTAGTATTTAGGGGGGTGAGTTCTTCAGCAACAGAATTGGAATCCAGATTAGCATGATGAGTAGGCAGATTGAGAGAGTATAGATTTTCATCTACTGTGTTACTATCAAATAGTAAATTAATATCCCCAGTAAAATATTTATTGATATTGAATATTTATTATTGCTTACAAATAATATGGTTAGTGCTATGGATGTGGACTTCCAGCTTCCAGAGCTGTGAGAAATAAATGTTATTCTTTTTTTTTTTTTTTTTTTTTTGCGGTACGCGGGCCTCTCACTGTTGTGGCCTCTCCCGTTGCGGAGCACAGGCTCCGGACGCGCAGGCTCAGCGGCCATGGCTCACGGGCCCAGCCGCTCCGCGGCATGTGGGATCTTCCCGGACCGGGGCACGAACCCGCGTCCCCTGCGTTGGCAGGCGGACTCTCAACCACTGCGCCACCAAGGGAAGCCCTAAATGTTATTCTTTAGGCCTCTTGTCTGTGTTCTGTTACATCACCCAGAGCTGCTAAGACCATCTCATGGGTTGATGCTTTTGTACAGAAGAATTAACTGAAAAATCAATTGACTCCTTTCTATTTTGTTCATTTAATTTTAATAAGTTTAGTTCCATTACAAAACTCTCAATGACAATTCAGTTTTAATTACAGTTTCAGGAGGTTCTTTATAAAAAAGAGCAAATGATTCATTTTAAGGGAAATTATATTCACTCATCTTAAAATCACTTTAAATGGATTATGGGAAGAACTGAAAATTGATCCATTTAATTGCTCTAGGAATGGAGATTTGCAGTGGATGTCTGAAATCAAGTTCAAAGAATTTCTGAAATTCTGATGATTTACATTTTGTAATTTTCTGAGCATCTGCTTTTTACCATTTGTTGTATTTCACTTAGTTATCTCCTGTGGGACAGCGTCTCAGGCTTTAGTGCACCTTCCTCAGTCTTCTTGACACGTTTCAATTCTTGCATTTGGAAATGTGTTGCATTCGTCTTTGTGCACTAGTTGATTTAATTCGAAATAAATTTAAGTCAGTGGCCTGCCTCAGAAACAGGATCCCAATGCAGGCATTCCTGTTCCACGGCAGGACATTCTGTGAGACATTGGATTAAGACGTTCGGAAGGTGTGTTTCCCACAACAGCCTCATGTTCCTACTCTTTTGGAGTCATACATTCATACATGTTCCTCGTGGGTTACTTAACATCTATAAATGTAATTAATTATCACTATTGTATATTGACAAACATAATGTGGTTATTACCAGACCAGCTGGAGTTCAGATCACAGCTCCACCAACGCCCCCCTCCATGTGATCTTGAGCAAGTTAATTATTAACCTAACACTATCTCAGTTTCTTCATCGGTAAAATGGATTTAGTGTTGATACTGACCTCATGGAATTGTTATATTTATTCAATGATATAATAGTTATAAAAATGCACTCTGTGCAAGTGACAAATAGACCAAAAGAAAAACAGATGGCTGTACCCAGCTGGGCAAAGTGTTAGTACATTTTATAGGCTCTACAGTTACTTGTTTGATGATCTTCCAGTGTGTTCCTCTGGACTGGGAATTCTAGAATTTGTTGACATGTCCATTTTCACACTACAACACTGTGTTTTCCTTTAAAGTGTTTAGGATTCACTGTTTTCTTTTAGTGCATCTCCTCTTTTCCAAACAGATGTTTATCAGGACACCTCTGTGCTCCAAACCCTCCAGGGATCCTGGTTCAGTGACACCCATACACCCACTGCCATCTGGTTCAGTCTCTCTTTACAGCCAGATCCCCGAAGTCCTCTCAAATGTTCCCCTGCTTTGTCGCGTCCGTAAGGCCACCTGAGCACCCACGTGTCTCACACCTGAGACTTTGCCATGTGCCATAGCTCCAGGTCCCCGACCCGCATTTCTCACCAGACCTTTGATGTTGCCAGCCTGCTATGGAACCAAGTCAGAATGAACCAAGACCCTCAAGACCAAATGGCTGATCACGTTCAGCCTGTAAAAGGTCATATTTTCTTATTGGTCTTCACATAAAATCAGAAAACAACTCCAGCAGCAGCCACCCATGTTCATCGGAATAGTGTCAAACACAAATAACTGCCTAAAACCGAGGAAAGTAACAATTAAAAAAAATAAAAGTAATTACATGATGATCTACATGAAAATCTTTGAAGAATATAAAGTGATATAGATATAAATCAAATAGTAATAATGCATATTATATGTCTATATTAAATAAAACACTATAGTAAAATAGGCTTTTTAAATTGATGTTTGTATACCAGGTTTGTATACTCTACAAGCAATTTCATATTCTTGGAGAAAAATTTGAATAAATACTATCTTTTAAGTCCTGTACTGTACACTCTAGAATAATGAATTCTGACCTTCCACTTCTAAGTGCACGTGCCATGTATGTTTAGGTTCACTCACAGATGTATCATGAGTAAATTGTTATTGCTTATTCACTTAGGAACTTTACTTGCATCTCAGGTTATGAGCACTAGTTGCCCTGACGCTAGTGGAGGTTTTGTGTTCAAGAGGCGAGTATAAAGTGAGCGGAGACGTGCTGGTGAGGCGGCTGGCCCTTTTCCGCGTCTTTCTACCAGTTACAGCAATGGCCTTGTTCCTCTGCCAAGAATTACTGGTTACGACCGGCCAGTTAATCTCCCACACTCATTACTTCGATGTAGTGTAGACTTGCACTTAATCAGCACCACTTATTATATATCTGCTTTAGAAAAAAATCCCAGAATCCAAATCTTCACAAAAAGACATGTAAAATTACATCTTTAGATTTGATAAATTTTTTCTCCCTGGCTACCTAAATGCTAAAGCCTTCTTTCTAGTCCTACCTTTTTGTTGTATTATGAGAAATAAATGGTTAATATCCTAAATGCTAATGTGAAAACAAATATAACCTCAGTTAATTGGTAACTTAACTTTTATCCTATCTGGGTAAAATCTTTAAAAGTATACTGTCTTCTACAACAAAATTTTGCTCTGCTAGTTTCATTACCAATAATTATGAATAATATTATGAACTTTTAACTATAAAGTATATCCATCATTAATTAGCATTTTTTAAAAGTCCACAATTCTTTTCCTAAGCTAAGCACTTAGACGTTATATCAAATCAATAATGAGTCTGTACTAGTGGTGTGACCTTGGGAAAAACGACTTTTGAGCTAGTCTGTGCTTCAGTTTCCTTATCTGTGAAACGGGGTTTATTACCTCATCACATAAGGTTATTGTGAGGGTTAAATGATTTAATGTAACTGAAGAACTTAGAAAAATGTGTGACATATACCATTTACACATCAGCCTTATTGTGATAGACTAAGTCTACATTTAAAAAGATACTCCTGAGCCTGGAAAATTCTCTGTGTGGCAAGTCTGTCAAGGAGAAGAAGGGAATAGAAACAAAGTGGTGTGAAGACCCAAAGAAAGGAATTCCATCCATAAGAAGAACAAGAGAACACACCTGCCGGACGTAGGAGCAGAGCCTCCAGACAACAGAGAGAGAGGTGTAGGCTCCCCTGCCTCAGGAAGGGGAAAGCACGCCCTTCCCAGGATCACAGGGCTGGAGCCCATCGGAGTGGGTCTCCTTGGCTTTGCCTTCCTCATGGGACAGCCCCCTGAAGACACACAGGGACTTCTTGCAGGCAGTTTTCACAGTTACCCCAGAGTGGCAAAGCTCTCATGCCACATTCTGGGTTCAAGGTGTGTGGACTCAGCACTGTATTGAGCTAATTACCCCGGGTGTCCTTCAACCCTCCCTCCGGCCCCTTGACCTCATTCAGTCAAGAAAGAAGACCACTCATCTCCTGATGGCCAGAGGGGGGCCCAGGGCCCTTATTAGCCCTTTTACCTCCTGCCCACCTCAAAGCATGTTTGAGGCAAGGCTGCCCACACCTCACAGTGGATGTTCAGTGAACACAGTGCACGATGGATCTCACGCAGTCATATATGCAGTAAACCCAAACCCACACAACCAGTTACAGTAGCCATAAAAAGTATCCCTTCCAAAGTACCCCTTAGACTAAAAATGGTCTCGTTGCCACTCTATCAGTATTTATTACGTCTTCAATTGCAAGAGATGTTTTTTCAAACTTACAAAGTAATAGATAAAAGGACATAAATTTGATTTTTGAATGATTTCCTTTATTGATCACTGTCCAATTCAATTCTAAATAAAAATTCTTAGTGCTTGTGATAGGTTCCATATTCTGGGTATCAGAATTCTATGAGTTTCTTCTTTTATTCTCTTCACGTCCAATATCTTTAACGAGTTTGAACCCCTTGCTGTTTGACCCACAGAGCAGCCACAGGGGGACCTTCTGCTTTGCTGTTTCAGTGTTCTTTTCACTTATTTTGGCTTTTATGTTAAAAATCGCCGTTTCTTCAGGAAAGAAGAATGGTATAAGAATATGCAATGAAGCCCATGAATGATTACCATTTCTCAAAGAGATTACTTGCCCAAAATGCTTGTTGAATTTAAGAGGTGAAGCCGTACATCGTCAGTCTCAGAATTGCTGAGAATCGCCAGATTCTTGACGTGAAAGGACATCCACGTCCCAGCCTGAGCAAAAATGAAAGTCCAAACACAGCCTGAGAGACACACCACTTGCCTTTCTCACCATAAAAATGTTTCTTAAAAAGTATTAAAATTACACAAATATATGAATATGTAATAATAGTAACTATAGCTATAATTTTAAAGTTATTCTTATAAAATCCCATTGCCATGTTTTGGGGTCACCACTTCCCTGTGCTTCTTTCTCAACACTGTTTCCCATGAAACCCTCCTTCAGGTCCTTATGGGGAAAGATCAGGGGCAGGTGAGCCAAGTTCTCCTGTGTTTCTCTCCCTGATTTTCTCCCCGACCCTTCTACGTGGGGACATCATGAGATTCAAGGGCGCAAGTCATCATGAGCTGATCCTGAATCTCCAGCTTATTCCTTCCGTCACTCAGGCCAGGGAAGGCTCGCGGTGCAGCTGATTTCAGTGATTGTCAGAGAAGACGGGGATGTCAGAGACTTGGAATTATGAAAACGGGCGTGCACAGGACATCTGCCAGTTGTGTGATACCTCAAGCAGCCCCCTTAGACTGTCCCCCTTTCTCTCACCCCCGTTACATGTAGGCATTTTACTGATTTTCAGTTTCCAAGTTGATCATTATTCTTCACACTCAGACTTACTTTGTTGAAATTTTAAAAATCACTGTGCTTTTCACATAGTGTGGCCAATAAGTTATCTCATGCCGAATCACATGGAGCGCTCTTGTCACACAGACACACACAGGCATACACACAGAGATACACACGCACATGCATACACAGATGCACACACATCATACATATGCAAACACACACATACACAGAGCAATTTTATTATTTTATGATTGTTTTGGACGAATAGAATTTTAGGAGTTAGCCTAACTCTCACTTTCATAGGTGAGGAAACAGGTGCTGAGAGTTTAGGTGACTTTCTCCAAGTTGGCAGAAAGTGGGGAGCTATATTTATTTTCATTTTTACTCTGATTAAAGTTCTTTATGCAAATTTGGATGTAGAGGTGAATTGCCCTCTCCTTTCGTCAAGGGGAGAAGAACGTATTTTCTGCCGCCGAAAGGGCTTCCATCCCAAGACAGGCAGATGGGCTCAGTGCTGTGAGACAGTAGCAGGGGACTCAGTGGTTTGGTCCACGGCTAGAATCCCCTTTAAATGCATCCAGGTTGAGGCCACAGAACACCAACGTGGGAAAACTGCATGGACATAACTGTCGAGTCAGCACATTGGAATTGGCGGGGATGCTTCATGAAGCAGAGATGGGGCACAGAGAGGTGACTGCCAGTGATACAGCCAAAGTGCTCGGGCATACCTATTTTATTCTAGAATTCTTTGTAAGTTAAGAGTAAGATGCATTCTATTAAGAGAAATAAAATCTTGAAAATAGGATGAATGGGGGTATCTTTCCTGTCCAGTGGATAAAACAGTAGAAGGAAGTCGCTAATCTATAAAAACAATATAGTGCTAGCAGATACATTGAGAGAAAAGAGGGTTGTCATGATTTAAAAGTTTTTATTTATTAAAATCAATAATTCCACTTTTGAATCCTCTTTCTTTTTTTAATGTCCTATTTATTTTAGCTGAATGTGGAGCAAGTGTCAAAGGAAATGAAGGAACATTACTGTCTCCAAATTTCCCATCAAATTATGATAATAACCATGAGTGTATCTATAAAATTGAAACAGAAGCTGGCAAGGGGATCCATCTCAGAGCACGAAGCTTCCAGCTGTTTGAAGGAGATATTCTAAAGGTAAAAAAAATCTGTTTTAATAGGACTCCATCTTTCCTTCTCAAGGAATAAATATAATGTTGATCCATCTATATACGTAGATATATACATATATTAACGTATTTTTATATATACACATATTTTCCCAATTTGTTTATCCAGCTGGTTTGAGAAGGTGGCCTATAGTATCATGTGTATGTGGACTTTGAAATACCTCAGTCTATAATCCTGGATCTAAAATTTATTAGTTGTGTAATTTAGGGATATTATTTAACATTTTTAAGCCTTATTTTTCTTATATGTAAAAGCATGCAATGGTACCTACCTTTTTGTGATGTTCTGAGGAGTAAATAATATAGATACATATTTCTAGTATTGTTCCTAGCACATACTAATAATTGTAAAAAAAAGCTTGCAGGATCCCCAGACCAACCCTTTCTACAGTTGCTCTTGATTTGTAAATGTGATCATGACAGAGCATCCTTCAGAGCTAGAAGGATTTTGATGTGAGAGTAAACTCAAGCCCTGCCACTGTTGCTGGACCACAAAGCAGGGTTGATGTGGAGAAGCCAAGCCAGGATGAGGCAGAATCTCACTCAACCAGTCAGAGCTGTGTTCACAGGACTCCGAGGTGTGCTAGGCATGGGACCAGCATCAAGGGTCAGTGCAGTAGATGACTCAAAGCATCAGAGCCTCGGGGAACTGCTCCAGGTGGAGCACACCACTCACATTCCAGATGGACTTCAGGGAAACAGGCAGGGGGACGGATTCAAGGGGCATCCAGGTCTTGCCTTGAGCTCCAACTGCAAATGGCCCCAAACTTCTAAGACTTCTGAAATAGTTTCCACCTCTCCTGTGACTATTTCAGGAACCTGGGGACCTCCCTGGCTCTAGGGGCTGAGTAGTTGGCACTTGTAGCCCGAGCCTCAGGGCCTTGAAAGAGAGTGGCTTTGAGCAACCAAGACCAACACTGGCCATCATCCAGCCCGTCCACCTGCTCGTTCCACTGGGAAGTAAGCGACTTGTCCAGGCCACACGGCTTGTTTATGGCAAGAGAGGGACACATCTCATCCCGTTTCTAAAGTTCTAGGGTTTTTCAGTCATATGTACATCTACATGGACACACACAATGCTCCATCTCAGACGCAGTAGATTTGACTCACTTGAAGCTGTGAGCATTAAGAAGCTATGCAAAGAGCCTGCTAAGAGGGGAAACTTAGTGCCCTCCAGGTGTGTCCTCAGTTTGCACAGTGGATAAAGTGGGGTCGCTGGTAGGTTCCGTTATGTGCACAGGTCAATAGAAGCTTCCAGACTCAAGTGCTCATCACTTCCTCCAAGTCCACCTTTGACTATGCTTCAAGGTCATAATTTAGGAGAGAGGTTTTATTCTAGTTGTTCTTTCATTGTAATAGTCTTTTGAAAGCTCATGCTGGCAGTATGAGTCGCTGTAATTAAGAAGTGATTTTCAGGTATGAAACTAGTACATCCTCACTGATCTGAAAAAGTTAAATTTGCATCAAAGAACTGTTTTCTGAATTCTTTGATAACCTCAAATTTAGACATCAGTAAGCCTTTAAGGCAAACTTTTATGGAACAATTAACCATACTTTGGTGCAGGCGAGTGATTAGAGACACTGGATTAAATATACACTGATACATATTACTGGAATGGAAGGAAGCAAATCATTTTCATTTGTGATTGTGTGCTGTTTAAACTTGTTGATTATAACAAAAAATCAAAAAACATCTTGCTTACCACCTTTACTTGCAGAGAAACTGTCAATCATCTGAAAAACCTAGATGCTGTGCAGACATACCTTTTATTGAGTATGCTAATAAATATCAAAAGGTTAAAAACATTTCAAGTGGGACTACCTTGAATTTTGAGCATAATCCCACACACGTAGTGTGATCCATTAACAAAGACCAGAGTTTATGTACACACCCTCCCCCGCATAAACGTGATGCTTGCTTGTTTCATGTGGAAACACCGTGTAAGAGAAATACAGCTCTAAGGAGAGTGTCATGATAGGGATACGTAATGGAAAGCGAGGTTAGTTCTGGAAACGGAGCCCTCAGGTATAACTCCTGTAAAAGTGGGGATGATTTCCCCAGTCCTTTCAGCATTGTCATTCCAGGATTCCTTGTGATGTTTTCTAATCTGTGCTTATCTGCTCTCTTGGCTATTCCACTCAGAGCATATGGCATTTATTATGTGCCAGGCTCCAAGGAGGGTCTGTAGTGCAAATAGTTATAGCCTTGTATTAACATATGACCCAAGGAACCTTTTCCTAATGACTGAAAGGGACACTTTGATCCCAGCTGCTTGTAGATGAGGATATACAACTAGGAGGTTTTGTGCTGAACTAAAATCGCTTGTTACTAATTTAATTGGAAGTAAACATCAAGTGTTTTGCCTTCCAATACTATCTGGGTTGTCATTTGTGATACATGAGAAGCATGAATCCAGATTTTCACCTTGCGAGAGCTGACAACATAATATCCCCACTAGTCAGTTACTTTTCCGTTCAGAGATTTCTGCTGTCAAGCCCAGTGCTAACTGCTGGTGATGCAGATAAATAAGACAGAATTACTCTTCCAGAGATGCTTAATAATTCAGTGTGGCAATGGTTCATTTTTAGTGGTCTAGCTATGAGGATCCTGGAGCTAGACGCTGTCCATGTGAGCTATTAAATCTTGGAGAAGCACTCAGACAAGCTAAGACCAGTGGAGGTGACAGTGGAAGATGCTTCAGAGCTTTGAGGACCGAGCCTAAGTGTGTGTTTATTTCCTTTAATGCTCCCTCATCTCCATGGATTTCTATGAATCACAGAGAATTACACGACATGTGGAGTAACGTAAGACCTTGCTGGAGAGGCCTGGACACTTTATTTTTGAGCCAGCGTGCTCTGGATTTTAAAGCTCTTTATAATCTGGGTGCCAGCAACCTCGCTATCAAATGAATCTATGTTAGGCCAAACAATGATTTTTCCTACACTAGCTTGTTGCTAGCTTGCATGAGGAGTTATAGGGTATTTGATTTTCCTACTCGAGCATATGCATATTTAATTAAAATGAAATCAAATAATGATCCATAAAATTAATTCTTCTAAATGTGTTTTCTCCATTTAGGAGTATGAATTTGTAAGTCTGTCAAGCAGCATTCATGGTTTACATATGCATTAGAGAAGAGCAGGAGAAGAAAAGTAAGAATTAATCTGTGTGAGAAGGAAAAGAAGTGAGAGAAATAGGCAGATATGGGGGAGGCTACCAGGGGCTTTGATATGCTTTATTTAGATAAGATATCTTTTATCAAAAAGAACTGGATGTTCTCCAGTGTGATGTGATAAATTTTCATTCTTTCTTCGAAAAAGCCCTTATCCATACCAGCAGTTCCTTGCCATGAACCATTGGAATGGTTTCAAGAGGCAAATGGATGAACCTTTGCCACGAAGCATTATAGTCTTGACCACTTAGCGGGGGTGTGAGGGGCTCAAAACTAAATTCTCCTGGAACGTGAACGCTGTTTGCTCTGGCATTAGGAACGTGTACTGTGGGACGCCCCCCAATGCCCACACCTTAAAACTGTCTGACGCAGTCTCCCCTGGGGGAATGTGATTGGCAACCCTGCACTCCCAGTGTGCACCTGGGAAGTCATCACTTCGTGTCCCTTACCCGTGATGTCTGCTCAGAACCAATCCCGGTCCACTTGCCTTCCAAATGTTCGGGGTATCCACCCAGGCTGTACAACCACCTGGGAAAATGGAGTCAGTCGCAAAATGCTTCAGAGCAAGATGACCTCTCTCTCTGATATCGGACACGACAGGATTCCTTTCCTACAACACATTCAAAACTAAAGTCACTGCAGGCTCAGGGACTACAAAATATGACAAGGTTTCAGCACCTCGACTTGTAACACATTTGGATGGAGGAGGAGACATTCACACTGAACTATGACACATCCTTCCAACCTTTGTAAGTGCCAGGCTTACAAAGGTGGACCATGCAACCTGGAAATGCAAATACATGATGATTTCATTTTAAATAAACACAGAGAGAATGTTCAGCTTGATGCAGATGAAATGATCTGGGCACAAATGGAATCTTTAGTCTTTAATGTTAACGGTAAAGATAAAACTTAAAGAAAAAAGGTTGTTTGCCAGTGTCTTCCATCCACTCAGCTTTCTATAAACTGTGTCACTTTTTAAATTACTGTATAAAATCATATCTTTGAAAATTTGGATTTCTTGTTAAAATTGCTAATATACAAACAGAATTAATTGATAAGGGGATTCGTGCTGTGAATTCTCCTCAGGTCTACGATGGAAGAGATAGTTCATCACGTCCGCTGGGGGCCTTCACTAAAAATGAGCTGACGGGGCTCATCCTGAACAGCACCTCCAACCACCTGTGGCTGGAGTTCAACTCCAATGGGTCTGACACTGACCAGGGTTTTCAGCTCACCTATACTAGTAAGTGCCATACGACTTAATCGTTTCATTTTACTTTCATTTTCTCAGGATACATCTGTTACTTTGCTGATATGATACATTTTAAATATCGATTTTTTTTCCTGGCCCCCGTCCTGTGTTTTGGATTGCTGTTTAATTCTGTACACTGTTGAGCGGGCAGTAAATTTAAACACATTATCAGAAGTAAGAGTTTGAAACGTGTTTATTTAGAAGTATTAGTATTTTCATAACATGACTGTACCTGAAAAGAAAATATTATGACATTTAAGAGATATTAGGGTTGGGCTTCCCAGGTGGCGCAGTGGTTGAGAGTCCACCAGCCGATGCAGGGGACACGGGTTCATGCCCCGCTCCGGGAAGATCCCACATGCCGCGGAGCGGCTGGGCCCGTGAGCCATGGCCACTGAGCCTGCGCGTCTGGAGCCTATGCTCTGCAACGGGAGAGACCACAACAGTGAGAGGCCCGCATACAGCAAAAAAAAAAAAAAATGCTTGACTTAAAGAGATATTAGGGTTAAAATTATTGTGTGATTTAATGCACATTGACAAAAATTCATAGACAATATATGAAATATTTAAAATGAATGGTATAATTAATAGTAATAGTCTTTGAATGCCTGGAACACATCAATACTTTTCTATTATATCTATCTATCTATACATACACATATTAGATTCCATACATTATGTAAAATAGATTACATGTGTGTAAAATATAATAATTTATACATATAGATACACACATGCACACATATAGGGGTGTGTGTGTGTGTATGTATACCCTATGTTGTAAGTGCTTTCTTATCACAACTCATTTCCTCCTGAGAAAACTAAACACAAGTAATTGGAGTGTGTGTCCAGGATACCAGCTGTCTGAGTCAGTGGAACCAGGATTCGGTCTGTAGCTCACAGTTTTAAGCTGTGTTCTTAGTGCCCCCTCCATTAATATGATTAATATAAATCAATATGGAAAATGCCTTTTTAAAAAAAAAAGATGAATGTGAAGAAGACAGAGGAGCGTAAAACAAAGGAGGAGAAGGAATTGTTCTTTCACAAAGAGAAGTTGGACGTGTGATAACTGTCATTTTCAACATTTTTAGTTCCAGAAAAATAAAGTAAAAAATATAGTTATTTGATATAGGTTATTAATTAAAATTAAGTAATAAATTAGCTAAAATGCTTAAAATATACAAGACAGTCCAATCCTTCACCAACCCGATGATTAAAAATCTTTGTGATACCAAATACCATGACATAAGAAATTAAAAATTTCGGATTTTTGAGCATGAAAGTCTATTAGTGATTATCAAGACTGATTCCTTTATTTGACAGATAAACAAATGAAGGCCTGAAAAATATAATAACTATCCCAGACATAAAGCTAACCCAGGTGCCTTAAAGGAGGATTAATTGCCTCAAATCCCCCTTGGTAGGTGAAATTACAGTTGAAGAATTATAATCCTTTTGACAAAAATAGAATTATGGTCCCATGGACAGGATGAGAAAACCCACATTTCACTTTCATGAATATAACCATTTAAAAGACTGAATTGAAAGCATACTAATTATATCATGTGCAAATAAATTACTAGCAGTTATATTACCAAATAAATTTATAATTACAACTTCTGTTTACTAGAATTCTACTTTAGAGAATTTCATGCTCAAAAAAGTTTCAGAGAGTTCTTGTCAAACCAGTTTGCTTTGATTACAGATAAAATGTAAACCGCCATGATCTCTTTTTCTTCTACTGTGGGTTTTCCATCAAATGCTCATCAATTTTTAATTTATTACTCGGATGTGTCAACACACGCCTCCCAGTTTTTATACTGGTCTTACAGCGTTAGGGAACATGGGCACATGAGAAGGAAGACAGTGTGAAAGCTCTAGGCGCCTTTCTGAGTTTCCTGTGATGCACACCTGGGTCCCCCTCCATTGTTGCTTTGGCCTATCTGACAAATCGTGCTTCTTCCAATGGCTTGTAAGCAAAGAGCTAAAACCTTGGCCCGAGAGCTGTCCTCTCTCCTCTGTGCATCTTCACGACCTTATCCTCAGGGCCGCCCAAGTGTGGAGGTTGCTAAGCTCACAGCTACTTCCTAGGAAAGGTGTCATGTTAGACTTCTACGTTACACTGCAGGACTTTTTCAGCCGTAGTTACCGCATCCTGTTTTCCCTCTGACGATTTTCAAGGAGAGTAATTCTTGATTTGTGAGCACTCATTCCTCTCCTCTCATGGCAGTGCAAATTCAAGCCTGCTGGAATTTATAGTCGCTTTATTTATTTATCAGTGAGATGGGGGTTACAGGACTGTTTCCACAATTCTTACGTCCCCTTTATTTTCCAAATGGCAGTGAAGAAAGTCCATATACCCTAAAAACGTGTGATGGGATTGAAATTAGAGGTTGTAGCTTCCTTTGTGTATCATGCCCACCTTCCCTCGTCAAGAAGAGTTGCTTCCACATATATACAATGGAATATTGCTCAGCCATAAAAAGAAACAAAATTGAGTTATTTGTAGTGAGGTGGATGGACCTAGAGTCTGTCATACAGAGTGAAGTCAGAAAGAGAAAAACAAATACCGTATGCTAACACATATAAATGGAATCTAAAAAAATTTTTAAAAAAATGTTCTGATGAACCTAGGGGCAGGACAGGAATAAAGACACAGACACAGAGAATGGACTAGAGGACACGGGCAGGGGGAAGGGTAAGCTGGGATGAAGTGAGACAGTGGCATGGACTTATATATACTACCAAATGTAAACTAGATAGCTAGTGGGAAGCAGCCGCATAGCACAGGGAGATCAGCTCTAGAGGGGTGGGATAGGGAGGGTGGGAGGGAGAGGCAAGAGGGAGGAGCTATGGGGATATATGTATACATAGAGCTGAATCACTTTGTTATACAGCAGAAACTAGCACAACACTGTAAAGCAATTATACTCCAATAAAGATGGTTTTTTTTTTTTTAAAAAAGAGTTGCTTCCATGTGCTATTCTCAGCCCCTACTAGACAGCATGTGGTGGTGGTTGTCACTGTTTCTCCATGGCGCCCTCCAGACTGTGAGGACCTTTACTGCTCCTCACATTTCTCTGAGTAACTTTGAGAAACCTTGAAGCTGTGGATCTGTTTATGGGCACTTTCCAATTATATGGATTTTATTTTTATAACATAGCAGCACAGACTTTCTAAAAGAAGAAGAAAGAAATGTTGGTGACGGTTTCCAGTTATTTAGCTCTTAGTATAATCAATTTGATGGGAGTAACTATCTTTTCTGCCTGTTTTTCCTCTTTCCTCCACCTACAATAACACAGATGCTACCCAGGTGCAAGTCTTGTTTCCAGGATTGTCCTGGAGCTGGAACACACTGCCAGATGGAAAAAGATATTTGTAATATAGCACTGATGGTGCTGATGGCTATAATCAAAATATTATTGACTTCACATTAAATTCTTAGGTTTAAACACTCGGTAATTAAGTTTAAGAAATCCCACGCTCCCACAATGTGGTTGAATACCTGAATCAAATCTTCATCTCTAAAAGATGGGTTGGAAATACTGAATGGCTGTAAAATGTTTTCAGCCAATTATTAAAGCTTAAGCCTATTTGAAGGCACTTTCAACTGTCTTCAGAAGACTTTTGTAATTGCCTCTTGCTCGTTAATTGCATTACTGAAGGAAACATTCATATTTAAATGTTTCAAATCCGTAATTAATCTACACACAAGTGGATTAGAAAAAGTCAACAGAGTAAATATATAGCTTAATAAACATCTTGAAGTTTTTCAAATGAGTACAAATCATTTTGTATATCCTCTAATATTTAGAGCGTACTACCCAATACCTTCTAATTTTACCATCTTGGCAATTCTGGGTCTTGGTAAATAGCTCCTTTTACTCTTCTTTGTAAGTTAGAAACTCAGTCTCCAAATCTGTAAGTGGTTTGCTGAGGCTTTTACCTATGGGGTGTTATAGCTGGGAGCCAATCCAGGTCTTCTAAACAAGGGCCAGAACTGTTGATGACCTTATTTTCAAATATTTTAGATGATCCCACTTTGATGAGTTCCATATTTATTGACTGATATTTATATATGTAAAGGCATTGGCAAGGAAGAAAAGCCAGGCATCTTTGGGACAAGTAGGAATAAATATATTAGTAAACATTTATTAAGCAACTGCTGATTTCTGAGTAGTAGGTTAGAGCAACATACAACTGGAAATGTTTACCTCCATTGGAAAACACTGCTTTTTACTACAGATTTGTCCATTTTCATAACAGATGATAGTCTTCTGAGCCTACAATTATGTCAAGTGGAAGCATAACCCATAAGCTCTTTTAGATCAGGGACAATGGGTGTTCATTTTTTATTCCCCTCTGTACCTCGCACAGATGTCTGATCTATAATATTAAAAGCTTAGATTGGATCATTGTTATTCAAGCTGTATTCCATGGAGCACTAAGATTCTGCAGAGCTGTCTCAGGCCAATAAGAGTTTCACCTTATTTAACATAAGCCTTTCTTTTCTTTTTTTTTTGTTATCCCAGTGATTGTAAAGCTCTTAAATATCAGGAAAACCATATTGACAGTGGATTGCTATGTCTTCTAAATATTTCAGCAAATATTTTTACAGAAAAGTAGTTCTGGAAATTAAAAAAAAAATTCCCTGTTGAATTCAGAATTCTTTAAAAAATATACTGACCCCTTTCGAGTTCCACAGGAATGTTCCCAGAACAGTCACTCTTCAGAAACAGTTTCCCACAGGACTTTCTGGTTGTCACTCTTACTGATTTAAGTAGAGAGGAGCAAGCAAAACACCAGTCACACCTGAACAAAAGTTCTTGCTGTTTGGGGTTGTCGTAAAAGAACTCTATTCACCTTCTCTGCGCCATCTCGGTGTGTCTGTGTGCTGCTCGATCAATGATTGTACCGTGTATTATTTGTGTACTGAATGCTTAGCACTATATTGAAGCAGAGAAGGCAAAAGCCACGGTTCCCGTCCACAGATAAATGACTTAGGGTAGTCACGTGCAGCACTTGTGAAACACTGGTCCGTGGAAATGTGGCTGCACCTTCATGTTCTCAACTATGGGATGGGTCAGCAGGGGGTGCCATAGAAATCAGTTCAGGGCCCAAGCTGATATGTGTGACCGTAACATATCCATCTCCTGATGCACTACGTTGATGCAAAGATAAAAATCTTTTGATTCTGACCCTTAATGTATTGTATTTGACCCCTAATACATTTCATTTTTATATGAGTTTGCTCTTTTTCTCCAAAGAAACTATAGCTCCTCGATGACAGTATGTGATCCTAGTACCCCAAGAGTTAGAAATATATATGACACATATTTATTTATTTGTGATGATGGCAAATATAATTTTCCAGAGCAATGAGAGATCATTGAAAGCTGGAATCACCCTAGAGGCCTCCAGAATTTTCTTTCCTTCCTGCTAGATGCCTTTGACTCATCCCTTAAGATTGCAGTTAAATGCCAGTTTCTGTATAAAGGCTGCTCTGCTCCAGATTTCTGGAGCAGAATCACCTGCCTCTCCCATGCTCCCTACCCCATGCATTTTGTCTCTAATCCTTTGTTTTTACTAACAGAAGTGTGAGGTTTTCAAGAGGAGTAATCTTAACTTGCTCACTTTTGTATGACCTCCATAGTCACTTAACAAATGATAATTGAGTTGACCTAGATTTGCCTGGAAGGAGGCAGATTTGAGTAAAGATGCATGCGGAGAGTAGAGTATGATCTTGGAACTCATGAGATAATGAATATGAAAGTCTGAATAGAGTGGAAGATGCATGATGAGGAGAAAAAGGAAGACAAATGAGCTGCGGGAACCTGATTATGGAAGCCACTGAAAGCTGATCAGGGGTATTGGTCAACATTAAGGCAGAGCCATTAATAATATTGGAGGAATGAAATTAATGCAAGTGTGAGATCGAAAGGAGAGGATGATAACAGCCCCAAACAGCTCCGTCTGTGCTCTTGCCACCCACGAGTGACCTGAGAGTAAAGGAGAAAAGCTACTTGCTGACTTTTACAATAACACATATAATGGGACAGAGCAGAAATATGGACTTACTTTTACTTATAAATGGAGTGGTCAGATTGAAATACTAAATATCTTTTAAAAACAAAAAGAAAAAGGAGGGATGCCTTGGGAGGGTGGTGTGGGGTAGTCAGTAGTCACAGAAGAACAGATAGATGGACCTTAAAAATGGAAGTTCTTTGGTAACCCCTCCAGATGTATTTGGCACAGAAGACTAAGCAAGTAGATGCTGGAGTCTTATCCCCCTGGGAAGCCTGTGCTGCGGTGGAGGTGGACTAATTAGGCTGCCCTCCCTTCAGGTCCACTGGCTTTATTTAACTAAAGTCTCTTGCTCTGATTCTGTAGTTATCAGGCAATATTCTCAGTGTGACTGGGGTGTCAGTGTGGCTCTGCCAGTAGGAAGAGAGTGACTTATCTGTGTTGACATAGGGATTCCAGTACATGGACTGAATCCATTTATTGTTTTCAATTAGGGAATTGGAATTCTGGCGTTGTGCTTAAGTCACTAGAGTCCCCCATGAGATGAATCTCTTTTGGGTACAGAACTAGGTGTCTGATCCTACAAAGTCATCCTTCAGGAGGCAGCCTGCTAGCTTTCCTGGGGTGACTTAACCCCCCTGGCTATTGCAAGCCTCATTTTTCTGTTTCACACTCTTATAATATAGACTGTAGAGTGGGGAACCCACGGTCAGGGACATCTCTAAAACGCTGAAGGAAAAGAAGCTTGAGGGGATAGACGAGGAAGAACGTTTCAAAGAACTACTAAGAGGCTGGAGGTGAGCATGCAGACCTGAAGGACAGGCGCCACTGGTCCATAAGGCCCCTTTGTGCGTATTATTGTTTACAAAGGAGGGGAAGTGCTTATCCTGGAAAGTCAGGGCCTCGGGGCACGCCCTCCGCAGCTGCACTAGGCAGCTCTGCGAACAGCAAAGCACACAGCCTGGAGTCCAGAGACCTGCCCAGCGCCTGGGCTGCATAATTTGCAGATGATGGTGTTCTGTTTGGGGACAGGAAAACTAGGACTTCGCTTTCCCCACAGCCAAATCTCTCATGGCTGGTTAATTTCCATTCTTCAGTGTCTTGAAATGGTCACCCTGCACCCAACCCTGAATTATCTAAGATAAGCACCCTAGACTAGAGAAACCTCCAAGTCCCCTACAACTGGAATCTGGGAGAAAAGAATGTATCCGTTTCCCAGGATGGCCCCTCATTTCCAGCTTCAGGGATCCCCGCCCCCTGTTCACACTGTTTTCTCTAGCTGATAAGGGGCGGAGGTGGGTGATTTGGCACTGACTGATTTGGAACCACCCACAACATATTCTGGGAAGCGGAAATAAGTGCCCAGAGCCACAGTTATGCAGCTGTCATCTCGATTTTATTAACATGCTGATAGAATTAAAATGACACCAGCATTAAACACGCTATTATAAATGAGCGAACGACTCTGGATATGAATATATCCTCAAGGCCAATAATGAAATACTAAGCACTGTCACCTTCGTGCTTCAAAACAAGTCACAAATATTGCAAGCATGAAGTATACACGGGCAGGGTGAGCCATCAATTACGGGAAACAGAGCTTCTGACGGTAAAGAATAGAGTTAAGTCAGAAGCTGAAATTGGAAGACCTTGAAACCATGGCTTGATAACAAGAGCTAGTTATCTACGGGCTTGGTTGACATCCTAAGTGGGTGGATGTAATTTTGAGGGTGTCCCTCCTCCCGCCCATCACCACCCAGTTACATCAGGAGTCGCCATATTTCTTTGGGGTTTTTTCCCCAGCTTTACTGAAACATAAATGGCACATAATAAGTTTTAGGTGTATAGCACGATGATCTGCTACACGTATAAATTGTGAAATGATTACCGTAAGGTTTATTTAATGCCACCATCGCCTCACATAATTACTTTTTTTGGTGTGTGGTGAGATCTGCCTATTGCTGATAGAGATTCTTCTGGTACCTTTTCCTCCCCGACTATGAAGGAGGTTTAAGTGCACAATGATGTGTTCATTTCATAACTGCTTTTTTTTGACAACTAGATTTTGGAAATTCTGTACAAGCTAGGTGGCAGTTATAAAAGCAAGTTCTTGAATCCAGGTTTATAAATAGCAAAGACATACACTAATTTCTCAGAAAGTCGTGGTTGTAATATGTGCAAGCATTGCTGTTTATCTAATAAAACCTACCATGTTATTCCAAGAATAGCATTTATCACATTTTCAGTCTTTATGTTCTAGAAAGTCATGTCAAAACAATGTTTGGTTCAATGAGTAGTTTTAAAACTTATTTAAAGTCGTGCTACAAATCAGGGGAAAGTATGGAATAGGGTCCAGAAAATAACCGGCTTGCACGTGAGTCCACACAACAGATTTTTATTTCATTTCAATGAAGATGAAAATTGTGGCAAATATATCTTGCTGCTCTGGTGTCTGCTTGTGTGATACTAGAGTATTAATGTGTAATTTGTAAATAAAGGTTTATGGAGCAAGAAATTGTTCTTAAATTCAGCAGATAAAACTGCTGGGAAAATGTGATTAGTATTATTTGTTTTTCCACAGTTAACTAGTAGGTAATTTTATAAAAGCGTTATAAAATAATAGGCAGTTATTTTGTGAATAAGTCTATTCCCAGAAAAAAATGAGTTGTGTACTTCTAACTTTATTATACCTAGGTTAGATTTATTTTAGTTTGGGGGAAATCACCGGAACACTTCTCCCATGAATCAAGTACTACATAGCAACTGTCACCTGTGAAGAAAAAAAAAGATAATTTTTAATTTTTTTTTTTTTTTTTTGCGATACCCGGGCCTCCCACTTTTTTGGCCCCTCCC
>NW_020175446.1:1173076-1230670 GCF_003031525.2 Neophocaena asiaeorientalis asiaeorientalis | reverse complement strand
AAAAGAAAAAAATATAATTTTTAATTTTTTTTTTTTTTTTTGCGATACGCGGGCCTCTCACTGTTGTGGCCTCTCCCGTTGCGGAGCACAGGCTCTGGATGCTCAGGCTCAGCGGCCATGGCTCACGGGCCCAGCCGCTCCGCTGCATGTGGGATCCTCCCGGACCGGGGCACGAACCCGTGTCCCCTGCATCGGCAGGTGGACTCTCAACCACTGCGCCACCAGGGAAGCCCCAAACTGATATTTTTAAAAGGTGTATATATTAAGTGAAAATTAAACTGTATACTCAGAATTTATTGTGCTATGAAAAGGATGGTATAATAAAGAGAGAAAACAGTTTAAAGTCAGTTATGTGACTGGCATATGACCATATGCTTATGTGATTGCATTATTGGAAAGCTCCCTTATCAAAATATCAAGCCATCTCCATACATTTTTTTATAAGCTTACACCTTCTTGTAAGAATTCTGAAAATCGCATTTTTACTCTGCTTTTACAAGAAAAGAAAGCCTATAGAATCATGTTGTATATAATACACTTTTCAAAATAGAATGGCTTTCAGTGGAAATATCACAGTGGACAAGGCAGTCCAATAGAGAGAGAGGCAGTCTGTTAGTCCCTACAAAGAACTCTGTATTTACTGTAAAACAAGGTGGACATTTTAGAAAGAGGAAAGCATCTCAGGGAATGGCGAATAAAAAACCAGTCCCAGTTCCCAGTCCAAGCATAAAATTCATGGTTTGCCTTAGAAAGTTTTATTTTTATGGATACATTTTTAGATAAACATCCAAATAAATGTTTAATTCTTGTAAAACATCATTAAGAAAATACTTGAGGCCAAACTTGATAGCATTTTTAAGAAGTGAGGCTTAGGGTTGAGTCACTGCTTTACCTGGAGACTGAAACCCCTCCTACCTGTGGCTACCCCATGGGGAGGCTGCCGTAAACACAGGACATGAATCTGCATCCATTTTTCACAGGGAGGAAAAGGCAAAATATTATTATGAATATTTTAACAAAGGAAAGTGACACAGGTGATGCTTAATCGACTTACTCGGTGTCAAAAGCAAATTCGAGGTAGAGATGGGCATACAGGCTGGGTTGCTTGCCTTCTAACTGGGTGTTTTATCATCTTGCTCCCTTCTTAGCATGTATAACATCACAAAGACTAAAATGTAAGTGTTTACAGTGTTTTTAAAAAATTCCAGTGAAACCATGAGATGCTTTGCTTCTGTGTCAATGTGAGAGTTGCCTAATTGGTATCACAGGTCACCCTGGTGACCCACATCATGGTCCTCTGAGCCCTGTGAAAGCCCCTGCATGCCAGTGGGTCTAGGAACCGCTTCTACATAGCTTTTCATCATTTTCTATGAAGTTTAGTTTTGTGGGCTTTTTAAAAAATTTTGTAATTCATAATTCTTTATATTTTGTGACAATTTAACAGTCGATACACACTGCTATCTATTTTCCTCTTTCAGAGTTAAATATATTATTGGTCACCAATTCTTTGAGAAAGAAAAGGACTCAGAGAAGAGTGACATAAATGATTTAATTACAGGGATTAAACTAAAAGCATATGACTTGAGTGTGAAATAAGATGAAGGCTGACAGATGATATCACCAAATACTATAAAATCTTAACATTTTATGGGAAGAGTGATGACAGAATTTTTTCCCTTCTTCTTTAGGGGAAATAAAAAGCAATAATTATTGTATTAGTCAAAGTCATAGATACATTGTTTTTGCAAAGAGTCATTCATGGGAAGATAGGAATCTCAGAGAGACTAAAACGTCTTGTCAGAAGGGAAGTGCTGGGTAAGGGATCATGGGTCACTTTATGTCTGATTTTGATTTTTCTTGCATGCATTATAGCATCCTTAATGACTCTTTAAAAGGAAAAGATGCATGAAATCTATTCAGATTCAAAATTATTGTTTTCTCAACTTCATGAATTTTGACATAAGGACATTTGAATGCTATTCAGATTTCCACAGCATCATCAAATGAGAGGTTATTTTGTTTTTGTTTTTTACTAAGTAAACATTCCAGAAAATACTGTTATGAAATAATTATGTCTGTCAAATTCCAACACTAGGCAGTTAGCCTGGGGGATATGAAAAAGGCATCTGGAATATTCAGCTTCACATTTGCGAAGACTTGAGAGTGATACACTTAACACCATTCAGTAACAAACTCCAGGAATGTGCATGCACTGTCAAGTATTTTAACCTGATAGTGAGATGTGAGGTGAAACATACAGTTTCCTGAGTCTCTGGAGACCAGGAGCACGAGTCCCGACTCTGTCACCAGCCAGCTGTTGGATTTGTCACACCACAGACCATATTTGTCTTTTGTAAATAAGTAGTTGTTTTTGGACGCTCAGTTCTGAAATTCTATGAAAAAAATCACCAAAGGATATTTTAACTGTTGGAAGTGGTGTGAAAGTTTTCTTGTGATTATTTTAAGAACGTTTACCCTTTAATGCCCTTAACAATTGGGTAACTGAGGGCTCTGGCATGAAGTGTAAGAGGACCAGAGAGCCACGCCAACATTCCTGGACCCGGTGGCTGTTGTTCAATGAGCCGGGGTAATGGGGAAGGGGGGATTTCATAGTAGGAGAGAGGCAGACTTTATTTATGGATAATGGCACTTTGACATCACTTGATATTTGGTATTAGGGTTTTAATCTTGCTACAATATATAGCACTGATTGTAGACGCAAGTGAAGTTAGAATTTACTTGTTGGACATTGTGTGATCTAATTCTGATGTAATGACTGTAAGAACAAGGTGGTAAAGGTAAAAATATAAATGACAGATGTTTTTTTAAAATCCTCAGTTTCCAGGACTCAGTGGATTGTAAATGAGATGAAGAAAGGCATGAGGATGGCTCTGAGGGTTGAGTTTGAACAGATGAGGGAGGTTTCAGTGCTGTTGCGATCGGTAATAATAACAGTTCGGGACTTAGCTGGAAATTCTAGCATTTCCTAAGAGAGGGTAATGATGTATAATGAGAACTGATGGGATTCCCTCTTTGGAAAAAACGTTTATGGAGAAATGTGTCTGTCTACCCTCCATTCTAAGTTTGTTCAGTAATGCTGAATGCATCCTGAAATTTTCCTAACTGCATATTTTTTATTGAAAGCTATTTTTAAATCCTCCCAAATTTTGTAAAAATCAGAAAAGTATTAAAATTCGAAAGGCATGCATTTATATTCATGATTTTGAAAGCCAGTTCACCTATTTTTTTAATATGTGGACAAGCAGTGAATTTTGTATTTTCATAACACTTGGAAATCATTAGAAGCCTAATGGTTTATTTGAATCAAAGGCACTTACTAACAAATTAGAATTAAAATAAGCATCAATGGATCATAGTAAATAAATATATTCACTGTTTCTATTTTAACTTGTGTGCTTACTTAGGTGATACAGTAAACAGAATTCACTATTCTATCCCTGTCTTCAAGGAGGTGAGGTTTTAGATGGAAAAATAAACTATATGCACAAGAAAACATCGAAGACCGGAAGTTTAGTGGTGGGATTCACAGCAAATCCAGGGAGGAAGAGGAGAACTCAGGAGGAATAGCTGGAAGCCCCAGCAGGAATGCTCTGAACTTGACCCTCCAGGATGAGCATGGTTTGGAGGATGAGCAGTACTTGGGCACAACTGGGCAGTCAGCCTGCATGCTGAGGCAGTGGTGGATGACAGGACATGACAAGAACGATCTTGTCATGGGTGTGACAAGATGGGTATTGATGGGTATTTCCTGGGTCTTATAGGCGATCCCGCCAGGAAGTCTCTTAGAAGGCCAGGCAGACCCTCAGCAGGAGGTGAGGAAGATGGGCACCAGCAGGTGAGGGTCAGGAGGGAGGTTTTTTGCAAGACATGGGTGAGTGGTTTGGGAGCAGTGGAAAGATGGAGTCAGAGATTATCTCCAGGAGTGGGGAGTGTGAGCATCTTTAAGAAGAGTGAGGAGGTAAGAAAGTGATACCGATTGGGAAGACAGTGCATCCATGGGCTTTGTGGGCTCACAGAATCATCTGGCTGCACACTTGGCTTTCTTATGCATCTGGGCTTTGCTCCTGAACTCTCTGTGATGCTTAGTGCAGGTGAAGCTTCACAGCCCCTGTGGCGAAGTCCCAAGGAGCCCGTTCTGTCTCAGCCGGGCTCAGGGCTGCCCCGGAGCTAAGTTAGGTAGCTCGTGTTACTAGTGTCCCAGGAGAGAGCTGGGTGAGCGCACGGGCTGGCAATGACAAGTCACAGTTAGGCTGATGGACGGCAGTCACGCACACAGACAGTCCTTGAAAGAATGAGCTGTAGAAAACGAGGAACAGCATTCTTACCTCCTTCTGCTGTGATGGGCCAGCAGTTGTCTTGTTGTGGCTGTCACGTATTAGGAATTGATGCCCTCACCACGTTGTTTGAGGTGGAACATTCTAGCATGTGGTTTGACAATTACATTGCATTTGTTGTAGAGTAATAAAAGTAACAACGTGTGAGTAATAACAGCAGCAATAAATCCAAGTACTATTGGTAATCCTTTATATTTATAGAGTGTACTTATAAAGGGCTCAAAGTGTTTTCGTAAATCTTTTACTTTTTCTTATAAAAATCTCCACAATATGGGGGCAGAAAGAAAGAAGCGTCACTCTGTATAGTGAGCACTTGGAAACTGAAAAGGACAGGCTAAGGGACGTGAATCCGAGGATGGACTGAGTCTAGGACAGCATTTTGCAAGTATTTCCCCTGATCCTCCATCCTCTCCAACTGGTCCTCACGTCCCGGGCCCCTGGCCATCTGATTACGATGTTCTCAGCCTCTCTCCAGTGGGGACCCTTTCATTCATCACTCACTCACCTTCTTCCCCTTGGGGTCTTTAGACATCAGCCAGTAGGGGTGACTTTGCCTTCCTCCCAGACTTTTTTTTTGTGCCATGAGTAGAAACACAAACCAAAGAGAGGAAAGAACAGTCTTTGGGGAATCAGGACTCTTGTCAAATGTTGCCTCCAGTATAATCTCTTGGGGATTAGTGTGAGGTTCATTTGGTGTGGGTAAACTTGACATGTTTCTTGATCCAATGTGGAAAATTTTCTGCGGAAAATAAAATGTAACAGTTATTTTATGAGTGAAGAATCATGAAGCCCCCCATGGGACTTTTCAAAATGATTTTCATTCCTTTTTTGGCTAAATCAAGTGACCATTCCTTAGCGGATGAGAAGAGACTAGGTACCTCGTCTTCTATAGTTTGTCAGGATGTGTCTTAGTTCCCCCATTCCTGTCTCAGTGAGAATGGCTGGAGGACCCCGGGGTGGGCACATCCAGTGCTGGGGGGAGTTCCTCCTGGAACGGAGACCGAGTAGCAGGAGAGGGAGGGACCGCTTCAAAAGCTGCAGAGGGAACACCCTCTGTAGCGGGAATCGTCATCTTGATTCTGTGCTTATTCAACTGCTTGACGTGTGTGCTTGACTTTCTCTATGCTGCCACCATTTATTTCGGTTGTGACAAACTCTCCAGTCTGTCTTGCTTAGGATCTTGTGATTTTCTAAGATTATTTCCAGGATTAAGAGAGAGAGCGTAGATGAAAGTGCCTGACATACTGAGTGGTGCAGGGCAGGTGTTCTGTACGTGCTGCTTCCCTCCCCTTCAGGTTCATGTCCATCTTCATGGAGACACACATCTGAAGTCAGGGCCCAGTCCGTTCATTTGGTTCCTAAGCAAATAGTAGACGCTGAGATCCACGGGCGAAAATAGTAAATGAGCATCAGCTTGTATTTCTCTATTAAAGTAAAAAAAAGTATGATGTTGATCTGGATATTGCCATATAAAAACAAATAAATGCAAGTATAGACATCATAGAGTTTGAGACACTGGACATTAAAATTATATGTTATACTACTAGTAAATGACTGTTTTAAAAATAACTTATTGATGTGTTCCTAATTGTCCTCCTCCAATTTTCCCATCGTTTCATTTAATGGATTTAGTTTTTCTTAAGTGATATGGAAAAAAATCGGAAAGTTTTTCTATGGGTAAAATAATAATATAAATCAATTTGACAGGAATGCTCAAGTTTCTGTTAAAAAATCATCATTGAAAGTGTCTTGTTAAAAATATGCAAATATATTACAATATATTTCAATTATGGTATTTATGATAGATACACGTAGAAGTTTCTCATTTCCCACCTTGTTCTAGTTATTGGCTCTACTTATATTGATATTTAATTTCATAAGCTATCAGAACCTATATTCAATCTGGTTTTAATTTCTACCCTGTTTTGCTATCAGGTTACATCAAATTATATAATTATATATTGTAAAGGATTTCAGTTCTTCTCAGCTTTGCATTTGGCCCTGAAGATGCTTCAGGACTATAGACTAAAATTTAAAGAATCAACAATAGTTAATCAAATGCTTGAAATAGTTAAGGTACTTTAAGCAATTTGTGATTTTCAAAGTTGAGAATATAAACATGTTGAGTTTTATTTTTTGGACATATTATCCCTGGACAAAAACAAACAAAGAACACAGACCTTTAAAGAGAAGTTACTTTTTAAATTCTGCTGCAAAAAAGAAAAATGAAAAACTACCACTCTGTCTTGCAATGTGTTCCGACAATAATTGAATTACATTCTTTGTAATTAAATGTGGCGTACAGTTGGCCGAACTCATTTCATTGTACTTCAGGGTGTCCCTTTATGTAAGTGGATGCCTGTATGCATGTCTGTTTTTGTCAGTAAAACTGAAAGAAGTGTCCACCTTTGAGTGTGACATGTTGTTTGTGGTCACCTGGTGTCCCTTGGAGAGTACAGGTGGCTCATTTAGAAGCAGCCATATGTTATGTGGGTGGCTGCCTGTGAATGGGCTGCCCTGTACTGGCATCCTGCTTTCACAGAAACCTCAGGAAGCACGGGAGTCTCCAGCTCTGTCAGCAGTTCCGCACCTGAAACGTCGATGTTTGTCCATTCCGTTCTCCTTAAGCACTTGTTGGTGTGAGAGTATCGCTGCCGATGGAGCTCTGAGCCCTGAGGGCCGGGCTTTGCCTGCACATGCAACCACAGTGCAGTGTTGTGTGAGACTTACCACATAGTAAGTGCTTAACAAGCGTGTGTTCAATTAATGACTGGGTGTCCCTTTAAGATGTATGATATTAACTGTTGTTTTTCTTCCTGTACAGATTGTGAGCTCCTGGTGGGGCAGGACTGAGGTTAATTAATTTTTTATCTTCAGCACCTAGTAGAATGCATGACACACAGTAGGCACTTTATATATGCATGTCAACTAGGTGATTTAATTAATGAATTAAGGTTGTAGGTCAGAAGACAAGATGCTCCAGATTTATGTTCCTAACTATATTAGTGAAATTATCTCATTTTTTTCACTTTATGCCTATTAACGTAGTGGGTTAAAAATTATATTGAGAAATTATACTCTCCAACACATTTTATCCATAAAAAAGTAATATTACTAGACTAAGCTACTGTTTATAATTTACTACCTTCATCATCAGGTAGGAATCATGATTAAAAATACATTTTAGGAGAAGAGTATTAATAGCTTACATTTACAATCAGAGTAGTGGTATTTATGTCAACATGAAAACATTTTTGCTTGAAACTAAAATGTGTAAAGGACATGGATCATCTGAACAGATTCAGTAGTTGTGCCAGACAAACATTAGTATTTATCAGATAACTTGAGGCTCATTCTGTTTGGTGAAAGGAGCCATCCTTATAAAACTTTACAGATGTTCCTGTTAAAAAAATATTCTGTGCATGTCCTACTATTATTAACCTCCAATATAAAAAGAAGTGAATACAACAGAACAGAAATAATTAAGAAAAAGTAGAAAAACTAATAAAGAATAGGGGCCCAGGACAACAGAGAACAGAAATACGCATTTGTTAGGATTATGTCCATGTTGACTCATATTTTATGTATTTCTATTGCTTGGATACTCATCACAATCTGTTGTTATTTGTTATTATATCTGATTCCTGTGTCGGACAGTAAGCTCTCTAAGGCCTGGTACCTTCTTGTTCTTGTGTCAAAATTTTGCAAATCTTGTTTGTTTTTAATTATTTCATGGAAGAAGTTGTTGATGAAGGATTTTCTTGTTTTCCTGGATAAATTCACTGGATCTGTAATGAGACGACACCAATGTTACAAGCTGATGACGTTGATTCTTCTGTTTTCTGCCTGACATGCAAGCCCTACCTCTCTTGTACCAGCTCGTTCCCTCTCTTGTCTTCTCTCTTCACAGACCATCTCTCTGCAGCCTCCAGTCACCTCTCAAGCTCCCTCCACCTGATAAAATGTTTGCAAGCTTCACACACACACATAATCTTACCTCATCCACTACCATGTATCCCCTGCTACAACCTACCTTTCAGCACTAAATATCTTTTTGTTTTCCTGCCTTTTTTTCTCACTCCAATCCATACTCTATAGGACTACTGATTATCTCTCTGAAGTGCAGATATATTTGCGTGACTTTCTGTGCAGCTGCCCTGGCTTCTCCACGACCCTGTTACATACGGACTCAGTCTCAACTCCCTGGGCTCCAATCCAGCCCTTTCCCTTCTCGCCCATATCCACTCTGTCTTCTCTTCAGTCCTATTCCCACTCCACCTCCACATGCTTAAAACGAAGCTTCAGCAAATACAGATGCTCCCAGAAATTGTTCTGCACTCCAAGATACACCACATTCTTCCGAACTCCCATGCGTCTGTGAAGACTTTACCTGGAGTTTCTCCCTCTAGTTTTATCACTCCCGACACCGACTAGGCTTCTGGACCAGCTCAGGTCTTATCCCAACACTCCTGCTTCCTTTGCTGCCCCTCTCAACCTTCACAGGAACCTCTACTGTAACATCTATTCTTTTTAAAATACTTATTTTCCTATCTGTATAATTAACTAGACTATGGAAGATAAGGGGCCATGTTTCATTCAGCACTTCTCACAACATGTAATAAAGCCCCAGAAGTGATACTAAATGTGTCTGGAAATTTGGACAATGCTCTGATAATATGTTCTTACCATAGTGTGTGTTAGAATAATATTCACCCTTTGGATGTGTTTAAAAACTGATTCAGAGTAAAATGCCTTCATCCATCCATTTTCGTGCAGATGCCTCATCCTGATCTTGCCCCAGGTTCCCTGAATCATCAGCTTTAAATGTCCTCTACACGGACCAATAGGTGTGTATAGTGTTAAAGATCTGTGAGAAGGTGAATACTATGAATTCTTCCAGGAAGCCTTCTCAGAACTGGTGTTAACAATTGGAACCACTGGGTAGCTCTACTCAAACTCAGAGTATAGTCAACATTAAAGATTTGTTTTGGAATTATATAATATATTCAGAATTCCACAACATTTCAAGATGGACTCCTGGAATTCCTAGCTGTGATTACCTTGCTTTATGATACCTTAGTGACATGTGTGATAAAAACCAACATGGTTCCAGAAAAAATAGGTAATTTCTTTGGTTATATGATTCTCATTCTGGACTTTTACAGGGTTTTGTTGTCTAGTTTTGTTTTTCACTCTGAAGCTCAGAAGTTCTGAGCTCTTTTAAGCTTTTCCGTTTAAAAATTACCACCATCCTTATGATTAATGCTACTTGGGTAAAATTCAGAGTGTCTTTCCACAGGGGTGGCTGACATAATCACAAAATAATAGCAGCAGTAATAAAACTTAGCACGTGGGGAAAAGAAATGGGTTAAATGAAAAAAAAAGCTGAACAAAAAAACCCAATTTGAAATCAATAACAGACATGGCTAAACAAACAGCACAGATATATAATTTAATAGATAATAATTTAAAAATCAAACACACACACACACACACACACACACACAAATACTTCACCCAGAATTTCATTCTTAAATAATGAGAGTTGCATTTAGAAACATGAATTAATCAAATACTTCATGAAATTCCCTGTTAATGAACTTGTCACGTGAACCACAAAAATTAGTTTTAGCAGTGCTCTCCTCCCGGATACAATTTCTTCTAGGTAACTGCAAATAAAGGAAGTTAATAAAAAGGAATTTTTAACAGTTCTTCGTTTACTGAATGAAA
Organism: Neophocaena asiaeorientalis asiaeorientalis; assembly: GCF_003031525.2. Taxonomy (NCBI): domain Eukaryota; kingdom Metazoa; phylum Chordata; class Mammalia; order Artiodactyla; family Phocoenidae; genus Neophocaena; species Neophocaena asiaeorientalis. The sequence goes on along the minus strand of NW_020175446.1, from coordinate 1,220,585 downwards.
ACGAGCTGTTGTTGCTGTTTTTGCATATGGCAACCTTTCTTAGATTACTAACTTCCAATTTTTTTACAAAGAAGTACATTATTCAAGTTGAATTAAGTCTTAGGTAGAGTTATGAGATAATGTTTCTATAAGCATGCAAGGCTTTATCAGTGGTTCATAGGAGAAGATAACAGAGATTCTTAAATGATAAGGATTCTTTGTCAGTCATGTACTCAAAGCTCACCTGAGCATGAAGGTAATTTCTCAAGAGTCCCTCGGATGGAGGACAAAGAGTTCACATGACTGTGACCCTCATGGTTCATCTTGGGTGTATGAAGTGGATTAAATCTACAGCAGCTTCTTTTCAAACATAAGTGCTTGATTTTGAAGATAAGAACTAGTCCAAACACTTGAGAGTTAAGTGGAAGTCTCTTATAAAACTAATATTTTGTTAGACTTTAAAGAGATATAGGATTTAATCCTTTAAAACATTAAGACTGGGTAATTACCGCAAAAGAGGTGGAGTAATAATTTTCATCTGCCTGATGTTGGGAGCTTGTTTTGACTAGAACATTTTGTTCAGAGCATCTTTGCTGCTTATGTGACTATGAAGAAATCAGTGGAAAACAGAAAGAACTAGAATTACTAAATCGTTTCAAGCAACAATTGCAATTCTTAATAGGTAATGTTTTGAAACAAATAACTTGATTTAATCTTCCTAACGTTTCTATGGCTTTAAGAAAATACAGAAAATCGGTATTTATACACTGATTTATGGCAGGCTACTGGCTTCAAGATAAAAAAGGATAACTTCTCTATATTTTTAAACCATTATTCTATAGCAGCCTTAAGAGTGATCGTTTTAAAGTCTTTTAGATTCAGGGACTTCCCTGGTAGCACTGTGGTTAAGAATCCGCCTGCCAACGCAGGGGAAATGGTTTCAATCCCTGGTCCGGGAAGATCCCACATGCTGCGGAGCAACTAAGCCCATGTGCCACAACTACTGAGCCTGTGCTCTAGAGCCCATGAGCCACAGCTACTGAAGCCCACATGCCACAACTACTGAAGCCCACCCACCTAGAGCCGTGCTCTGCAACAAGAGAAGCCACTGCAATGAGAAGCCTGCGCACCACATCGAAGAGTAGCCCCCGCTTGCTACAACTAGAGTAAAGCCTGCACTCAGCAACGAAGACCCAACGCAGCCAAAAATAAATAAATAAAATAAATAAATTAAAAAAAATTTTTTTTTAATTTAAAGTCTTTTAGATTCAAGTTAAAATGGAAGTATCTCTTCTTTGGAGGACTATCTTTGTAGATCTAAATATAAATCTAAGAAAATAATTTTTGAGATTTTTTAATAACTACAGAAAAATATTTTTCCTGAAAGGGACACAAAATCAACAGCACAAAACTTTATATTGTCATTGAAGAGCTCTGCTGTTATACATCGATTCAACTTATTTCACCAGTGTTTAAAAGCAGCGTTGAAAATTTTAAGAGACAATGATAATATTACACCCTAACCACATAGCAAGCAGAGCTCAATTGAAATGAGTGTCATTCAGTTTGTGAAGAGAGAGGCTGCAGAAGGGCTGTGTATCTACTGCGTGTGGACAGACTGAGTCCAAGCATCAAACTGGTTCACTGCACAAGCAACAAGAAACAAATTTGGGGTTTCTAGAGCTCCTTCTCTAATCCTTTCAAGATGTTGATTGAATGCTTCCTCTAGGAATAAATGTCTATGATACTGCCTGTAACTGTGCATGAATTATTAAACCCTGTCAGAAGTTTTGAACAAACAAAGCTCCCTTCACTGAGTTGGAAAACTAAACTTGGGAATATCAAAATAATAAATAAAGATAATAAACACTTTTCAAGTTTCTGACAAGAAGAGGAATATATTGGGCTTCCCTGGTGGCGCAGTTGTTGAGAGTCCTCCTGCCGATGCGGGGGACACGGGTTTGTGCCCCAGTCCAGGAAGATCCCACATGCCGCAGAGTGGCTGGGCCCGTGAGCCATGGCCACTGAGCCTGTGCGTCCAGAGCCTGTGGTCCACAACGGGAGAGGCCACAACAGTGAGAGGCCCACGTACCGCAAAAAAAAAAAAGAACAGGAATATATTGCATATAATGACTTTAGGTAGGTCTAGAAGCTTCAGGCACTTAGGAACCAAGTGTAGGACTTTTTACAAAATAACATATTTCACGATATTGTCAAGGACTTAACTGATCTTTTGAAAAAATAAATGGAATCATAAGGAAAACAGGACAGCTGGTAGTGGGAAGAGTAACTGCCCTTTCAAAAATAGCTTGTCTCATAGCTCAGGGAGATCAGCTCAGTGCTTTATGACCACCTAGAGGGGTGGGTTAGGGAGGGTGGGAGGGAGATGCAAGAAGGAGGAGATATGGGGGGATATATGTATATGTATAGCTGATTCATTTTACTGTAAAGCAGAAACTAACACACCATTGTAAAGCAGTTATACTCCAGTAAAGATGTTAAAAAAAAAAATAGCTTGGCCCAACTCTGCATGATGAGGTGTGGTTTAGAAAACAAAATCTTTCAAGACTGAGTGATAGAAAAAGCAATAAAACAGACATTTTTATAATAATTCAACACAAAGTTTAGCAGTCATTTTTATTGGTACATCTGTGTTTACTTGTTCATTTTTCAATGTTTCTTCCTTCCTTCCTCCAAAAAGGTTTTAATGCAGGTTTTGGGGCAGAGGAAAACGTTTCTTCAAGCTAATTTTAATATAAGATTTGGGGGTTTTAGAACTTTGATAACTTGTTTGATGGAAAACTTTAAAAGCCATGCTCTCTGAACTTAGAGGGAAAGTCTGGATAACCTTTAAGCATGAGTGTTTATCTGTGAAGTGGATGGCTAATGAGACAGCACGTAAATCACCAGGAAAGTCAGTGTCATTACTTTATCTTTTATAGGCATCAATCTCCAGGGAGGACAGTTTTTCATAACAAATTCTTCTGTGTAACCAGGAAATAATTCACTGTCAGAATAAAAGGTCTCTGGCAAGTCAGCTGGACCATTTCTTTGTCCACCCCTTAATCATCCTCAGAAGTTCTGTGTGTTTCAAAGTTTAGTCTTAAAAAATTAGATGGAATATTGCCGACTTTGCAGAAGTGAGTCTCAGCCTTCACCAAAAACTGAGAAATTATCAATATCTTTTAAAGTTATTTACATCTAGCTTTCACAATCTAATCCTGGATTTTAAACATCTCCATTTCCAAAATAGGTATTTATTCAACAAGCATTTTATAAACTTAAAAAATCCAGGTTTCAGGTGCTCCTAGAAAAATCAGAAGCTTGGGTCAGAGGGAGTGTGAATTTCAGCAGGACAGCAGGGCGTCACTGTCTCCTGGGCTGCTGTCCTGCACGGCCTTGCTCTGCGTTGGTAAGACCTGCATGGCCCCATTAGCACTTGAGCTTGGCACCTCTCATGTAGGTTTTACTTCACCAAGGTTTCTGTCACAGGGGTACAAACAAAAGGGATAGATGTTTGACTCTTTCTGTTCATAATTTTGAGACATGGATTTTGTCTCCTGCATATGTCCAATTTTATGCACCACTGACACTTGATACTCAGATACCTAATTTGACTTCCAAATGGTGAAACAGTTTGAAACATTGGTTATTATTACCATTGGTAGTGGAGCCCTACTCCAGCCATCACTCCAGCTTGTCATTCTGCTCCAGCCAGTGGTGGCTTCCGGTCCTTGTCACCATGGGCAGTGGTGCTTTCAAAAGCACTGCTCTGATGCTGTCTCTTCCAAGCCCCAAACCAAATAAAGCAGTAACAACAAAGACTTGCTTCCTCTTTCCATTCTGTACAAAGAAAAGCTAGAGCTAAATAACCTGCAGTCTGCAGCACGTGAGCAAGGGTGGTGGTTTGTCCTAAGCGAGTTCAGAAGCTCGCTTCCTTTCCCGGTGGTGCTGGGACTATGCATCAGACTAGCCTTGTCAGATATTTGCATGAGCCCTGAAACCCTATGTGACTGGGGCCCTTCCCCTTAATTCCGATCCCCTTCGTGGTAATTTAAAATATCCTTGTTTCGTGCTGAAATTGACATACTGTTACGCACTTTCCTTCTGGGCATCTTTTTTTTTTAAATATATTTAAAAATTATTTTAAAATTAATTTTATTTATTTTTGGCTGCATTGGGTCTTTGTTGCTGTGCGCTGGCTTCCTCTAGTTGCGGCGAGCAGGGCCTGCTCTTCATAGCGGTGGGAGGGCTTCTCATTGCGGTGGCATCTCTTGTTGTGGAGCACGTGCTCTAGGCACATGGGCTTCAGTAGTTGTGGCATGTGGGCTCAGTAATTGTGGCTCGCAGGCTCTAGAGTGCAGGCTCAGTAGTTGTGGCTCACGGGCTTAGCTGGTCTGCGGCATGTGGGATCTTCCCAGACCAGAGATCGAACCCGTGTCCGCTGCATTGGCAGGCGGATTCTTAACCACTGCGCCACCAGGGAAATCCCTCCTTCTGGGCATCTTGAATTACAACTATTTGCATTTCTTACATAGATATACACAGAGTTCTTGTAAAGGCACAGTAGGTAAAGACTGACATTTTATAGAAGGAAACTGTAAAGAGGGAAATTTTCTTGGCAACTGTATGTAAATTACCAAATGTGTACTCATTTCCCTCCCATATACAAACCTGAAGAACTCAATCTTGATTATGTAGGTATTATGAGGGTAGATGATAGTGTGAATTTAAAGGTATATCTTCCTCAATGGAAAGCATTCAGAATGCAAATTTGACAGGCAGACAGCAAAATCACACGTTCATTTTTTAAATTTTTATTTATTTATTTTTGTGAAAAGGAAAATGTCAAAGTTAGGTGGAAATAGATGTGATCCCATGTGGTCCCTCAAGTTTCCAGCTCTGCTTTGCTTCATGGTCAAAATTTGCATCATGATATGAGGAGAGAGATTTGTTAGTGTAGAGCTGTCTTCACAGATGGCCTTAAATTATTGCCTCATGCAAAAGAAATGTACGGTTCTCAGTAACGCAGAGGCTAAATCTTCATTTCTATCATCTGTTTCTTTGAGTCTCAGAGCTTAGCTTGATGAAGTCATTACCATGATTCATTATCATGATTCATTCTGGGGTTTCTGCTGTACACGGAGGGACTTAGGAGTCTCTCACCCTGGCCCTTGGGACCACAGCAGGTGGGACAGAGAGCCCGGCTCCCATGAGCAGAAAGGACTTGTTAACTTCCCGAGAAGCTTGAGATCTGGGAGTTTTAGAGGAAGTGGGCCTGGGGGCGGGGGCTCGAGTGAGCACAGGCAGTAAAGACCCTGATAAGCACCAGCTGGCGGCGAGGGGTGGCCCTGCTGGAAGGTCCCAGGTGTGGCAAAGAGGGGATGTGGACGCAGGAAAGGCATACATGAAGCTCACTGGAGAATCCAGAAGGCTGGCTGGACATATGGGTTACCTGATGACAGTTTGGAACTCTTTACTCAAAGATTGTGTTACTCAAAGTGGGGTCTAGCTGCTCGCCACTTGAAGGCTAATCCTCGAGAGGCAAGATTGGTGGAAAGGAAAGTTTGCTTTATTCCAGAGGCTGGTAACTGGGGGAGAAGGTGGACTTGTATCCAAAGGCTGACTGCCCCGTGACAACCAGCGGGCAAGAGCTTTTATAGGTGGAGGGAGGGAGCTATGTGCAGAAACAGCACAGTCAGCTCCGACGGCCATCTTGAAATTGGTCATGATCAGCGTCATCTTGACTGTTTTAAGTAGTTAGTCTTCAGTTCCAGGGTCAGTTTGTTAACATTTCTTTGAGGCCAGTTCTCAGAATTGTGGCAGCTTGTGTCATGGCTGCAGTCTGGTCATGATGTAGTTAACTTCTTCCACCTGATAGGGGTTTCCGTATCTACATAACAGCTCAAAGGATATGACTCTGAATATTATCTATAGCCCTTGAGGAGGAACTAAAGGTCCTTGACTTTGCTTAATGACTAAACTGTTATTATTTTGTCCTGTTTGAATGCTTTCCTTTGTTTCTGCATTTTCTCACTTCTCCGATTAAACTTTTTCTTTGGCTAAAGTTTTCTACAGACAAAAGGCAGGTGGAGGCCATGGTCCTGCTCTGTTTCACTTGTAAGTATATCAATAGATAGGAACAAATAAAGTGATCGAACCCCAAGAAACAACCAATGGTTAACAGATAGACCCAATCAAGACTCACATGTATTTCCCCATTTTTAAATTCAGAGTCGTCTTTTTCTTTCTACACTTCAAGGGACATTTGACAACCTGGTCTATTTCATCGATATTTTAACGCCAATATAGACGCCACTGTTAACGTTTTTCTACTAACTCCTTCCTTCTTTTCTCATAGGTTTTGACCTAGTGAAATGTGAGGATCCGGGGATCCCTAACTATGGCTACAGGATCCGGGATGAAGGCCACTTCACGGACACAGTGGTTCTGTACAGCTGTAACCCAGGCTACGCCATGCACGGCGGCAACACTCTGACCTGTCTGAGTGGTGACCGGAGAGTGTGGGACAGACCACTGCCCTCCTGTGTAGGTGAGTTACTTACAGGTGCACAATGAGAGCTGGAGGCCCACGCATGTGCTCTGACTTAGTTCTTACAGAGGAAGGGGGAAGGATTTCCACTGCTCTCTCTCCAGTATGGGTTTTTATGTATTCCTAATATTTGTGTGAGTGTGTGTGTTTGTTTTTTTTCTTTTTTTAGGTAGGAAAGACAGATCTCCTAGTACTATTTTATTGAGGCTCTCTGCACAGAATTATTATTAGAAATATAACACAGTGTTTCACTGTTTTATTCTCTTGACTTTGCACAGAGGATACTGCCTTTCCATCAAGATAATGCTAGGGAACAAGTAAAGGAAAGCAATGACAGGGACAGACAGATGGCTGTGATTGTTTTCCTGTGTGTACAACACAGATGTGATGGTCTGGGCTTTTAAAGGTAGTTACAGGAAGCCTCTAATGCCTGGAGTAAACTTCCCTGTGTTTCTGTATCCCTTTCAGCGGAATGTGGTGGTCAGATCCACGCTGCCACTTCAGGACGCATCTTGTCTCCTGGCTACCCCGCTCCATATGACAACAACCTCCACTGCACCTGGGTTGTAGAGGCAGACCCGGGAAAGACCATCAGGTACTTGTTTTATTGGGTTTCAGTGATTTGAGGATAGAAGCATGGCTCCTATTCTTGTAGTGGAGATAGTGGTACATCCATTATTACCCACTATTAGATTTAAGTTTCTGAGTTAAAGAAGAAAATGTAAACACATGGCCAAGGTTTTTGTTGGTTTGCATGCTCACTTTGGTATTCCTTTGAAAATTTGTGTTAAGCCATCCATAGTAAAGATAAAAAAAGTAAATACCTCAGTTAGCTTTGGCTGCGTAACAAGTGGGCCCCCGAAACTTAGTTGCTGCAAACGATGATTTATGTGCTCATGTCTTTGTGGGTTGCCCAGGCAGTTCTGGTTGGTTGGGGTGGGCGGTCTAGGAGGGCCTCATGCAGGTTTGGGGGGCTCAGCTGGATGGTTAAAGGCTGGGGTCTCTCCACTCCAGGTTCTGTTCCTTCAGGAAACTAATGATGGTAGAAGGTTCCTAGAAGCAAGAGATGGAGACTTTGCAAACTTTTGCTTGCATCACATTTGCTGATGTGCCATCTGCCAAAGCAGGTCTCAGGGGCAAGATAAAGTTTGAAGAAATATAATCTACCCCTTAATGGGAAGAGAATCAGTTATATTGAAAAGGTTCTGCATATAGAGGTGGAAGAGGTGTGTGATTATTTTATGATATTCCAAAGTAAGTTTGAAGGAGACCAAGAAAGTATTCCAATCTAAAGTTACACGTATAACAGAAAATCATGAAAAATCTCAGATAATTGTGCAAACATTTCAACAGAAAGTATTACTCTATTTCAGTCGATAGTCCTAAATGATGGTAATTTTTTTAATTAACAAGTAAACCAACAAAAAGTAAAATTCTCCATGTGCCAGTCAAAAGGCTGTGTCAAAACCACAGTACGTAAAGCAAAAAGTAATTTCAAAATAAGCTGTTCTTTAATTATAGATATTGATGAACAAGGAGAGAATGTACATTCTTTAGTCACGCTTCATAAAATCCCTTTTCTCCTCCCATTAACTCTCCTCTTTCATTGTATTCTTTTGAAACCTCCCCGGAAAGTTAATTTTTTAAAAAACTCTGTACCCCACCTCCCAACAGCCTTAATCCACGTGCCTCTGTTCCTTTTCCTCTTCCCTGTGTTATTGCACTGACCAAAGACTAAAAGAATCCAGGCAACTCAACTCTGAAATATGTGAAGAAGCTGAAAGAGACAGGTGCAAAGCAGAAACCTCTTTCTGGGGCAAGTGGATACATGAAAACATTTATGAACTAGTGGGTTTTGTCCTTATTCACAAAAGGTTTGCCCAGCAAACTTAGTAAATTTATCATACTGCAACTTTATAACTTAGTAAAAAAGTGAAACGGGACAAGGAGGAGTGAGGTGACCTGCTGATTCCATTCAGTGTTGCTGTTTCTCATCAGGTGACTTCCATCCTCCCTGAAATTCACCAGACTTCCTTGAAGTTTGATCACATTTACATCTTGGGAGTGAGTTAAACTGACATGGCACAAACTATTACCACTTTCAAACCCTCCAAAAGAAATATTCTTACTATGTACAAGGAGCAAGGGAAGGAATTTAAAGCATGTAAATATTGCAAAAAACATTATTTTATAATAACTCATTTAAAAATTAACTTATGTCATTAAAAAAAATGATTAGGTAGTTATGGATCCATTGGGACACAAATAAGGCATATTTGAGGAACAGAATTTAAGAGTCTGTATTCTTCATAAAAATCAACATAGTCACTTATCCAGTGAACTAAATAGAATTAAATACTACTTCTTAACTTTGAATTCCTGAACACTTGATCTGAATAATCCAAAAGCCATTACACTGAATTTGATTGTGAAAAATCCTAGGAATCATCTGTGATTCATAAAATGACTTTACATAAACAGGATATATTTCCTTTTAGGCTGATTTCAAAATTTTCTATTTCTGACACATCTCCTTGTGATTTGTTTCCAAAGAATTGGAAAGAGCACTTGTTCCCCTAATGCAAACCAAGTGATGAATTCACTCTTTGCAGGTGAATGTAATACTTCATTAACATTTTAGTAAGAACAGAGAAAAGAAATTAATAAAGAATGAGTTGAAGTAATAAAAAATGTACAGCTTTTGCATCATGAACTGACTTTGTCATTTAACCATTAATGTTCTAGAAAAAAAAAAGACATTGCCTATACCACTTTATTGTTTGGGGAATTTTTTTCTTCTTGTACGTATCTTTCAAGTTACTCAATTTGTAAACAGATCTTTTTCATTTAAGGCATAAAGCCCTTCATAATAAGGAAGTTAAGAAGCAAACATCAGTACTTGTAATTAATTTACTCCATTGGTATTCAACCTCATCCCAAAATGTTTCTGGTGATTTCTCTTCATTAAGAAAATATGTACTATTTTTTAGTATGGCCATTTGGAAAATAACATACTTAAAAGTACATAATATACAATTTTAGGCTTAAAATGGTACTGATGCTAAGAAAAATAGGGCTTGGTCTTAGTTTGGATATTCTTTAGCTTAGTTTACTGAATTATTTCATTGGTATCATAGCCAGTATTTTATCTACATCGTTTGCTTGAAAATGAGGAATACATCAGTCATATAAACATGAGCCCAGGGTTTAATTTAAGTATTAAAAATTCTTAATATAAATGGAATTCATTACTATACATTCTATTATGATTTCTTTAAATGTCAGTGTTTTTCACTGTCAAAGAATAAATAAGGAGCAAGATCTCGGAAATTATAAAAGGTCTGGTTTCAACACTTCAGGCCAGTTATTACTGGGCCTATTTTGATTTCTTGGAGGTCCAAAGCAATTTCTGATTGCATATTGCTGTAACTTTTTGTTCGAGGTAATAGAAGACCCCAAAATAGTTTTTGTTATAGGGCACTTGGGTCTGGAAGAGGTTTGTAATTTTAACACGCATACTATAAAGCAGTTACCAGAATTAAATTTAATTAAAAGTCTAATCACAAGACACTGCAGTAACTTTAGCCACATTAAGAGTTATATGTAAGCATGTGTCTAAGAGACCCAGTGTGTTTCACTGCTGAGCACAGCTGTAATTTATACGATAACGGGAACAGCATTACAAACACCTTCAGCAGGCAGCATCAAGGCAATGTTTTTCATAATCTATGTGTATATTGTTCCCTGGCTTTAATTGCTTTTCTGCAAGTGTAATTGTCTGGAAAACTCACTTTGAAAGTATTTCTGTTCCTAATTGTTCCCAGGAAATTGCATTTGGAGGTGTAGTTGAGGGGGATTTTATTAGAAAAGCTCATGCAGTATTGAAAACATTAGAGGCCTATCAAAAGTGTATCAAGATTGTCAAAACTGTCCACATGCAGACTTTTAAAGAAAGTGAAATGTGGGATGTGATCCTGATCTCACCGCATCTGGCCGGATGGGCTGTAGAAAGATCGGGGTAGATGTGGTTTGGAGATCTAGGAATGTTTTAATTTATTTTTGACCAACCTTCAAGATCACTGTGAGACACAGACTAAGCAGGAGAAGGACGGGCAATTGATTCCACTTCACTGGACATTTGTCTCCAAACGTGAGGTCGGCATGTAGTAAATGTGCTGGGAACATGAGTTGGGAGTCTTTTGCTGACAAGACAGACAGGCGTGGGGCCTGGAACCCAAGCACCTCACACGCCCCTTTCCTGTCAGGGCCACAGCGGGGTATCCCGTCTATCTTTGTGGGTAAGGTGAGGAAATAACCGGTCAAGAGAATTCCAGCCATCCAAAGAAAAGAGAGCAGTAGCTCTTCAAAGTCTGCCCAGTGTCTGAGGCTGGGCTCTGGCCCTCCTTAGCTGGGGCTGTGGGAGCAGCTGCTGGGTTTAGGGAACCCGACCAGCTGCCTGCAGAGTGAGAGAGGGAGAACTCTGCAGGTACCCGCCACGGCACAAGATCCTCATGCAGGCGATTTCAGTTACCCCACTTCAGCTAAACAACGCCAGTGCCCCAACACAGGATTCAGATTTCAGTTGCAGACTTACTGTGAAGAATTGCATGAAGGACAGACTTCTCTATCAGCCCTTCGGCTCCCAGATCTCTGCATAAACAACAGAGACACGTCACAGCCAGTTCCTGATCGCGTCACGCGCCTTCCCGAGGGGGATTGCTGCGCTCAGCTCAGCCACAGACAGCAGAGTGTGTCCTCGTGTTGCTTCCTTGTCTCCCAGTGATAAACCCACTTGGCGTTTTACAAACACGGATCATCAAAAAGAGGACTGGCCATTGAAGATGAAAGTGTAGAAAGAATTGAAAAGTGGTAACACTGGAAGTGAAATTTCAATCAAACATAAATGGAGCTTAGGAGAAGCAGTTGATGGTGGGGACGTTGGTATGGCTGCTGTTCCAGGGATGAACGCCTCACAGGCACAAGGCAGGCACGCCAATTTCAGGATTATTATCATCCCCCCTGGGCCTCTTTCTACTTCTTTATTCCCTATTTCTGTTAATGCCTGTCTTCCTCAGAATGGCTGGAGGTTTTAATTTTCAGTATTCTACTCTTCCTTGTTTCTCCCTCACCAGTCTCCAATATTTTCCCAACTGAAAAAAACAAACAAACAGGTATTAATATATGTCTCACAGCATTCTTTTAGTGAACTACATTAAATTTCTTCATAATAGGCTCTGAGAAAAAATTAGTTGCATGCAAGCCAAATCCTTGTCAGCTCTACCCTTGTTTGTCTTTCTTCTTATCTGTGATTCCCAGTTCCTACTTCCCAGGCTCTTACTTTAATCTTCTCCCAGTGAGCCTTCCAAATCCGTCCTCCACCCCTCCATCTCTGAGCCACCTCTTTGCTAATCAGCGAACATAAGCTCCTTAACCAGAACTGTAACACCCTCTCGACTTGGCGTCTGGTCCCCTACAGGTTTACCTCCGACGGCTCATATGCAGGTTACATTTCAGCACAGATGAAGCGTGTATGAGTCTCCCATCCCAACCTTGTCATCACAGCTCTCTCGACCTGTGCTCCCCCCAGTTTCTCCTTGTTGCCTCACCTCCAGAGTCTTCCCATCTTTGGGGGCCCAGTTAAAAGGTCAACCCCTCAACAAGAATTTCATTCTTGTTATCTCATCTGCAAATAATCTGTGTTCTGCTCTGGACTCAGTGTTTGCCCTGCAGTTCCTTCCTTCTGAAGTAGGGTCTTCACTACATAGCAAGACATCCAGGCAAGCCTCTTAGTGTCACGAGCTCCTCCCTCCTTCCCACACTCCTGTGATCACACATCTCAGTAATCCTATGTGGTGCCCCAGGTCTGCTCTCCCACCAGTACTGCTGCTACTTCCCTAGTCCAGACCAGCATGACTCACTGGGCCTCTTCTCTGACCATCCTGCCAGGGCTGCCTCTCAACCACTGCTCCCACTCTAAGGAACATGTTTTATTTTTTTTCAATTAAAATATTAATTTTATATGGCTGAAAAATAAATGTATATCTAGACATCTTCAAAAGTATAAAAAAGAAAGGCATGCATTATCCCCATACTAGACATCATTGCTGCCATGTTCACATATGTCTTACATGGACCTTTGCATATTCTACAGTGTGGGTGTCTATAATTAATTATTGTCTCTCTTGGTTATTTACATTATTTCTAATTTTCAATATTATACATAATAATATGGCAAATAGTATTGCAAGTAAAGCTTTGCCTCTTTTTATAATTAATACCTTAGAATAAATTCCCAGGAAAATTCTTTCTGGGTCAAATGGTTGAGACATTTTTGTGTGTCTTAATACAACTATTTCTATCAAATAAAGCTGATCATATCACTTACCCCCTTTAAAAAAAGTACATATTTTGTCTGCTCATTATGTGCAGAATCAGTTCAAGTTCATTGTCATGACGTTCAAAGTTACTTATTTTCCCAATTTTTGAAATACTAGAAAAGCCTGAAAAGTAGTTTGCTATAATCCTAGACACAAAATATAACTACAGTTTAAAATTTGGTATATATTTTTATAATTTCTTACGCAAACACACACCCCCCCGTATATATATATAATATACATACATATATATACAGCTTGATTTATCTGTTTATCTACTTGTTTAATTATTTTTGAAAAATAGTATCATGCCTTAATATTATTCTGAAGATTTCCTTCAGTCAATAAACATGGTCAAAGTTTTATATCCTTACTTGTAATTCCACCTCATTCTGTTTAGTCATGGAAGAAGATTCTATTGCCTGAATGCACCATAATTTATTTAAACTATACCCTATTGGGATATTTGTGTTGTTTTCAGTTTTTCACTATTTTCAGCCATGCTACCATCCTCCCAATATATCACCTCGAGGGTACTTTCTACAATGAATTTCTAAAGCTGGACTTGCTGTGTATGCACATTTAAATTTGTGTGGTTATTACCAAATTGCTTTTATGAGGAGTAGATATGGCTTCAACAGCATATGAAAAGGTAGGGTCTCCACAATATCACTGAAACTGGATAAAGTGTTTATAATCTTTGCCAATCTGGTAGGAAAAAAATCTTTGCATCATTTTTTGTTATATTTGTAACTTTTGTATCTTTACATTTTTAGCATATTAATGAATGTATTTTTTCAGTCGCTTTTTGTCTCATCCTCTTTATTGAATTATCCTTCCTATTTCTCTCTGCCTGACAAAGCCCTTCCCAGATACCTTGAGGCAGAATTAAACACACCTGATGCTTTGTTCACATCTCTTAAAGCTTGTGACACTGCATTGCAAAGTGTATGTTTTTGTTTTTTTTTTCTTTCATGACTGTGTCTGAAATGACTAACAGTTCCTTCAGGATGACACTTTTTAAAATCAATTTTTAAACTTTCCCTACCTAGTGGTATGGTGTCTGCATATTGACTTTAATTATTTTTTTTAGAATGAAAAATGGCCATTTCTTTATCTGTTTAAATTTTGTTATATCATTTTTGTTGTTGTTGAATTTACAAGGTATTTCCCAAATGGCAAAACTTACAGCATCAGGGTGAATCTTTTTTTGTCTATGTAAGCTTCTCATTAACATATAACATAGGCACATAAGACTATCCAAATGATAAGTATACAGCTTATTTGTAAAAATACCCCTTGTTACCAGCAACCAGATCAAGACCCACATTGTGCCCTTTGAGCTCTATTTAAACGATCCATTCTTAAGGATAATCACTATCCTAACTTCTGATAGATAATCGCTATCCTAATTTGAACTTTATAAAAATCAAATTATACAGTGTGATTAGTTCTGTGTCTTGATTTCCTCAACCTTCACTGCCACTGATACAGGTAAATTATTCCATTGCGTGAATACACAATGATTTACTTATTTATTCCGAGTGTTGGTGGACGTGTGAATTGTTTTTACACAGTTTAAGGTTATTGCAAATGACGTCGTGTTGGATATGCTTTCATGTATTATTTGGTGGATGTGCGCATGTTTTTGTCTCAGGTGTACACCTGCACTCAGCTATGGTAGATACTGTCAAATGATTTCCTGAAGTGGTTAAACCAACACCACTCGCGTCACAGTGTAGGTCACTCCCAGGTACCTCACCTTCCCCTGCACTAAGCATTGACTGTCTTTCCTTTTAGCCATTCTAGTGTGTAGTTGTTTTAATTTGGTTGTCCTTGGTGACTGATCAAGGCCATCACTTTTTTATATGTTTATTGGTCTCTTGACTATCCTCTTTTATAAATGTCAGTTGAAGATTTTTGCTCATTTCTTTTTGCACTGGAATGCCTATCTTTTCCTTTTGATTAGTATATAGTTTTTATACATCTGAATGTAATCTTTTGTTGATTATATATTCACCAGCTATATTCTTATACTCAGTGGTCTTTTGGTTTCATAATGATGTCTTTTGGTAAAGACAGGTTTTCAATTTCAGTGAGTCAAATTCATTTTGGCTCATTTTTCTTTTATGGTTAGTATATTTCTTATTCTTTAATTAAGTTATATCAAATATTTTGGGGGGGGTTTCTTAGTGTTTTTGTGTCCAGTTTAAGAAATCCTGCCTCTCCAAAGTTATAAAAAATATTATCGTAAGTTTTTTTTTGTAGGAGATCTATTTTATCTTCCACATTTATGTTTTCATTTCATCTGGAATTAACTTTTGTGTAAGGTATTAGGACGATGAAAGGAATCTTTTGTCCATAGTGCAGTTCAACTGACCATTTGTTGGAAAGTCAGCCTTTCTCCATTAACTGAAGTGCAGCCTTTGTTATAAACCAGATAATTATAATTATATGATTATATAATTATAGGCCTGTTTCTGAACTTCATTACATTGATCTATTTGTCCATCTAGTGCAATACCTTTCTATCTTAATCACTGAATTACTTAATAAGTACTGATATCTGGTACTGTATTCCTCCAGCTTTGTTCTTTTTCATGTAGATTGCCATGGCTATTCTTGACCCTTTGCATTTCCATATGAGTTTTAGAAACACTTGTTACTTTCTACAAGGAAGTTGCTAGGGTTTTAGCTGGAATCACATTATATCAATAGGTCAACTTAGGGAAACCTGACATCATTTCCAATTCTGAATTTTCTGATCTCTGATATAGTATATTGTCTCATTTATGTAGATCTTATATAATTTGTCTCAATAATGATAGTTTTCTGTGAGAAGCTCTTGTACATCTTTTGCTAGAATTATCCCTAGCTATAGCACACTTTTTGATGATAATGTAAATAGTATTTTTATTTCACTTTCTAGTTGTGACTCTTTTGTGAAAATAAATTATATTTTTATATTTATCTTGTATAAATAAATTCACTTATTAATTCTGAGTTCTTAGGTTTAAAATTTTTTTCTTTGTGAACAATCATGTTATCTACATTAATAAAAGATTGGTTTCCTTTTTTGTCAAATCCTTTGGCTTTGTCTTGCCTTGTTGCACTGGCTACAGTCACCAGAATAATGATTTGAAATGAATCTCATTGTCCTGGTCCCAGTCTCAGAGACTAAACTTTTAATTATTTATTTATTTCAATAAATATATGTGAATTATATTTTAAAAACTCCATAATGGAAAAAATATTAAATTCTACCACCTAAAGATATAAAATTCAAAAACAACTATAGGAAATTATTAGAATTAATAAACAAAATTATTTATGCAAGACAAGTAAAAAACATAGTGTTTTCTACATTTTTTTTCACTTAGCAGTACTTTTATGGACTTTCTACATATCACTATTTACTGAACTTTTAATTCTTTTGTTGTTGGACATTTGTCCTGTTTTCAGTTTATCACCAATTTCAAAATATTTTGATAAATATAAGATGTATATTTCTGTATGCTTGTCTATATTGGTTTCCTTGAGTCAATTTTAGTAATTTCTATTTTCTAGAAAACCATTTTATGCATAGGTTAAAATATATTGCCATAGATTTATATGCATAGTTATCACTTATATTCATTTCCTTTTTTCTTTCTTTCTTCACTAGTTTATATTTTTATCAACTACTCCATACACACAGTATAAAAGTAAAATAATTCTGCAGTGATGGTTACAGAAAGCAGTAGTTCTCTACATCCCCTAAATCTCTAGTAGAATTGGCTGGATGATGTGAATTTTGCGTTTAATAAAAGCCTAATGTGTCTCGAGTAGCATTAGTAAAGGTCAGTGCATGCCTAGACACATTCTAGTAAGCCCAAGGACACCAAAGGTGGAGAAAAGATCCGAGAAACAGCTAAAAAAAGGAAGATATATATTAGCTAGCCTGATAGAAAACTTCTTAACAATACAGACCAAAAGAAAGAGGTATTTGAAGTACTAAAGGAAAGTAACTGTCAACCTGGAATCTATATTCAAACAACCTGTCATTCCCTTGTAAGTGTTCCTATTATGCAATTACTGTTAACACACAAAATACTACTATTGGTTTAGGGATATATATTCACCAGACATATGTGATAGTTAAGAGGAACTTTTATCCAGCTAAGAATATAGCTTAATATAAACAAAATAAATAAATTATATGGAGACATTGGAACTTGCACAGCATGCCTCCTTTAACTCTTTATAACTCATAAATCAAACAGGTAACAAATTAGTAAGTTTACAGAGGATTTGAACCATGCAATTACTAAGATTATTTTAAAAAGACATACGGGTTTCAACTAGAAAGTGCACATTCTGTTCAAGTAAATATGGAACATGTGCAAACATGATCACAAACTGGGAACAAACTAATCAGTGAAAACAATAAAGCAGAGAATCACTTTTATACTCCACACCATGACCAAAATGGAATAGAAATAGAAATCTGTAGCAAGAAGGAAAACACATGCTCAATTTTGAAAAGAAAAGACACATGATTAACGGCTTACTGTGAAATTTATAGCCTTAAATGCACATATTGGAAAAAGAAGATCGCTTGAAAATCAAGTTAAGCTCCAGCTAATGGAATTTGAAAAATGCTATCAGAGTAAATTCAAAGAAGTATCGTTGAAAAACAACAAATATAGTAAAAGAAATTAATGGAAGAAATAATATAGAGAATTACCAAACCCACAAACTGATTCTTGAAAAGGTATCATTGGTAGAAAAATAACTGACATATTATGATAGAATGCAGGAGGCCCAAATAATTGACATTAGAAATGGAATTGAAATATACCCCTACAATAAGGATTACTTTTAGAAAATTTAAGAAAATAATAGATTATATTATACCAATATATAGGAAAAACCTTCCATCCAAAAGAAAAATATGGAAATGATCTGATTCATTTAATGAGGCTAAAATAACCTTCATATCACAAGAACAAGTAAAGAACAGGAAATAAAAATAAAGAGCTGAACTCTGTAATTACTCCCATTTTATATATTAAGAAAAATGACCTGTATGATCATCTAAATAGGTAGAGAAAAAGTAGTTTAATAGAATTGAATACATGTTCATGATCAACAACATAAAGAGATAAAACGAAAACCTTCCTAGCGTAGTCAGTAGCAGGGGTTTTTTCTTAAAATGATAAAGGGTATGTAACAAAATCCATCCACAAGAATATAATATAATATATAAACAGTAATAAAAGAGATGAAGAATGCATTACAAAAGTGGGCAATCAAATGTGATCAGATAATTCAGAGTCCATGGTCCTATTCTCCACCTAAGACCTTTGATGATCTCATGTAGTCCCATGACTTAAGACCATTTATTTCCGAAGACACAGGTGTATTATTTCCTTTCAGAGTTCTCTCTGAAGCTCCAGGTTCGCATGAACAGCTGTCTGCTCAAGTCTCTACTCAATGTGCGGTAGGCATCTTGAATTTACAGGCCCACATCATAATCCCTGTTCTTCCCACCCCACAAACCTTTCCACCTGCACCCTTTCTCACCTCAGCCCGTGACCTCTCCACCTTTCTCATCTCTCAGGCAAAAACCTTCGAGTGACCTTGCATCCTCTCTTAATCATACATGACTTACCCAGTCCTGTTTTCCCCACCTTCAAACCGTGCCCAGAATCTGACAACCTCTCAGTACCTCCCCTGTCCAGCTCCTCTGAGCAACAGCCATCTGATTCTTGATTCTGCCTTGCCCTGTATAGCCTGTTGCCAACACAAGTGCAGAGCAATTATTTTTAAATCACAGGTGGGATAACTTCTTTACCAAGAACACCACATTGGTCTGTCACCCAGGGTGAAAGCCAGAATCTTCAGAACAATCTATAAAACCCTGTGTGTTGCCCACCAGCCCCCCCCTTCCCCTTCCCCATCCACTACACCCGTTATTTCTCTGGCCTCAGTTTCCTTATCAGGCCCTCTCTCTGCTCTGGTTAAATTGGTGCCTGGATGGTCTCAAATGCTGAAACCATGCCCTCTGTGTCGGGCTTTTGCTGGGCTTCACTCTCCCCTCACACCAAGTATAACAACCCCTCCATCTCCTTCGGTCTGCTCAAACCTCTCCTCACCAACATGGGTTAACCAACAACCCCATATAATACCTAAATCTCCCCCCATCCTCTGGTCCTGGCATGACCAGTGCTTCTTATTCTGCTCTGCTTTTTTCTTTCCTCGATGGCATTTACCACTTACGAAATGCAGTCTTCTTTACTTATTTTTTATGGTTGCTGTTTTTCGCTCATCTCCCCCATTACCAACCATGTAAACTCCATGAAGGCAGGGTTCTTCATTTAGTTCACTGATGTATCCAAAATTCCTAGAAGAGTGCCTCGTACACAGTCGGTGCTCAATAAGTGTTTGCTGAATGGCTGAACTATGTTGAAAGTGGGTTGCCTTAGACTCACAAAAGGATGTTCAACCTCATGAATATTCAGAGAGATGTAACTTAAACATGATACCGTTCCACAATCATCAAATTTTCTCTTTTTACAACTATTTAAGTCTGATGTTATCAGGTCTTGGTGAAGATGTGACACCACAGAGCCATTTGTACTTTATTGTGAGACTGTAAGAAGTTACAGTCACATGCTAGAACAACTTGGCCGTTTCTCTTCTTGAGCCTAGAGGGACCCTAGGCTGAGCACCATTTGTCATAATAAAATGCAGAAACTAACTATCTTTTGTTAGAGGACCAGACAAATGAAGCATTTCCTCATGCTTCTAAAGCGACTTAACAAAATCTACATCTTTCTGTTTAGAGGAATTTCGCCTTATGCTGAATATAGAAAGCAACTTGAAAATGATACAAGCACATACATGCCAAAATGACATCTAGTATGTAATTACTGTTAAACGCACAAAATAGTACTGTATATTGTTTGGAGATAGGTATACTACATGAGCATATGAAAATTATGAAAATATAAATGAGAAGAGACCATCACGATTTCAGAACGTGGGGTGAGAGGAAAAACAAATGCATAAGTGGAGAGGCAGGGGAGTAGGACTGTGTCTATAAAATTTATTTTTAAAAAAGATCTGAAGCACATAAGGCAAAATGTTAACATTGGTGGTGGTAGGTATCTAAGTGTCTGCTATATTATGTACTTCCCTCTATATTAAAAATATTTTAAATCAAACATTTAAAAATATACTACATTTTATATTTATGCAGGGTGAGATAGATATTTTCTTTGAATTTATAATATGCACACAGTAAATAATTGGGATTTGTGTACCGTTTTTGTATGTCATTTATTATGATTTTTCTCTTACAATTTTGTGCAGTAAGCAGTGAGTGAAAAACAATGAATGAAAGCATTCAGCAAATACAGATTTTTGTTGATGTTAAACTGTTTTATCTGTCTGAATTGCCATAAATAGAATTACAGGTCTGCTGCTGTCACTGAAAGAGCTTCCTCTGACATAGAGATTTTAAGTTGCTTTGATATCTGTAAATGTGATAGAAGTATGTTAAAATGTTATGAAGAAAGGAGTTTATACTACACATTTCTGCCTTTGTGTTGGTATTTCAAATAATGTATTTTTTCTGAAAATAAAATGTACAGAAACAAACACAACATAAGCTGAGATCATTCAGATACAGGTACACAGTATCCTCCTGCTGTAAACATCGTCTCTGCCAGCGTTTCTGTCCTGGCATGGATGCTACCACCTAGTGGGGCATTGCAGGAACAACACTGATACCACACGCATTAAAATCTGACGTCTGTTAGCTTAAAACAAAGCTATATCAGACCCATCTTTGATTTGTGTGCCCGAGAAAGCTTTGAATTGTAAAAAGAGCTGACAGTCTCAAAAGGCCTGGTTTCATCCTTAAACACACAGCTCAGCATAGAGCTCCGCGGTCTCACTGTATCCATCACAGACAGAAGTAGGTGCTTCTGTTTTCTGATGTGCACGAGTGAGTCCACTTCTGTGAGGCTCCAGGCTCATCCATAACTGTCAGACAAGGAAAGGCACATTGGGGTGGGGTTCGGTGTGGGTGAAACGGGCTGGTGTGTACCCGAGTTTTGTGCTGGGGTGTCCTCACTGGGCGGGAGGGGCCTTTCAGTCACCGTACCAGCTGTGCTCTCCTTGCAGCCTCCACTTCATCGTGTTTGACACGGAGCTGGCCCATGACATCCTGAAGGTGTGGGACGGGCCGGTGGACAGCGCCATCCTGCTGAAGGAGTGGAGCGGCTCAGCACTGCCTGAGGACATTCACAGCACCTTCAATTCGCTCACTCTGCAGTTCGACAGCGACTTCTTCATCAGCAAGTCCGGCTTCTCCATCCAGTTCTCAAGTAGGTGCACAGCCCCCTTCTTCGTGATCTGGGCAGTGGGAGACAGATCCGCGTCTGTGTCTTAAGGTTCCCCGGACAAGGGTGTACCTTTTGTTGAGCAAAATACACAATTTTGAAAACACCTATCAAGAGAGCGGTTTGTCTTGGGAAATTCTGTTCATTCTCAGATGGGGATAGACAGTGGCTCTCCTTAGTTATGGGGGAAAAACAACTTACTTTAAAGGTTTGAGTTAATCAGTAAATATTTAAACTTGGGCCCAGGACAGATGTGGGTCTCTACCGGGAGGTCAAGTTTATCTTTGGTGCCCCCCGCCACACCCAGCACCAGCGCCAGGCTCCCTCACTCTCTGGTTGGTGCCAGGAAGTCTTGATGTCTCCAGGCTGCTTCAGTTTTCTGCTTTCAACTTCCCTGAATAGAAGGGCCCTGCATTTTTTCCCTCCTTAGGGCTGATGTTTCAAATAGCTTATGTAGGATAGTAATCTCTGCAGGATTTAGTGGGCACCACATTTGCACTTTGAAGCTGTTACCTCTTGACGATGGTTCCCACCTTCACTGTCTAGCCCATTTTTAAGGAACAGTTTCCTGAGAAGGAAGGGGTGGAGATATTTTGTGGCAGTTCTGTCTTTGCGAACCCTTCAAATTGCACTGTGTAGAGGTGTCATATAATGTGGTAGCACCAGTGTCAGCCGTCATCGTAAAACTAGCGGAATTTGCACATAAACATATTCTGGCTCAGTTTATCTCTGGGCAGGTCACTGGTGAGCCATATTTAGGATTTACATGAGTAAATGGACTTAGGTCAATTTGATGCTTTAAAAGGTTGGTAATAAAATTAAGGTTAAGGTCTGCACAGTTTCTTACCTCTGGTTCGCTGTGCTTTGAGGCAGTAGTTTGTGAATATGTGTTCATGGAATAGAATCTCTACGTGGTAAAATTTTCACTGGTTTATGGCAAAAATATCAAGGTAAGTTTGCTTCTGCTATCCTGCCTTGGGAAAAAATGTTTTTTATTCCAAGGTTATATCATTTTTGCGAGATAAATATGGCCTCCATCTTTAGAAATTGTTGTAAGAGTAGGTGAAAGATGTGTGATGTAATGTCCTTGTTTAGCAAAATGAAAAAGTTGGTACCATTTTGAGGTTATGTTTGTTTTCCTTTCCCACCCATTCTATACTCTCCTGGCCTTGGTTTCTTTTTCTTTTTCTTTTTTTTAAATAGAATTTATTCTTTAGAGCAGTTTTAGGTTCACAGCAAATCACATGCATTAAGGTTCCTCCATGTCTTTTCACAGCTTGGTAGCTCCTTTTTAGTGCTGAATAGTATTCTATTGTCTGGATGTATCACTGTTTATTTATCCATCACCTACTGAAGGACATCTTGGTTGCTTCTAACTTTTGGCAATTATGAATAAAGCTGCTATAAACATTTGCATGTAGGTTTTTGTGTGGACATAAGTTTTTAATTTCTTTGCGTAAATACCAAAGAGTGTGATTGCTATATTATATGGTAAGAGTATGTTGTTTTGTTCCTGGCCTTTTAAAATCTTCCCTTTTTAAAAATTCATGTGGAACCAAGAAACCACTTATTTTTCTATATTCCTCATGATTTTCTCTTTGAAAAGACATCTTCCTAGTTTGGGTTAAAGACAAAGGAGAATCCTTTATTATAGTTATTTGAGAGCATAGACGTTTATGTTCTATATTTATAATTATACAAATAATATACTTAACTGACATATTGATACTTAGGAGGTGATAAACATGAACACGCCCATTAAAGTTCCTACAGAAATGAAACTTGCTTAATTTTTTTAACTTGGTTTTCCAAGTGTTCTAATTTGAACCATACAGGATTGTCATTTTTGCAGATAAAAAATGGTTGAATGTTAGCATTTTCATATGGTTTAACATAGCATTTAGTATGCACTTTGGGAAATACCATTTGAAAATAAAATGTTGACTCTGAGGCTTTTGTATGAATGGGTTTCTGCATGGTCTTTAAAACTCTATGGGAAGGAAAAAACAAGATATAAAAACTTTGCTTGGCATAATTTAGAAAAACTTGGCCTGAAGTGTGATGCTGAAAATTTGGGTTTCTGTCTTGGTCTCTAGAGATTTGAAACTGACCTATCTCTTTCTTTATTGCTTTATTTGTGAATTGAAGATACTGCACCAAATTCTAAGCACCTTTCCACTTGCATCATGTATTTTCCCTTTGCCTTTTTAGATCTACTCTCCACCATTTCTCAATCTACTCTGATCCTAGTGGTAGACATGTGTGGACTATGTTCTGTGCCCTCTGCCTGGGTTCCTCCAGTGGTGGGCTCGGGCAGGGGATGAGAGGTGCAGGGAGGAGAGCGGTGTCGGAGTGTGATACCTCCCTGTCAGATTCCCTCAACCAAAGCTCACTACTTTTCTCAAGAAGCCGTATCCATACATGTCCCTTTCCAGGTTTCTGTAACCAACTCCCAGTGACCACACTTCTACCTGGGCTTCTCCAAACCCAACATTTGTAAAGAAACCCTCTCAAATGATCTATGGGAAGTGTGTCATATGTTTTGTGTTGGATCCTAAATGATACAGTTCCCAAAGGAACATTGTCAAGCCCGTGAAACTGACATTCCTATGTCCCAGGAACCCTCTTCAGCAATGGCAAGCTGGGATATCTGGTCAACCTCCCTACACCCATGACCAATGTGCCACTCTCCACTCCTGCAATTCTGAGCCATCCTTTCCCCACTGGAGAATCCAGCCATGAAACTAGATCAGGCTAGAGTCTTTCTAAACCAAAGGCTTGAATCTCCTTGAAACATGCAAAAGAGCCTATCCCTTCAGCTCAAGAAGCCTTACTGCTCTTCTGTAAGTGGAAAGCAGGAAAAGCCCATTTATTTGTCTTTATGATCCCGGGACTTAAAAAAAAAAGAGGTACTTTATGTGTAAGTTAGATTGCGCTGCCATTCCTAAGACAAGCTAATGTTAGAATTTGAAGTATTAGCGCTTACCTATGATTTCAAAATAAAATAAAAAATAATGGAACTTCAGTATTTTCCTCAAATAATTGATACTTTGAGTATGACCTTTGTTGCAAAGCAAAAATGACATGTATTCAATAGTATTAAATTAGTTTTCTTGGTAAACCATTTTAACTTGATAGTATGCCAATACTATGTGAACTTCGCATTGTAGGTGTAACTTAGTTATTGGAGGAAAAGCCCTTATTTGAACATTCGTTTGCTTAGAGACACTTGAATGATCAGACTTTTCTCAATAAAGTTAAAGTGTAAGGATTTAACATCAATGTCACCCTCCCTCTCAGTCACATAATCCATACCTGGTTGTGGCTTTTTAATTTTGACAATTTCTCTATTATTAGAACACCTTCTTTAACTGCCTTCCATCTCCTCATCCCCTCTTGGTCCTCCTTCTTCCAGTGGCCACTCCATTATAGTCTTTTTTCTGGTTCTCATCTTTCCTTCCCCAAGCTGTAAAGGTTGGATTCCACTAGGGCCCATCCTCATGTCTCTTTCTCTCCATCAGTACTGACTCCTCAGGTTCCATCAGTCAGCCTCCCAAGACCTCTCCCCTGAGTACCCGAGGTTTCCCTCCAACTTGATGTGGGGATAGAAAGCAGAGGACATACCATGTGAAATGTGACCACATTTCCAATCATCTCCTTTCTCAAACCTGGTTTCCTTCAAGCTTTCCCATCTTGGTGAATGTCAGCTGCATTCTGAGTCGCCCCTTTATCTTCCACCCCACATATAATCCAGCATCAAATTCAGTAGGGTCCATATTCAAAATCCCACATCTCTCCACCTGTACCCCTACCACCTTGATCTGGGTCCTTCCACACCAGACTGAGCTTCCATGGCTTACAAACTGGCTTCGTCTCCCCGCTCTTGTCCATTTACTATCTTACCTGACCAGAGGAACCAGGATGGGTCTTAATGAGGCACCTTGCTCTGGTCAGAACTCTCCACTGGCTTCCCATCTCAGCCAGAGAGAGTTCTGATTCCCCCCATTGCCAAAATAAAGGCTATAAAAGCCTGTATGCACACTTATGCAAAACTCTACATTTTCAGTTTTCCTCCTTAATTACTGCCCTCCACCCTGTCAATCCCCCTGTAACATACACACCAGCAAGAGGCGTGTATGTGTTCGTATGCACGTATCTGGTATATGTTCATTTTACACGCTGCTCTTGGCTTTTTCCTCTTTGCTTGCTTAACGAATCCACATGTGGACACACCATCTTTTAAGACCCCTTTAGCAGAATTAATGACATTGTCACTTACAGTGCCCAAATTCAGTGCTCATATTTCTGAGACAGTGTTTATCCCATCATGTGTGAGCATCCTACTTGCAGTCTACGGGACTAAGTTCCTGGAGGGCAGAATGTCTAGAACATGACATACAGTCAGTGGCTAAAAATTGTTTCTAATCAAATATGCTTGAAAACTTTCCAATGATGCGAATCTTGAAAATATTAGGATGATTTTGATTGTGTGACAAACACTATGTCATGTACCAAAAAGGATGTTTCATTACTGATTTCAGCTTCATTCAAAAATGTTAATAGAAAAGCCTTTAATAATAAAGATTCTTTCAGTTCTGAGTTAGTTTCTGTCCAGTGTTAATGGTCTTTATATGACATTTATTATCAGAAGTAGTGGACAGTATAGACTGTGTTTTCACTGGTAAAAAAACGCATTAGACAGATTTAATAACATGTATGCATCTTTGTTGACCTTTTAAGTTTTATAATTCTTTATACATTTATTTATCCTTCCTTAATGTTTTGATACCAGTTAGAAACCAAGCAGACTATTTTCATTTTATAAAGATTAATACCCATGTTTTAATTTAACTGAACATAGTTTAATCTATTATTTGATAAATTTCCTGATTTTATTTTAAAAAGATCATTTTTTCCCCTGCTTTATAATAATCTTGGGAGAAGAACAACTGCTTACTGGGGTGCGGGGATATTGATTCTTAGCCTCAGTGCTATGTGTCTGTGTGCAGGCTTAATGGCCACTGAGGGAGCAGCTGCACACCACACCCTTCCTTATGTGTGTGTTTACCTTCCCTTTGCTATAAGACATTTTCTCCACTAGAAAAATGAACTGTTGGTGCTCACAGGATATTCACACCCCATTCAAGGTCCATTGTCCTGCCAGCTCCACACAGCATGTAAAACATGAGAATAAGAACTGACTAGTGCAATTATGTTAATTGTAATCAGCCTAACACTTTTCATTAAAGTTTAATTACTATTTGACCATGCATAAAATGTAAGAAAATGGAGTTCGGCTCACAAAACTGACCTTTACTCTAGGGGTTAAATAAACTTCAGCTGAGCCTCTAGTGGTCCGAACTCTCAGCTCTCCCACTCTAGGGAGAACGGCTCCAGGGCGATCTTGCACCCTCAGATTCCATGAGATGGATTTCCCTGTAAATAATGGTCCTAACTTAGCGGCTACATAACATCCCTTCCTAATTTACTTTATTGAAAGATAATTTAATAGGTACATTTTCATTAAAAAAAATCATTTGTTGTTCAAAACAAGAGAGACCCTTGGGGCTGCCAGTTGCTGAGCAGAGTGGGATTGTTTATAGGAGAGAACCGGCCATAGAGCCCGGGCACCTGTACCAAGTTTCTGCGCAGAGACAGGACACAGCAGGTGCAGCTAGACTGCTCACCCCCTGCTCTCTTGGGACTCCCCTTGTGGGGCTGGTGGAAAACTGATCGTATGTTCTTATCATTGGCCACTCACACCCAGAGAGGCCAAAGAGTTTTATCCACCTTTGATTACTCGCACCCAGCTCGTAACAGGGGTAGAACTGGTGTGTGTTGAATTACTGAGACTAAGATGCTAGCTTATTTAGAATTTAGTTTAAATTCTAAATCCTGGATTCCACAGAGTGTTGGGGTTTTAGCTGTGGTTGGCTTTGTCTAATACTAACAAGATTGATAACAAGAGGAACAGAGAAAAACAGGACACATAATGGCATCTTCCCTATTCTTGGGGACGTATCTTTTTTCCCCTCCAGTTTCATTGAAATATA
Organism: Neophocaena asiaeorientalis asiaeorientalis; assembly: GCF_003031525.2. NCBI lineage: Eukaryota > Metazoa > Chordata > Mammalia > Artiodactyla > Phocoenidae > Neophocaena > Neophocaena asiaeorientalis. The sequence goes on along the minus strand of NW_020175446.1, from coordinate 1,193,233 downwards.
ACTGACTTATTGCATATGTGGAATCTAAGAAACAAAGCAAACTAGTGAATATAAAAAAAAGAAACAGGAATAGCCTCACCAGTAGAGAGAACAAACTAGTGGTTACCAGTGGGGAGAGGGAAGTGGGGAAGAGAAAGATAGGGTAGGGGGTTAAGAGGTACAAACAATTGTATATAACATAGATAAGCCACAAAGATATGTACAACACAGGGAAATAAAGCCATTGTTTTGTAACAACGTTAAATGGAGTGTAATCTATAAAAATATTGAATCACTGTGTTGTACACCTGAAACTAACACATTCACTAATACCGTAAATCAACTATACCTCAATTTTTAAAAATAATAAAATAATTGATACATAGAAATGTGTAAGTTTAAGGTGTACAGCATGTTGATTTGATACATTTAGAGACTAAAAGGTGATCACCACTGTAGTTCATACCACATCACATCACATAATTACCACTGCTTTTTGGTGGTGAGAACACTGAAGAGCTACTATCTTAGCAACTTTCAGGTATATAATGCAGTGTTCTTAACTGTAGTCACCATGCTGTGCGTGACTTATTTATCTTGTTACTGGAGGCTTGTGCCCTTTGACCAACATCTCCCCATTCACCCCCACCCCCCAGCCCCTGATAACCACCATTCTACTCGCTGATTCTATGAATTCAGCTTTTGCAGATTCCACATATGTGCTATCATGCAGTATTTGTCTTTCTCTTCCTGACATCCCACATAGCATAATGCCCTTGAGGTCCATCCATGTTGTAGCAAATGGCAGGATTTCCTTCTTTGTCATGGGTGAATAACAGTCCAGTGTGTGTGTGTGTGTTTGTGCATGTACTGCATCTTCTTTATCCATTCATCTGTAGATAGACACTTAGGTTGTTTCCATATCTTGGCTATTGTGAATAGTGCTGCAGTGGACATGGGGGTGCGGGTATCTCTTTGAGATCCTGTTTTCATTCCCTTTGATCTTATGTGCAGAAGTGGGATTGCTGGATCATATGGTAGCTCTAGTTTTAATTTTTTGAGGAACCTCCCCACTGTGTTCCACAGTGGCTACACCAATTAGCATTCCCGCCAACAGTGCACAAAGGGTTCCCTTTCCTTGAGGATGTATCTAATACTTACTGTGAAAGAGATCTCAACCGTTTTCTATAAAACTACTAGTGGGAGTATCATCTGTACCTACCTTTCTGCTAATCTAAATCTTACTCCTACTGAAAGCTCATAAATCATTCCTCAGGCAGCAGTGATTTCTGTGGGAAGTCCCGGCACGGCCCCCCTCCCCCAGGACCGCGGATGTAACTGTCAATCAGCACAGTGCAGGAGGCAGAGTTACGCTACCTCGCTTGAATGAGAAGAGAGTGCTCCTAAATTTTACAGACTGAGTTATCATAATGTCTTTAAAAGCATGTCATTCAGAAATAAGTTGAGTCAGTGAGGAGAACATAGAAAATTTGAATCACTGCGACAAATATTGAGATAAGCATCTGACCACACCCTGCCCAGGTCACCCTTGTCCTCATAATGTGTGTGAACACATTGGTGTAATAATGAGGAATTAATGAACTAACCACTCATTCATTCATTCGTGTATTACTTTATTTATTCACCAACCAATATTGAACCCCTTCCTCCTGTGCTCCTGATCAGTGCTGGCGTTGGGGATCCAGTGCTAATAAGGCAGACGTTGCCCGGTCTTCATGAAAGTTATGGGGAAACATATGCCATTCACCTAGAATCTCCTTGTCTCTGTCCGCCTCCTCTGGACGGCCCACCTGGTGAGGACCCTGGTCTGCTTCCCTGCAGCTCCGGGATATGTCCTCCACCTTCCCTGGGGTGACGCCCACCTCTGAGGTCTTCAGCTCCTGCTTGACGCCCTGTGGTCTCCACTCCACTCCACCAGCCACTCTTGGGAAGGTGCACTGCATCCCGCTTCACCTTCAGTCGGCAAAGTTGAACCGGAACGTGCTGCTCCGTTCCCACAGCTGATCTTTCCATCTTCACTTCCCTGCCTGTGTCGGTTCTTAGTGCTTTACTGGGGCGTCTAGGCTGTCACTGTTCTCCCTTCTATTGGTTCCTCCTAAATTCCCGATACTTCTTTTCTGTCTTCAGCCATTTTATCCTTAAAATCAAGTCTCTTTCCACGTGCTAAGCTCCCTGGCCCATGTGCTTCCTGCATCGCATCTGCCCAGCATCCTCTGGTGAGAAGGAGACGCGTAAACCAAGAGCTTCTTCCCAGTGACTGTGGGACCCCCACCCTCACGTAGCTGAGCTACAGTCACTTATTTTGCCAGGGAACTCTGGGTCCCATTCACCTCATTTTCAAACCTTCGCCCCTTTGCTCGTCTCCTCTTTGGGGCAGTGGATGATCTGGAGTCTTCATTCACAAAGATAAACCTGTCAGAAGGATTTCCTTCCACTTCCTCCAGGAGACATCATTCTGTTTCTTTACTCCTGTTAGCTTGGGATAGTCACGCCTTCTCCCAAGCAAGGCTGGTCCTATCATGGATATGCCCCCGGCTTCTGGGACCTTGCCTGGTGTGCCCTCATCTTGTTTCATTTTCACCCTTTCCTCTGACTCCTCACTCCTTGTACACAGATGCTCAAATCACAATTTAAGATAAATACATACAACAACCCTTTGCCACTTTTGAGCATCCTGTTTTTCTCCTTCATCTAGAACATGTTTTGGGCTTGCTGTGTGCGTTTCCTCACCTCCAAATCATCCTGCAGCCCCCTGGTTTGTTTCTGCCCCCATCACCTCGGTTTCACCGCTCTTGTCACGGTCAAAAATAAGCCATGAGTCTCAATCAACACACACCTTTTCGTGGTTCTGGCAAGTGGCCTCCTGCAGAAGTTCAGTGCATCTGACACTTTCCACCTTGTTGAAATATTATTTTCCCTGGATTTTCACAACTGTCCCTCCAATCCTTCCTGCCTTGCCAGTCTCTCTGTTGTCTCCTGCAGTCTCACCTTCCTCTTCCTGGTTTCCTTGGGACCTGGTCTTAAGTCATCTGCTCTCTCTATTCACTGTCTCTCTGAGCAATGTTCTTTCTTCCCTGGGTGTGGACAAAGATCCAGAAGGTCATCACTTCAAAACTCTCTATTCGGAGCTCACACCTGTCTTGTGAAGCTCTAAGGGGCCAAGTACATAAATTCGTTTGAACATCTTGCAGACATGTCAAAATTGGCATGTCCGGGTCTATCCCGTCACCACATCCGATCCAATCCAGACCCAGCCTCCAACAAGACCTCGTGTGGCTGCTCTTATCTTGCATTTCCCCTTCATCACACAAGCCCACATCTGCTGGGTCTCACCCACACCAGACCCTGTCTAAAGGGCTGCTCAGAGGAGGGGGATTGTATTGAACCTGCGTTTGAGAAAAGCCACGTTGGCCAAGAGCCAATCTAATCAAGCTAAGCCCCCCACGTAAAAAGTCCTTCTCCAGTTTCTGACTGGAGAATAAAATCCTGTTACATGACCCCCGACTGATTGACGTGGGGCTCCCGTGTATCTGCCCATCCTCACCCACTCCTTCCACCTGGCTTCTAAGGATTTTTTTTCTCCTGTTTTCAGACCTTCACTTGCAAAGTGCCTTCTGTCCAGGACTCTGTCCCCCTGTTCACTGCCTGCTATTCCTGTCCATTTCCCGAGTGGCAATTAAACACCACTCCTTGTAGGAGGATTCTCTGAGCCCAAAGAATAAATAAGAACCCATTTTATATCATTTTTACACTTCCCCCTCTATAATGTTCACCACTAGTTATTTTTATAACTTTTTGGCTGTTACTGAATATCCTGGTATTCAGAAGTCAGATATTTTACACTAGTTACTGCATTTATCTCTGCCTCACTTTTGACACTTAAAAGTATTTTGTCTTTTGTTTTCTAGTTTCTTGTGTATGTGTCTATATTTTCTGCTTATTTCTTTTTTTTTTTGGTTATTGGTTCTAGTGAGACTGAATTTCCTAAATTATTGATTTTTTAAATATTTTAATATATCAATAAAAATATTGATATTTTAAATATTTAATATTTTTAATATTTAATAAAATATTTCTGATTTTTTAAATAATTTCCTAAATTATTGATTTTTCTAATATTCAGTCTTTAGGATGGTTCCAATTACAAGAGCAACCACCCAGTAGATGTGTGTTGAATTGAATTTTAAAAGTGACTTAAAACTTGTCTTTGGACTTCCCTGGCGGCGCAGTGGTTAAGAATCCACGTGCCAATGCAGGGGGCACGGGTTTGAGCCCTGGTCCGGGAAGATCCCACATGCCGCGGAGCAGCTAAGCCCGTGTGCCACAACTACTGAGCCTGCACTCTACAGCCCTTGAACCACAACTGCTGAGCCCATGTGCCACAACTACTGAAGCCCGTGTGCCTAGAGCCCGTGCTCCGCAACAAGAGAAGCCACCGCAGTGAGAAGCCGGCACACCGCAATGAAGAGCAGCCCCCGCTTGCCTTAACTAGAGAAACCCTGAGTACAGCAACAAGGACCCAACGTAACCAAAAATAAATAAATAAATTTTAAAAAAAGAACTTGTCCTCCCCAGATAACTCACGTTCTCATTAAGGTGATTAAAAAAGAAATTTGAGGTGCATATTCGAGTAATATGCTTGGAAGCATTTAGCAGTATTAAAGAGAATATAAACTGTCCATATTTAGCAATCCTATCGGAGTGGAAGTGGAAAAAATACATATATATAATATATAATATTATATATATAATATACAACATATGTATATAGTATATATTATATATTGTATTATATATAAATATATATTATATTTTTATGTATATAATTTTAAGCATTATAAGACTCACTTAAACTATAGTAAACTGCATAATCCTGTAACAGAAAACTCTCAAAAGTATATGCACATATGCACACACATGTAATATTATATAATTTTTAGAACAGGCATCACAGAGGCACGGTTTTTCTACCCATGAAAGGTAACATGGCTTGGGGCTAAGCCCCATCTTAACAGCTCTGTGGACAGGCATATGCACAAGTTTCATGGACTTAGGTTAAATGAGGCACCAATACTCTTTCTACCACCCACAGTTTTGATGAGGACTGCTCTCAAAAGTAAGGAACACAAAAGCACTTTGATTTATCAGTTTTCCCAAATATAAGGGGCTGCTATTACTTATTCTCAGTTCTAGAGATATATTGACTCCAGGGAAGTATTATGTGATAAACGACACAGTCTGCAGCTCTCAGATTAGATCTCCTCAACTCCTTGGCCTCCTGTTTCACACTACTCAATTCACACTGGCAAAAGTAAGATTCTCCTGACACTTGCTTGGCAGGAAGCCTCCAGATAGTGCAGTTTTGATTTAGAGGCAGGAAAAGATAGTAAACAGGTTAACTATCACTTGACCACACTAACGTTATGATACCAGATACTTGCGTGGCTGCAACCACCTGAGGTTTCTGTAACATGTTGAAGTTGTTAATCGTGCACTTATTATCAGCAGAGAATAGGTGGATTTGCAGAATGTTTAGTGAAAACTGTGATAGTCATCTTTTTCTCCCCTCAAGTCTGTCTTGTGTCAGTACACAGATTTTTATCTTTTGTACTTACTAAAAGCTGAGAATCAATTTAACAGTGACGACTAATGTGATAGATGTTTAGAACAGGATCTATGGAGGGTGAGGTTTTCCTTTGATTGTGACTTTAGGTATAAAGAAACTAAAACCTCTTTGAATAACTGAATGAAGGATTCTTCACTGTTATGAGGATGCAAAAATTCAAAGTGTAAATATCTGTGTTACTAAATAGATATAAAGTGTTTTTAAAGTAACTCTAAAGTATTTTTAGATCTTCAGACATACTTAGTTTCCCATAGATTCTATATTTGGCATGATGAAAATAGAAGTGCTAATTAGTATTTTTTCTCAGAGTATTTGCAATTCCTTTATAAAGGAGGAAGTTAACTTAGTTCCCAGTGCAGTCCTTGGAACTTAACTGACACAAGTGACTGAAGTACTGTTGTGAACACTAGTAGTCTGTTATATTTTTATGTCTTTTAGAATTTTCCAAGTGCATTCTCTTACATGGTCTAATTTTTACAACTATGTGGTATGCAGATATCAAAAATATAGTTGTATAACTAGCAAACAAATATTAGAACATTTATTTACAAGAAATAGAAAAATTATTTGACTTACAGAAATTGCCTAAGTTGGACATGTATTATATACCACTAATGTTCTCTTTCCAATAATTGATTATGAGGATCTTTGAAATCATTTAAAAAGTTAATTTAAAACAATTTAAACAAGTTAATTTTAAAAATCCAATGTTATACAGATAGAGGACTCAGATCTTACTATAAGCAGCAGAAAAAGTATAAGGACGATTATTACAAAAAAATAAGTGACTCCTGAATTTGAAAATGAAAATGTGTACGATGAGGGGATTTATTGTCTAGTTTAATAGCTGCAATATAAATAGCTCTTGAATTATTATATTTTGATTTAATTAGCATGAAATATGGGACTCAACTTTTTTGCTTTAATGGAATTCACATTCCCTATTGTGCAGAATCAAAGTGATTGATTTATTTCTGTTCCATATTGAAGTTTTTTTTAAATTGTAGAACTCAATTTACACTTACGTTTGATAGTCTACTATAATGACATATTTTCATAGCTATTAAGTGTTTATTCAGTACAAAGACCATGAAAGCAAATGTTCTACTTTTGAAACATTGTTACAGAGGATGCTTGAGTAACAGATCATAAAGGGTATTTAATATTTTCGTATACTAACATCACTCTATCTGTCTGCACAAGTGTTTTAATGCCTGTGGTCCCGCTGTCACACTAAGATCTTTCACGCCTTCTGAGGCTTCAGCGTTCCTGTCTGAGGAATCTTGGCCTCTAATTTGTTCCCTCTGGCCCGCAGTAATAGCATTAATGAAGCCTCTTGGTAAATAGTTAATTGTGTTCATGAGAAAGGACTTCTCGTCTGATTTCGTATTTTTTTATTCCGAAAGAAAGAGTCATTTTCCTCAGGAATGAGTGACAATATATAGTGTGCATCTTCAGATTTGCCAGTATATATCCATAATTTCACAATCCTGAAGCCCGTGTTGCTTTCTGTCATGAAGGAACATGAGAAATAACACGATTCCTGTGTTGAATCCTGATATTGTTTCATTCCTTTGAATTTTGAAATTAAACACGTGTATACACATACATTCATATAATAAAAATAGTTTTAAATCTAAAATGATTTGTATTCATTGTATGCAATTCAAGTGAATACTGCAACTCAGACATATATTTGTGCATATATATATAAACCTTTATAATTAAACTTTTTCTTTAGAAGTACTTGTAAATTCACATGCTCTTGTGAGGAGTAAAACAGAGAGATCCTGTGAACCCTTAGGAAGTCCCCTCCAGGGGTAACATCTTGCAAAACTAGAGCACAAATCACAGCCAGAATATCGACAATGATCAGTCAATATGCAGAACACCCATCACCAAAAGGGTCCCTCAGGTTGTCCTTTTATAGCCACACCCACTTCCCTCCTGCCACCACCCCATCCTTAACCCTGGCAACCTCTAATCTGTTCTCTATTTACATGACTTTGCCATTCCAACAATGTTATATGAAAGGAATCCTGTAAGGTGTAGTCTCCCTTTTTTCACTCAGAGTAGTTCTGTGGAGATTCACTGGGGCTGTTGTGTGTCCCCTCAGTTTCTTCCTTTGTGTTGTGGAGTAGTATTCCATAGACTGGATATACCAGCTTGTTTAGTCATTCACCCACTGAAGGACATCTAGGTTATTTCTAGTTTGGGACCATTATGAATAAAGCTGCCATAAACATTCATGTACAAGTTTTTGTGTGAACATAAGTTTTCATTTATCTGGGATAAATGCCCAGAAGTATAATTTCTGGGTTGAATGGCAATTGAATGTTTAGATTTTAATGGCCAAATAATTTCCCAGAGTGGCCGTACCATCTTACATTAACACCAACCATGCCTAAGTGATTCCTTTTCTCTGCATCCTCACCATCATTTGATGTTGTCTATATATGTGATATTATTAGCTGCACTAATAGGTATGTAGTGATATCTCTTTGCATTTCCCTAATGGCTAATGATTTTGAACATCTTTTCACGTACTTATTTGCCATCTGTACATTCTCTTCAGTGACATGCTTTTTCATGCCTTTTGCCTGTTTTTTGGTTGGGTATTTTCATGTTTTTATTTTATTTTTTTGCATCTTCAGCATTCTCAATATATTTTAGATACTAGTCCTTTGTCAGATATGTGGCTTTTAAACTTTTTCTCTTGGTCTTTAGCTTGTCTATTCATCCTATTAACAAAGTCTTTCTTGGAGAAAATTTTTAAAATTTTGATGAAGTTTATTAATTTTTGCTTTTTATAGAACATGCTCATGTTGTCATGTCCTTGCCTAGCCTTAAATCCCAAAGATTTTCTCCTAAAAGTTTTATAGTTTTACCTTTTGTATTTAAATGTGATCAACTGTGAAAGAACTTTTGTGTAAGATATGAGACTTGTGTCAAGGCTCTTTCCCCAGCACTGTGTGTTACTATTGAAGCCCACGAGAGGGATTTGTGCAATGTGCATTTGAGCAGCCAGCAGCTCTGCTCTTGATCTCGGAAGATCTCAGAAGACTCCATGTCTCCATTTCCTGAAGCACTTTGTCATTGTCAGAAAGGAGAGGAGGAATGTCGACTGAATGAAGTGGAACTTGGTAGAATTCATACTTACTTTCTTTAATTTGTGGTCTGGGATTGAGTGGAAGCACCGTTGGATGACTTGAGGTTCCTCTTTTCTGTGTTTCCTAAACCTTTTCCAGCCACCAAAGCGCTGATGCACACGTGACAGAGTTCTGACGGCCAGTTCAGGTCTATCCTGTCAAATACGTCAGTGACCCTCCAGAATGAGATTTCCCTATTCAGTGCTATGATCTAACCCAAAAGAGCAACTTTTCAGAGAAAATGATAACCTGCCCACGTGCATAAAGAGTTAATTCAGTTTTCTTAACTCAAGAACATGAGAACTTAATATGCAGGTTAAGATCTGACTGTTAGATATCTCTGCTTCTGATATGGAGCGTATTGGTGTCGCTTTATATGTTTTTCCATATACGTGGTAAGCATTCTCTCTGTGGAGGTTATGTTATGAAAGGGTGTTTTAAGATAATAAATGTACACTAAGCAAACTTCTATGAACTAATAACGCAGTTGATAAGTATACTTTTTTTTTTTTTTAAAAAAAGGGACTTACCACATAAATGCACACTTCTTTATCTTTACTCACTTTGACCCTGAAATGTATTGTCCACTCCGCAACTCATCCATAAAAGGCAATGTGGTATCCATCTCCCTTCCAGGGCTTGAATACTGCTGAGTTGCTGCTCGGCTGCTCAACATCCGGCTCTCGATAAATATACTTTTAAATGATGTTTAAAATCCTGTGTGCCACAACTCCTGAAGCCCCCGCACCTAGAGCCCGTGCTCCGCAACAAGAGAAGCCACAGCAGTGAGACTCCCACGCACCGCAACAAAGAGTAGCCCCCGCTCGCTGCAACCAGGGAAAGCCCGCGCACAGCAACGAAGACCCAACACAGCAGAAAATAAATAAATAAATTTATTTTAAAAAATAAAAATAAAAAACATGCAAGGAGGACTTGACACATTTAATAGGACGTGTCCCAAATGCACAATTTTTTAGAATAGAGAAAGAACACAACTCTGCATATTATTTTAATATGTATATATTCCGTAAAGTCTCCAGTGTCAAAAATGACTTTATCCCATTGGAAATAAATTTGTGTACATTGCAATTCTTATGATACAATGGTTCTCCACCACCATCGCTGCCTCTTGCAAACAAAAACATCAGGTCCGTGGCTCTCACGCTAAGTGGAGCACAGGTTCAGATCGCTCAAGTCCATCGCTCTGGATTCAGAGACAAAGAGTAGCGATGTCCCTTAGATGCCACTGGGCCTGTGGAAGGTTCTTTGTGACTTGAAATAGTCCAGGGAACCCCTGGGGAAATTGAAAAATACAATACCCATCACCTCAGGAATAGTATCTTCTTTTTCTAAGGTGATAGAGGGATAAGACTGATGCAACTAAAAATATTGTTTTCCTTTTTATGGCAATAAACTGGAATGATTCAGTCACCAAAATCCCATTTGAAGAAAAAAACGTTTAAGAGAAAATTGAGTGCGAGAAACATGTGGCATATAAAAGAAAACAATCATAGAAAGGAAATGAGTGTATGCCTCATCCATAACTTTGTATGACCCTGAAGGTGAAAAAGCAATTTCTGACCCCAAAGAAATGTCTTTGGTTGGGGGCTTTCATATTAGTCTCCAAATAAGCTTTATTGCCTTTACCAGAAAACATCTTTACACAATCTGTAACTAGGGGAAAATAAAATGGCATTTATTTCAAGGACCCAACCAATGTATTTCCCACTGCATTTTTAAAAATGGTTTTGTCTTCCCTAAAGTCATCTTATTGTTTTTGTATTTTTAATCCAATCTAGATTACCCTAAGAACTTTTTATTTTATAACTTTTTAATGGCATGCTGTATTATTATTATTACAGATATGCCAAATGGAAATTTGCTTTAGAAGTAGAAACTTCTTTCAAAACTGAATTAAACCTCATACCATTAATGGACATATAACCCTTAGTACAAGCCTGTGTTTTATATACTGATATTCTGTGGATCTTTATGTGGAAGGGTTTGAAGAAATTTGTTGAGAAAAACATGCTCTATAATAACAGACATTTAGAATACACTGGATTAAACTTTTTTTTTTTTTTTAGTTTCTTTACTGTAGGGCTTCTTTGAGCCTTTAATCCCTGATGTACAGTGGGGATCTACAACAGGGAGCTAGAGTATACAGTATTTGCCCATCTTGTTTGACCAAACACCTTTAATAACCTATAGAAAAGTGTTCTACAGAACACTTGTTTTTGCAAGGCTCATATGTCTGTTGAAATTCTTATTCATGTACAAAATCTGTGCATCTTTGTGTAAAGCTTTTTTATTGAGTAATGTGTGTGTTTGCTTTTAATGAATACTGAATAAAAATTCGGAAAGAGAAGTAATAAAACATACCTTTGTTTTAAAAATTACAATGAGACTTACCTATGATCTCCTTGACTTTTCGTCTAAAGGTTTATTTTTAAATTATTTTAATACTACATACTTATTTATCATATAAATATTTCTATGGGTGTTTACTAAGAATACCACTGTTTAATAATAGACAATTAACTGTTTTAATACTATATATTTAATTTTTCATTATTTAAATGCTATATTAAATTAATTCTCACTTGGAAATGAATATGTAATCATCCATGTGCCCACTTGCTTGAGGAAAGAATTAAGTTTATTTGGGGGATGTGAAATTCAGTCCAATGGCCAAGATTGTAAATGTGCAATAGGATTTACTTATTTTTTTTCTGGAGTCTAGAGAAATCTCAGCAAAGGTAGAGCACAGGTAGAGCTTAGATTCTTTAGTTACTCAAATAGTAAACTCAAGATCGTTTGTAAGATACTAGTTCAGTGGAAGCAGCATTTTGTTGCCTAGGTGATGGCCATGATGGGCTATGATTCTGCTGATTGAATACTATAATTGCTGTTCTATATTATAAAAATTTGTGGCTTATGGGTGTGACACTTCTGAGTTTCTAACTAGAAGCTTTGTGTCCTTGGGTCCATTCTGCATTCTACTGCTGTCCGGGTCTTCTTTTGGGAAAACGTGCTTGCTTTCCACCCTGCATTCTAATCTTTGCATCTGATGGGAGGAGAGTGGAAACTAAAAGAATCTTCCTCAATGACTCTGATATGGCATTTCCTGCTCTCTTCCCATTGAAAAAATTACACGGAAGCCCAAAAGCTTCCTTTCTTTTTGATATCTACTGAGAATTCTGCTTCCAAGTAAAATTCCCCTACTCAGAACACTAATAGTAATAACAAGGATGACAGGTATGATAAGCCAGCCATCATGCTGTGGGATTAAGACAGAACTGAAATGTCTGCAGTGTCCAGTATTACAGTAAAGTATGTTATCTGAAAACACATCCACTGAAAATATGTCAAAGGTGTTGGATACAATTATTTTTAGCCTTTTAAAATGTATCACTGAAACTGCAAGAACATGAGGAATCCTGAGAGTCACCAAAATAATGTGAAATGCAGAAAGGCCATGAAGTTCAGAAGTTGGCTTTGCCCTGGGAGCATCTGTCAGTTGGTCCCTGGTGACACTGAGCTTCCATTTTGAGAGTCTGTGGGCTGAAAGAATAGGAAACAAGGTCTAAGATCTTTCCAATATTGGAAATGTAATTGGAGACCCTCATATACTGCTAGAACTCCAAAGGGGGGATGTCCTACTCTCACTATAAGGGAGAATAGATAGATGGTAGAGATAGATAGATAATAGATAGATATAGATAGATAGATAGATAATAGATAGGTGATAGATAGATAATAGATGATAGATAATAGATAATAGATGATAGATAGATAATAGATATATGATAGATGATAGATACATGAGAGATGATAGATACATGATAGATGATAGATAATAGATAGATAATAGATAAGAGAGAGACAAATATGGATATAGATATAGGTATAGAAACAGACACAGATATAGACAACTCATAACCACAAGCAGGTTTCAAACTAGCTTATAGATGAATTCATGCCATTTCTGTGGCCCAAAATGCCTCAACAGAGATTTTTTTTTTAAAGAGGTAGAAGGCTTCTTGTGTTCCAGGCACATGGTAAAGTCAAATGAGAATCCCCTCTGGATAAACACACCTTCAAAACAATTATTGCAAGTGAAGTTCCAAAAACAGAAATGCAAATTCAAAACTCAGAGGCACTTTAGATTACATGAGATATTGGAATTATTATCAGATCAGACTGTAAGAGTTTAAAAAATAAAAGAGAATAAAAATATGAGTAGGGAACAATATGCTGTATAAATGGCCAAAGATATTTGAACAAAATGCTAACTAACAGAAAAGCACAATGAAAGAAAGTTTAAAACTCAACATAATAAAATAATAAATTTGATGCAGATGGAGAGAAGATTGTGATAGGAAGATAGTCTAAAACACTACCCAGAAGATGGAACAAAGATAAAAAAATGATTTAAAAATGAAAAGTTGAGACAGAAGATAGAGACATTTGTCAAATTTTAATTCATAAGAGAGGAACAGAGATAATAGGAGAGAACTGATATTTGACAAGATAGTGGCTTAATCCTCAGATTCAAAACTTCAAATGATTCCAAGCAGGGTTAATAAAAGGAGGTTCATACATAGACATAATATTGTAAAACTTTTATTTCCTTAGAAATAAAGAAAATTCGTACATAGACATCATATCGTGAAATGTTAGGACATCAAAGACAAAAAGATGATCTTAGAGTAGTTTCAGACTGTGAGATTAAGTAGGAAAACTGGAAGGCAGAAGAAGTGGGATAATTTCTTAACAGTATTTAGGGGAAAATAAGGACAACAACAGCTATCCTAAACTATAAACTTGGTAAAAATATTCTTTGGGATTAAAGGAGTATTAAAAATATCTTTAAAGAACTAAAGGTGGTTTTGGACAAAACAGTTTAAGAGAGTTTAGTTCATCTTAGCTGGTTGTGAAGTGGGAAGGCACTGACCAAAGGGAATTTATCCTATTTTGTTTTCCTCAAGGTTCCTTGAGATTGGTATTCTTAAATTATTTAAATTGTGGCATGTATTTTCATTAAAATATTGTCAATGAGACGATCAAAGGGGAATGTGTGTGTACGTGCATAGTATGATACAGAAATCCTTAATATATTCCATAATTGGTTGAATTTTCATGAAGATTTTGCTAGAATCTGTTCAAAGGAAGCATAATCAAGATGCATGCTATTGAATGTATTCTTGAGGGAAAAAAAAGCTTCTTTTCTTACGTTCATATGTGGACAAGTGATTCATTAACGCGGATCAAGAGAGCTTCAGCCCACGAGGGCTCTACGTCTATAAGAGTGCTGGGATCGTGTTTCCAGTCATTGATGTGATGTTGTCCCTTCTTTCTAGCATCCATCGCGTCCACCTGCAACGACCCAGGTATACCTCAAAATGGCACCCGCTATGGGGACAGCAGAGAGCCAGGAGATACCATCACTTTCCAGTGTGACCCTGGGTACCAGCTCCAAGGACAAGCGAAAATCACTTGTGTGCAGCTGAATAACCGATTCTTTTGGCAACCAGACCCTCCTACATGCATAGGTATTGTGCAACAGAAAATAGGAATTTTATATTTCTGAAGGAATGCATGTTATCATTAAAATTGCTCTGTGTGTGTATTATTCTTCAGCAGTATTTCTCAAGAGTTTCTTGCATGCCCTCTGGTTCCCCGAGATTATATTGAAATTTTATTACAAACCTTTAAACTTTACTTTATTAGGTGAGGTAAAGGAAGTAGTTTACTTAATGTATGGTAATTGACATTTATCTAACATTTCCTATCCTTAAGAAATCTCATAAAAATATGGATCAATCAAATTACTGTAATTTAAAATTCTGTGTGGCTGAAAATTCATAACTCTACCATTGTCGTTCTCATTTTTAATATAGAAACGTGCCCTTAAGCAAAACCTACTCAATAAAAAGGTGTGTTCTCTTTTTTAGAAGATTCTTCTGTAATAGCAGTACATTTTTAATAGAATCCTAAAAACTAGAAATTACACTGTTTATGTCAATATAAAGATAAAAGGAGAGACTTCTTTCTAAAATTTACTAAAATTTTATAATTTGACCTTATTAAAGAGAAAACAATTTGCGTGCAGACTTTAGTTTGAATAACCAATATCCAAGATAGTCTGTCACAAATATGGTTTTAGGGCAAGACATATTTATATATAAAATAGTAATTACATGTAGATTGTCCCTTCAGTCAATTAAATATTTTACCATAAATACCTCTGTATGGTATCACATCTTAATTTTTAAAGGAAACTTAATTTTAATGAACTGTCACAGTATAATTTGTACTTCCTTATAATCTGTTTGAAAAATATAAAATTAATCTGCAAAGACAGGAAGTGATAATGAAGTGATATGCACATAGTTAATGGGCCATTTTGCATCAGGTGACCTTGAGGGAATTTTGTGACTTAAAATGATTTTTAATTGTCATAAGGGATTCTCAGTGGTCCTGTGGAGATATAATATGCAACTCTTAACTTATTACCGAGTGTTTGCAGGATTCTGAAGACAGATGAGAATTGATAGCTCTTCTTATTAGCATGCTCAGCCCTGTCAGAGAGCTACCCTGTTTATGCAATGTTCTGTGCTGCACGTACATTTCGTGACTTTTGTGAGCACAGTTGCATTTTACCTCAAGCTGAGTCATCAGGAGATGTGCCAGATTTCTACGTGTTCCTTTTCTAAAGTGGAGTAATTACCTATAAATGCAACCATCATTTTAAACCATTCTTCTATTTTTAAATCAGGAGAGGCACATTTTTTTTCAGTTTGCATGAGTTTAAGCTTATGGAGGAGTACATTAAAAAGCAATACAACTACCAGTCAATCTCTTGAAGGTAATTTCTTGGTTGACATTCATGTAAACCATTCATTGTAAAATTTGACCACCTTTCCAAATAATCTATAGTTTTTTGGGGTCATCTCTTAGTTACCTAATTTTAATCAGCGACTAGATAAACCGGTTCTCAGCAATGAAAATAGGTAACACTTTATCTGTCTTGAATATCAGCTCCAAAAATAAGCCAAGATCACTCCCAGGCCATTGAATATCAGTTCTGTGGGCAACAGAACCACCCACATACAGGTATCACGTAACACAATGTGGAAAATACGTATTTGGGAATAAGTGAACAATATCTTCTTATCATATTGTAAACATATTTTGCCCCAGCAATGAGATTATGCCTCTGTATGATACTCATCCCTTAGAGCATGGTCATGTATCAGCACTCATCTACATTCTGTTCTGCTGATGCGGACATTTTTTATTTTTAATGTTTTTGCTTTTTTCTTATTAAACATAATATGTTTTTGCAGAAGTTTTATAAGCTACAGTTAAGAAAAAAGAGGAAGAAAACAAACACTGTCACCTTTTTACCTGAAGGCAACTACTATTAGCATAAACAGGCATAAGTAAGCTTCATAATTATTTTATGTATATATAATCTATTTTTAAAATGTTTTAAAATGATAGCACCCTGAATGATTATTTTGTAAATTACACTTTTACTTATTGGTACACGATGAGTATCTTTTGTGTTATTATGTATTTTTTACTAATTAAGTTTTATGCCTGCACAGTCTTTCTCTGTTTGGATCAGTATTGACCAATATTGATTCCACTAATCCCTCCTCAATGTATGGTTAGGTGTTTCAGCCTTTTCCCTTTCACGAAAATTGCTGATATGAACACTTGTTGCAAAACACATCCATGATTGTTTATGAATGACATATTTCTACAAACTTAGGTATTTCTAGAATTTTCAAAACTTTTTCAGAAAGGTTGCACCAATTTACGTCACCGTCAGCATGACTGTTTATTTTCCCCGACTCAGAAAAGGCACTTTATGTGATATTTCTTAATCTTATAATATGGGCAGGAAGTGAAGATTCCTTGGCGTTTTGATTGGCATTTTATATTAAAAATGAGGATGAACTGCTTTTAATTTCATATATTCTTATCGACCACTTGAATTTGCTCTTTCCTGTTGACTGGCTAATTTCTTTTTTCCGTTTTATTCTTAGTGTATTTTTTCCTCCTATTTGCTGTTCTTTCCCATTCTCTCCCTTTTATAAAATCTCTTAACCACTCACCTGTTAATATGTTACTCATATTCTCACCAGCTTGTCATTTGCTGCTAATCTGCCCTGTGATTTATGCTAATCTGCCTTGTGATTTGCTTGGATGCCTCACTTCTTTCACTTCACAAAGGACTCCAGTGATTGGAGGCACCTCCTTCTGGAACTGAGTCTTAAAAGACCGATTCTCTGGACCAGAAGACACTCAGTACTTTCTGATTCTGAGTAAAGTGTCCCTTGAACATCTCCACAGTTTCAGTTTTCTCATATAGCCCACAATACCTTTTGTCCAAGTTCAAATTCTAAAGAGCTCTGCAAAGCAAAAATGCATTCCAAGTTTGCAAAAACTTATTTGGTGGCACCATCCTGCCGTCATCTACAGGGTAACTATTTTGTGGCTATTTACCCCACTTAATGGTGTGAACATTGAAATGTTCTGGTGTGGAAATAGTAATGTGTCTAGTTAAACAGTACCTCTGCAAACCTTAGTGGATGAACGTGCTACCGTGTATGTCAGGAGGGTCCACCCTAAGGGTTTCGAATAAGGAACTGTGGATTGATGTGAGTTTGTGGATTTTGTCTCTATGTCCGTTCCCTCTGGAGAATAGAATCTAGAGTGTCTGAATTGCATTTTGTACTAAATATAATCCTATCCAAAACAGTTTACAAGCTTTCTAATGAAAACCTGATGAAGCTAAAATGAAGAATTCCCCACCAAAGAGAGAACAAATCCAGCAAGACGGTCCTCCTTAATTCCACTTTAAGCCTTTAAATAACCTCATTTGAAAATGCCACCTGGGACCATTATGAATAAGACAGGATCTGCCCTTTGTTTCTTTTCAATTAATAGTTGAGTCTCATCCCTGAACTCTTCCTGCTGGTGGTACCCTTGTACCCGGTGTCCTGAATCTGTCATGTTTCTTCTTTTAAAACCTGAGCGGAGTAGCATAACCTGCAGCCCTCAGGTACCTCTGTCCCCACCTCAGCGCCGCCTCTGCTGCTTGTCCAGGCTTCTCATACTCCAGGCTGTCAGCACCTACGCAGTTCCGGGGGAGGCCACGTCCTGTGAGAGCCACTTAGCCGATTGTCTCCACATCGTTTATTAAAATAAAACTGCATACTATGGAAAATGTGGTTTTAATCATTTTGAAGAAAGTTATATCATATTGCTCTTGAGAGTATATCTGTAAGAATTTATTATAAATATTTCCTGTGATATTACTCAGAGTTTGCCTTAGATGAGACGGAAGTTATAACAAAGAGTCTTGGGATTTGTTATATTTTTTCTTATGGAAAGTTAAGTTTTCAGGAATGTTAAGTGAGTATTTAAAGACACATCCATATCAGAAAATTATAAAGTGTGTAATCATCTTATTTTCAAAAAAGTCCTTGTGTATGTGTGTGGAAAATATCAGCCATTAGCATATTTCCTTCTCTACTTATTTTTTTCCCTGAATATATACATGATCAATGAAGTGAAATAAGGGATACAGTTTAGAGGGAACAGTATAATTTAATCAGGGTGATTTTTTAAGAACAACTTGGAGACAATTCACAATATTGGCTATGAAGAACCTTAAACCTAGCATATTAATGTGAATTTTGCATTGTTTTCGTACCTTCCACAGCATGGAAGCTCTAACAGAAACGTTATCTACTAAATAAAGCAGTCCTAAACATTTTCAGGTTCAAGAATGAAGACGGTCTTGCCTGTCAACAACAATAAACTACGTAATCGTTGCCTTAACTAATACACATGTAAACACATGTGATTAAAAGTTAATGACTGCAGAAACAAACTCAATTTATTACTGTCATCTGAA
Organism: Neophocaena asiaeorientalis asiaeorientalis; assembly: GCF_003031525.2. Classification (NCBI taxonomy): domain Eukaryota; kingdom Metazoa; phylum Chordata; class Mammalia; order Artiodactyla; family Phocoenidae; genus Neophocaena; species Neophocaena asiaeorientalis. Next base: position 1,174,521 of record NW_020175446.1, on the reverse strand, counting down.
GTGCTTCTTCCTGATAGTCACCTTCTAAACAGTGTGATGAAATATTTTTAGGGGTTTAAGTTCCTGCTCAGCCTCCTCTTGATCATCTATCCGCAGATATCACCGAAACTTTACCTGTTAGTTTTGTTATTTTGAAATGTGCGGAAGATACCCGAGCCCTACATATAGCAGAGGACTGTGAGAAATATACGAGATAACACGTATTCATTTATTCAACAAATATTTCCTGCATACATATTATGATCAAAATCTGTGCTAGGCTTAGAGTTACAAGAGTGAACAGAAGATGGATGATCATTATGCCACTGGAAGCAAACTTTTTAGAATAAGTAAGCAATGACTTTGTAAACCATAAGAAATGACTAAAGAATTGACATAACCATAAAATGATATTCATGGAGATTTTTTTTTTCCTGTGCAGTTTGTTTTCATATATTTATAGTATGGAGGATTCAGGTAATCTGTTCAGTTTAACTGGGTAAAGTTTAAAATTATAGGAAGTAAATTTCATTTCTCAGCATTGAAAATCCTCCTTAAAAATGCAGTGGAATATTATATAAAATTTGGTAACAATCACATAAAAACATGTACAGACTTTCTGGGTTTTAAAATTTCCTCTGGATAGTTGTTTAATAAGCCAGTACGCAGTGTCTTCGATGAACCCTGTGCCATCTCCTTTCACACTGACCAGCACCCTTCTCTCCCCTGAACCTTCCTCTCCTGTGACAGCGGCCTGTGGTGGGAATCTGACTGGCCCGGCCGGTGTCATCCTGTCCCCCAACTACCCGCAGCCCTATCCTCCCGGGAAAGAGTGTGACTGGAGAATAAAGGTGAACCCAGACTTCGTCATCGCCTTGATATTCAAAAGGTACCGTCTCTTATGGAATACCTCCTTTAAGTAGGACTTACATTTTTTTTTTTTACATCTTTATTGGAGTATAATTACTTTACAATGGTGTGTTAGTTTCTGCTTTATAACAAAGTGAATCCATTATACATATGCATATGTCCCCATATGTCTTCCCTGTTGTGTCTCCGTCCCTCCCATCCTCCCTATCCCACCCCTCTAGGTGGTCACAAAGCACTGAGCTGATCTCCCTGTGCTACGCAGCTGCTTCCCACTAGCTAGCTATTTTACATTCGGTAGTGTATTTGTTTGTTTCTTTGATATTGAGCTGCATGAGCTGCTTGTAAATTTTGGAGGTTAATCCTTTGTCAGTTGCTTCATTTGCAAATATTTTCTGCCATTCTTAGGGTTGTCTTTTTGTCATATGTTTTCCTTTGCTGTGCAAAAGCTTTTAAGTGTCATTAGGTCCCATTTGTTTATCTTTGTTTTTAAAAGGATCTTGCTGTGATTTATGTCATAGAGTGTTCTGCCTATGTTTTCCTCTGAGAGTTTGATAGTGTCTGGCCTTACATTTAGGTCTTTAATCCATTTTGAGTTT
>NW_020175446.1:1071986-1173059 GCF_003031525.2 Neophocaena asiaeorientalis asiaeorientalis | reverse complement strand
TGGTGAGAGTGGGCAACCTTGTCTTGTTCCTGTCTTAGTGGAAATGGTTTCAGTTTTTCACCATTGAGGACAATGTTGGCTGTGGGTTTGTCATATATGGCCTTTATTGTGTTGAGATAAGTTCCTTCTGTGCCTACTTTCTGGAGGGTTTTAATCATAAAAGGGTGTTGAATTTTTTCTAAAGCTTTCTAGTTGTTCCGTGACATGTGGGATCTTCCCGGACCAGGGCTCGAACCTGTGTCCCCTGCACTGGCAGGCGGATTCTTTACCACTGCACCACCAGGGAAGTCCCTAATAAGACTTTAAATGTCATACCTAAAGATTACTTCATTTATCCCTTCAGGGGTCTTCAGTTTTACATCTAGCAAAGCCTGAGGTCTTGTGTCTAACAGGTACTACATCAAGCTGCATGACAAAAATGGAAATAGGTTATTTTGCTTTTCAGCATTCTACTTGCATTAGAATACACATGATGTGGCAAGAATTGCTTTTAAATACTATCTTGCACACAGTGGAGAGGGCTTAATTTACAGAATTTTCAAAGAAAAGCGATAATAAAGTGACATAGATATACTTAGTATAATTTCTCATTGATGTCTTATATTTCTCTTAATGCGTGAGTGCTAATTCATTTCCATAGTACTTCCTGTCTGCCATTCCCAAAGGTAGTATTGTTATTATCATTAAGATAGTCAAGACTTGGTAGAACTCTGAAAACAAAAGTTCCCCAAATCTCATTACTGTAAAGTCTGATTTAATAAACATTAATTCTTTAAAAAAAAAGCTAACTTCTTTCTGCTACACTAAATGGTAAAAGTTAAAATCATAATATAATACGATTATATTATAAATATAAATTCCATAGAACTCTCACATTATAAATATATGGTATAAATAATTGAATTTTTCTAAATCCCATGATCTTTTCCAAATTCACATTTTGATTTTTGAACTAAATGAAGTGGTATTTTAAAAGAGAAGTGGTTCTATATACTGTCCTATTGGTCTCTTAGCTCCCCAAGGCAAAGTGGTCTGATTATATTTATTTATCTGTCAATTGAAAAAATTTCTTTTCTTGAGATGTTTGCATCAATATTTCAGGCCTGGTTTTGCTTATCTTCCTTCACTTTCTCCTCCTGATGAGATATGAGTCAGTATAATTTTAAACCTCTGTGATTCTGAATTTTAAGTAGTTTAATAAGCCATCATTTCCTGAATTTACTCAAGCTGCTATAAATTTACCAAAGATGAATACCTTATTATGCCACTCAGCTATTATACAAAAGCTGTGAACATTTGCTGGTTATATTTTTGAATATCTTTATGGGTTTTGTTAATGCTAAATTCTAGTAGTGCCTTCCTTAAAACCAGGAGACACCTCTGCTACCAGGAGATTAGAAGTAAATTAACAATTAAAAGCCTTTTAGAGAACACAGAGCCTTTTTGTAGGAGTTTCCTGCCTTCCCTGGGTCACGGTGACTCATTATCAAGGTTCCCAAAGTGTATTTCATCTGTTAATATATAAGGCAGTTTCACACAAGAAGTTTTCTCACTTAATTTTGTGCACTTCCCTGGAAGAAGGTTGACCTAGAAAATCTTCAAGTTTTCTTCCGACTCTAAGAGTTTGGAATCATTAGCTGACCCGGTGTCACAGAAAATCACATACCTGTGACATGTTCTAAGGAATGGACAACTTGTGTGTGCTCAGGTGGGAGTTTTCCTGGGACCTCAGCTCCTAGATCTACTTACTAGAAAGAAGGAGGAAGCCAGAAGTACCAGATGGGAACGAGGCTGCTCAAGGACCCAGTCAAAGAAGCTGGTGTTGATACAGCCTTCCCAGGATGCACTGTTTAAAGAGTGTGACTGCAGTCAGGTGTGGAGAGGGGAGGGGAGCCCGGCATTACTAACAAGGAAGGCAAAGAATGAAATGACCTGGAGCACATATGAGCTTCAAGGCTCACCCTGGTACTTGGGGGGTCTTCGGGGAGGAATGTTTTATCACAAGCTTCTATAGACTGTGGGGCTGATGCGACTCACACATTGGAACTCAAATTAAATTTGGTTTAAAAGCATGGCCAGACTTCGGCCTATTATTGGGGCTTGTAGATCTGTGCATCTGGTATAGGTAGAAATTAGACAGGGTTTAACCAAAGGAACTGTCATTAATTGTAAATATCACTTCAGACTTCTATGTGTGTGTGACAGCACATCCAAAAGGAGAGGGTAGTTAGAATATGTTTGTTTGTGCCTGACCGTACTTCCATGTTCAAAAATAATCTATCGTAATAATTAGTTATGCCAGTTATCAGGGGTACAGCATGACCAGAGTCTAATAACATCCTTGCAAACTATTCCAAAAAAATTGTTATTCCAACCAAATTCTGTTTGGTTGATGCAGTTCCTCTTGGCCTCTTTTCTCACTCTTTAGTCACTCAGGTCTTACTTTTTCTTCATTTCCGACTTCAGGGAACTTCTCAGATAAACAGACTCTGAAACCTCTGGCAAATTCCTTAGATAAATGTGTTCAGGACCTCACATGGGAGCGAGGGCACCCTGACAGGAAATGGGACGCCACGATGCAGGTCCAGATGTCATACTAACGTCAGGTCCTTGGTGGTCCCCCGTGCTACATCCTTCAGAATGCAGTGGGAAGCTTCTGGAAAGACCTTGGGTTCACGTTTTATCCCTTGAATATCCAGATAAACTAAAGCCACTTAAACAACAGCACATGTTCGTGATTATAAACCCTCCTGACTCTCTCCATCCCTGTATACAAATATGCTGTCAAGGGAAAGGAAAGAGAGTGGAAGCCGCATGGATCGGTCCACGTTAAAGACCCCAAAGGCCCTGATTTAGAGCTGAAGGGACAGAGGAAGGCAAGTCAGAATGGATTATGTCAATACCTCTGTCTAGTGTGTTTGTTTATTCTGATCCCACTGAGATCTTGGACATGTAAATGAAGTTCAGTCTGTCACTTGAGAGGAGGTATAATTTTAAAGTTCCCAGACTATCATCATCCTTCTCATCATAAATGACAGAGACATTTAAAGCTGCATCCCACTTGAGAGCTTTGGGCGTTAATTGTTAGACTTTGGAAAGTATTAGGGTATTTACATAAGGAGAGACAGAGACAGAGAGAGAAGAAGAGAGAGTGGGAAAGAGCAGGAGGGAGAGGGGATGAGAAAATTGGAATATCCAGTCAAGGTGAAATGATGTGAAACAGTTGACTTCCATACTTTGTACCACTGTAGGGACTGCTACTATTGGCCAAATTATCTAAGCAAATAGAGGCAATTACAATTTTCAAAGTAAAATCAAACAAAAATATTTTTTAACTTTAAGAATTGTCAGTAACATCAAGGATATATGTTATTAAAACTAAAAATATTCACATAAAAACAAATACCAGTGGGAATGCATCCCTTCTGAACCCTATTCTTTCAAACTGCATTTCATTAGAAATATCATAGTTACAGGGAAGAGATACTATATCTATGTTATAAGGATTCATTTTCTTTCAGATTATCTTCAAAATCATACTGTATTGAAGATGTTGGTGATTGTATAAAATACTAATTGTTATTTATTGCCATTTTGATTGTTATTATATTTAACTTTTGGATTGTCCGAATTTTTAAAAATTATTCTACAAAGGCAAATAAAATCACTGTGTGCTCTCAGAGACTTTATAGTCTGGAAGATAAGAGACACATATATTAGGTGCATAGTCTAATTAATATTCTTTCCTTTTAGTTTCAACATGGAGCCCAGCTATGATTTCCTACATATCTATGAAGGAGAGGATTCCAACAGCCCTCTCATTGGAAGTTTCCAGGGCTCTCAAGCCCCAGAAAGAATTGAGAGTAGTGGAAATAGTCTCTTTCTGGCATTTCGAAGTGATGCTTCTGTGGGCTTGTCGGGGTTCGCCATTGAATTTAAAGGTACTGTGACCAGCTTAACTTGTGAGGAAAGTGACTTGTATTGAGATTTCTTTAATCATAAGCATTTATTTATAAAGTCTTGCCTATCTGTTCAATGCATAAAATTCTGACATCTCTCTCAATCATCTGGGGAAAAGGGTTGATCTCGCCAGTGGAGAAGAAATTTCCAACACGCATTTCTACCTTAGCTGAAAGAAAAGAAAATGGGGGAGGGAGATTTCTTTTTCCAAATTCATAGCCATTTAAAGATAAATTATGATTTGTACAATAAATAATTTGAGTATTTAAGAATTATTTTAATATGTGTTTTACTATCTTAATTTGTTTCTTCAGGATGACTCAATTTAAGTACATAAATAGCTTAGTGTGGTTTTTGTTTTTTGGGGTTTTTCTGGCTTGCAGGATCTTAGGTCCCCAACCAAGGAATGAATCCAAGCCCTCAACAGTGAAAGCATGGAGTCCTAACCACTGGACTGCCAAGGAATTCCCGATAAATAGCTTAGTTTTATCTCAGTATTTTTCAAGATGTAAAATATCGATTGCCATTCCCTGTCCTGACCACCCATGGTGGTTGGTTTGATGGGGAGCAAGCACTGATCCTGGTCAGTGCTTTCTTCTTTGGTCACCTCATGAGTGACTCCCGCTTCTTTGGGATCCACCACCCCCTGTCACTAGCATCCAGAGAAAACAAACAGACTCACAAAGATTACCCCAACCTAAGCATTTTGCTGTTGGGTTCATGAAAATAAATATATAGTTTTTTCAGGGCTTCCCTGGTGGCACAGTGGTTGAGAGTCCGCCTGCTGATGCAGGGGACACGGGTTCGTGCCCTGGTCCGGGAAGATCCCACATGCCGCGGAGCGGCTGGGCCCGTGAGCCATGGCCGCTGAGCCTGCGCATCCGGAGCCTGTGCTCCACAACGGGAGAGGCCACAACGGTGAGAGGCCCACATACCGCAAAAAAAAAAAAAATATATATATATATATATATATTTTTTTTCTAATCTGTTTTTTCTTTGGGATCCACCACCCCCTGTCACTAGCACTCAGAGAAAACAAACAGACAGACTCACAAACAAAGATCACCCCAACCTAAGCATTTTGCTCTTGGGTTCATGAAAATAAACATATATATTTTTCAAATCTGTTTCTCATGTGAACAAGGAAAACACGGGGTATATTACAAAGAATCAGGAAAAGGATTTATCAAAATATTAATTGACGGTAGTGAGTGCTTTATAAAGAATAATGAAAATATATACATTTATTTAAACTTTTGAGTTAGTTATTAGTTACTAGAATTATGAAATATAGGGTATGTTTCATCCTTTAATGGACTTGTATTTCTTGATATTGTTTTTAAGTAGGAAATTAACCTACTTCCTCAAAAACACCGAAATCTAAAAATTTACTGATCTTTAGTACAATATACAATTAAAAAAAATTTAAACAATTCAGCAATTGAAGGAGTTGCTGTGCTTTTTGGATGGGATCCATTAATGTTCACGAATAATTAACAGCAGTACTTTTAAGTATTTGCCATATCATTAGACAGTTTCTGTATTAATAAGAACTCATTGAAGTGCATGTCACCATGACAACGCCCATTCTGTAACGAGTAAAAAATCACGCGTTTCATCTAAATATAAAACTGTAAGGAATGGGAGGGAATATTTGCAAATGATGAGACCAACATGGGGTTAATATCTAAAATATATAAACAGCTCATACAACTCAATACCAAGAAAGCAAACAGTGCAATAAAAAATGGACAGAAGACCTGAAGAGACATTTTTCCAAAAAGAAAGACATACAGATGTCTAACAGGCACCTGAGAAGATTTTCAGCATTGTTAATTGTTGGAGAAATGCAAATCCAAACAACAATGAGGTATAATGTCACTCTGGTCAGAATGGCCATCACGAAAAAGTCTACAAATAACAAATGTTGGCGAGGGTGTAGAGAAAAGGGAACCCTCCTACACTGTTGGTGGGGGTGTAAATTGGTGCAGCCACTATGGAGAACAGTATGGAGGGTCCTCAAAAAGCTAAAACTAGAGTTGCCATATGAGCCAGTAATGGACTACTACTCAACCATAAAAAAGAATTAAATCCTGCCATTTGCAGAAACATGAACGGACCCAGAAAAATTACGCTTAGTGAAGTAAGTCAGACAGTGAAAGACAGGTATTGTATAATATCACTTGTATGTGGAATCTAAAAATAATGCAAATGAATGTATATGCAAAACAAAAACAGACTCACAGACAAAATTATAGAAAACAAACTTATAGTTACCAAAGGGGAGAAGGAAGGGGGGGAGGGACAAATTAGGGCTATGGGATTAACAGATACAAACTACTATGTGTAAAATAGATAACAACACGGATATTTTCTACAGCACAGGAAATTACAGCCATTATCTTGTAATAACTTATAATGGAGTATAATCTTTAAAAATACTAAATCACTATGCTGTACAACTGTGACTAATATAATATTGTAAATCAATTATACTTCAATGAAAAAAGAAAGACTGTACATCTGTCATCACCTTGTATTCCCCAGGGCATCCTAGGGTAAGAGAATCAGCAGATGAGTGAGTAGATGCAGTAGAACTTGTGTCCCTCATGATAGGGGTACAGGGCTGCCTCTTTGGCCTGGTTCTTTGGGGACCAGCAGAGCCTTCTAAATGGGCGCTAGAGCTCTCACGCTTTAAAAGTTCTCCAGTGGAGCCTGTGAAAATAAATCATCAGAAAACAAGGAAGGACACAGCAATGAAACAGCATCCAGCAAGTACAAGGCCCCATATGGTGAGGGAAGCAGGGAGCGGACCCAACTCTTGGGCTTGACCAGAAGGAGCCACGGGGCAGTCCTGCCGAGTGACCCCAGGGGCCCGACAGCTTTGGCACAGACGTTCTGGGAGGCGTCCATAAGCGGAACCGACAGGAACCAGGGCAGAGCACACCGCATAATGAAGTCATCTCATTGGGAAATGTGACAACTTGTAAGCAAAAAGCGTGCCATGAGTTATCACCAAACATCCTGAACTGACAACTGAGTAAATGCAAGTAAAAGCTTCGATGCAGTGCATTTGGAGAAATGAAGAAAAACTGGCCATCAGAGGTCTCAATTTGCAACCCAGAGCAGAAAATTGTGGGAGTGGTATTTAACCAAACAGTACACTAAACCAACAGACACTTATAACAAAAAGTGATTAAAAAGGCTGACCAGGAAACAGGCATGTATTTTTTTCTCCATCATTTTTTAAAATATAATTTTAGTTATTTTATTTTTTATTTTTGGCTGTGTTGGGTCTTCGTTGCTGTGCGCGGGCTTTCTCTAGTTGTGGCGAGCGGGGGCTACTCTTCATTGCAGTGCGCAGGCTTCTCACTGCGGTGGCTTCTCGTTGAAGAGCATGGGTTCTAGGCGCACGGGCTTCAATAGTTCTGGCTCGTGGGCTCAGTAGTTGTAGCTCGCAGGCTCTAGAGCACAGGCTCTGTAGTTGTGGCGCACGGGCTTCAGTAGTTGTGGTTCGTGGGCTCTAGAGCGCAGGCTCAGTAGTTGTGGCACATGGGCTTAGTTGCTCTGCAGCATGTGGGATCTTCCCGGACCAGGGCTCGAACCCGTGTCCCCTGCATTGGCAGGCGGATTCTCAACCTCTGCGCCACCAGGGAAGCCCTTTCTCCATCATTTTATAGGAGAAAGATATATACCCTAGACCAGTGCTTGTATTTATTAGACACTCGAGACATTCTGTTGAATGACAGAGTAAACGACATCCAATGGAAGGACTGTTCTCTTGCCCACAGTTTTATTTATTCGTCCCTTATTTGCTTAAAATAAACGATCTAAGGCAGCGTTAAAGGATTATCAGAATGTCCCCTACTCCTTGAAATATCCAAATTGGTTTTCAGTAAAGTGTTTAGAGAGTGTTGGTCCCAGCACAGTACACAACTATTGCTGCTGTGAGTCTCTAACCAGAGCAAAAATAGAGGACCTGGAGGGGTTTCCACAATTGATATATATGATATAATATATTCATGACATATATGATAATTAATATATTATACATGGCATATGATATATATGTATGATAATATATATGACAGATGGTATATGATACATATGATAATATATGATGGATGATATATATATGGTAATATAGCATGTCCGATACATGTGATAGTGTAGTGTTTATATATTTATGTTGTACTTTAACCAAAGTATGTAAATAAAATATTCCAATAGCTGGTTATAATAATTAGTCCAGCAGTTGCCAGAGAGATCTCTGCTTGGCTGATGTTGACACATAGGTCATTAAAAATATAATGAAAGATATTGAATAAATACATTTAAACAGGCCTCTTCTCCATCCTGCAGGACGTCATAAAGTTTGTGCTTTTCCCTCTTCCACTGTTTGTTATCCATTCCTAAGAGGATGTACGATGTAGTTTTCAGAGCTCATTGCATCTTTACTCTTTACTGGCTCACCTGCCACAATCTCCCAGGAGCATCTTCTTCCTAACACTACTGTGTGGATTTACTCATTGGCCATAAGTAGACACTCAGGAAGGGAAAATGCTTAAAAAGGAACGTAATCCACATTGATCACAACCCCCAAAAAGGTAAAATGCAGGCTTCCATTTATACTTTCCAGAGATTTTTTATGTGTTTGCTTAACCCTGGGGCAAAGATTGTCAACCCAAATAGAAAGAACTGAAACATATTTATTTTATCCATTCAAGTTATCCTTGAGCCTATATTGATATTAATAACCCCATTCATGAATAGCACATTCATGACAAATAGCATTTTCTTAACTTTAGGCCAAAAACATGAAGAAAAACATTTCAGTATAACATCTATATTGATCCCTTGAAGATCTGTAAAATGCAATTCAGAGCCTTTTGACGTTACAAGGGGCTTTGCTGATGGCAGGACGTTGACAAGCACAAACAGAAAGCAACTCAGATGATGGAATTGCACACAGCAGAAGGAGATGTAGATACGTGATTTAGAGACATTTGGAAGGTCTGCTGAAATATGACATTTACAGTGTTAATGCTACCAGGACATAAGTGGCACTACCCACACAGCTACAGGACTGTGAGAAAGAAAGAAGAGAGCTTTGTATTTATATCTGGGAAAAAAGAGGCTTTTAGCAAATGCCTCCTTTAGTGGCCCCCACAGCTGGACAGATCTCTGCAGTGTGTTTTTGTGAAAGTTATTTAACTGCTCTTGCGCTTCAGATTCTCAAAATGTAGAATGGGCCCACAGATCCTCCTCACGTCGCAGAGGTGGGGTGAAGATTTGAATGAAAAACATGCAGTGTACCCAGCTCAGCGCCTGATACATAACATGCCCTCGATTCCTTTGAGCAGTTATTAGAATTAGAATAGAACTGTGTTGAGCAATGATTACATCCCAGACACAGGGCTTGACCCTTATGGATCGGGAAATGTGCTTTCCAGCTACGTGTGGCTTCACTGACTTAGTGAGGGTGGTAAAAGATCAGAACTTCTTTCCACGATTCTCTCACCAGCATGAGAGATCACTCTTAATTTACGTGAATTAAATCAATTTCCTTTTGAGAAGCCCAGTTCTCCCATCTCTTCCTAAAATGTGCTGTGATTTCATGAATTAAGTACAAAAGTCAGGAAGTCAACCTCAACAGCAATTCTGTAGTGAATTGTCATTTGAAAAATAAGAAATAATTTTATTGAAAGGAGTTTTTTCTATTTTTCTATGATAATTATTGACTTGAACATTAATTGACAACTTGGTCAATTAGTCAGTCAATTTTTTTGAGCATATTTTATATGCTGGACACTGTTCTAGGTACTAAAAATATAAACAACCGACAATAAAAAAATAAAATTTCTGCCCTCATGGAGTTTACATTCATGTCTTCCTCAGAGAAACCACGGGAAGCCTGTTTTGACCCTGGAAACATAATGAATGGGACAAGGATTGGGACGGACTTCAAACTTGGCTCAACTGTCACGTACCAGTGTGACTCTGGCTACAAGATCGCTGACCCGTCTTCCATCACGTGTGTGATCGGAGCGGATGGAAAACCCGCCTGGAACCGGGTCTTGCCCTCCTGCAATGGTACGTATGGAACCGGTGTTTCCTTCAGGGATAACTTCCCTCTGGAATTTGGACTCTCATTTTGGAGACAGTTTGTACTTCCGTCCTGTATCCCCTCCTCACTGGTGGGGAAACCCCGCAGAGCAACGTGGGATAAGAACTTGACCTTCCTTGGTAGTTTAATTTACTCAGTGGGTTAGCCATTCTCACAGATTTCTGGAAGGGGAGATATTTTTCTCTCACTTAGATCGTTTGGCATTTCTAACTGCTGTTTTTGTGTATGAGAGATGCGAATTACCAGTCTCTAGGTGGCCTCTGTCTCTCTGCTTCTGTCTCTGTCTCTGTCTGTCTCCCTCTTGCTCTCTGTCTTTCTCTGTTTCTCTGCCTTTCTGTGTGTGTGTGTGTGTGTGTGTGTGTGTGTATCTCCCTCTGTCTGTGTCTCTCTGTCTCTCTGTCTCTGCCTCTCTCTCTCTACATATATACACATACATATACATATATTACATATATAAGGATGTGTCATTTCCCCACAAATACCAACAGTTTGTAATTCCTCATGTACATTAAATTAATAAAAGCGCCTATTAGAGGGTAAGGTCAACCTTCAAGAACAGGCAGTGCCATCCTACAGTGACAGAAGTCAGGTTGCAGTTGCCTTTGGGGGGTGCTGAGAGGAGGGGTCTGAACACAGACTTCTGGGCTGTCCTCCAGGTTCTGTGTCTGATTGGTAGCTTCGTGGGACCCTCCACAGACAAAACTCCAGACTGTGTGATACACCTTAAAAAGGAGACAGTAAAATCCTGTGTTTTGTGACAGAAAGATTGATTCCAAGTTTACTTTAGGATGAACTCAAGGACCGGTTTAGTTAGATACACTGAACTGATGAAATAAAGATCTTTTCCTTAGGATGGCTCTGATGCTTGTAACTTCTGACCAAAGTGGTGTTTCAGAAAATTAGTACGTGAAAAATCCGAGCAAACAACACAGGCGAACAGACCTGACGCCCTGGGTTGCTCTGGCATGTCTGTGTTTCTGGGTTTGTATTATGACCCTGAGAGCTTTTCTGTTCAGGAACCTAGTCCTCCAGCCCTGCAGTACTCAAGGTTGGCGCAGACAGGGAACTTCACACACGTTTTCAGAGGAAATGAATAAATCAGGGAATAGCCAAAACAATTTCCAGTGAAAATTGAAGTCTTCCTAGTCTTACATATTTTATCCTCTAGCAATAAACTCAGAGAAATAATTATTGCTGCTTCTCGGATTCCAGGAGGTTCATGTGAGGGGAGAATGGTGAAGGGCCCACGTGGCTGTGTGGGGCGTCCAGATGATGACTTTAATGTCTGTGTAAACGTTACAGTAAGCTTTGAGTCAGCGGCATCACAGCGCTTCTCTCTGGGGGTTAGAAGAGCATCCTCGTACGTTCACTAGAGTCACCTCAAAATGGCATCCTTAAAAGTGCACACTGTATTAAATTCAGACATACTTTGAACTTATGGGGGATGATGATACATTCTTTAGCCATAGGCTAAACGAGAAAAATGAGGTCACATTTAGGCAACAGATAAATAATCTAATTTTAAATTAGAGATTTTTTTTCCGTATCTGAAGACCCGTGAACTCAAGCGTAGTTTCTGTTAACCAGTCATCACATTTATGTGCATAAAACATACAACACTGGTTTTTCCTTAAGTTATTTATTTCAATTGAAATAAAACTAAAAATTCCAAATCATTAAACAGAAATGTCCTCTCCCATAGTTTATTTTGGATATCTCCAGGAGAACAGCACTTTTTGTGCTGAATTAATGCCTGTGGATCACTCAGATCACCAGTTAAACTAAGCGAATGTTGTTATATTTTAAACATTTTGATAGTTCATATATTAAGGGATGTATTTTGGGCTAGTGTGTTTTAAATTCATGACATAATTTTTCTTTCTATTGCCTACATTTTTTTGTTCATTGAGGTTTCCTGTTGAATTAGAACAGAAATGGAAACAGCCTGGAGTCTCTTTCATGGGTCAGAATGGCTTTTATTTACTTATGTTGTTTTTGGTTTACATTCAAATTTGATTGTATTTTGTTGCCTTTATATATGAGACATATACTCCAATTAACCAAATGGATGAGTCAGTTTCTTGTTACCATCTGCAATGAATACTGTTGCAGATCTTTTTTCATTTAGGAAATGATCTGTTTAATACATTAATTACCAAAGAGTAACAGCATACTTGTTTTCCTTCTCTTATCACATTAATATAAAAGAATTTCTAACATGAGAAAGACCATGCCTGTTTCTCAGGTTAACACAGTAACATGGACAGAGTAATTGTTAAGAATTAAATGAAAATTCTCTACATATTTTTCTCAATTTCACAAATGTTTGGTTGTGTTTGTAGTATGTTATGCAGTTTGCGTGCTTATCTTTAAATCTGGGGGAAAATGTATAAGCATAGTGCAATTTATCAAGGTAGCAGAGGACCTAAAATGCCATGTTTGTTTTCTTTCATTTTATCCTTTTTATTTTTTAGTGTTTTCTATTATCATAAAGTAATGATCTGTCATCCTACCCATTAACAAAATAAATTTTTGTAGTTATACTTGAACAAATATATCAGAAGATATAAGATTTCTGTTTGATAAGATTTCTGTTTGATCATTTGGGCATCAAAATATTAGCTCAGTGAAGATTTATTTCCACTTTTCATTTATGCTTGTTGTTTAAACTTTGAAATAGATAAACTTTTTAATAGAAAAGGGATATTTGCAAAATGATGTGCTTAAATTTTATATGTCTAAAAGAAAATAGATTTCCATTCTTCATTTGTACCTATTTTTAAAAATTTGAACTTTTGAGTGTTTAAGAAAAATTATAGTTCTGAAATAACCTGGTTGAATTTATATGGCTAATTTTCTTAAAATTAAGTTATATATCTAAACTGGTGGAGTGAGGCTCCCGGCATTTCACTGAAAACCTTGAGCTTTGAAATTTAACTTACAGAAATTTCCTCTATCTAAAAGTGAAAAAAGTTTTTTTCTATTTAAGATTGTAAAAAAAGCCATGGTAAGTGTTTTAGGTTGATAAAATTATTATGAGTTAAGGCATCAGCATGAAGGCTGCTCTTAGCTTAGTTAAGGGAAATCTCTACTAGTTGATCATAAATAGATTATAACTGTCAGGTTTTTAAGCTGTCTTCCTTTGACTTTTAGAGTATGACTTCAGTTTTCCAGCTGCGTAAAGCTGGACCTGGGAAGTCTCCTGCCAAATCATCAGTGAGGTGCTTTGACACTAGCATCAGCATTCTGAGCAGCTTTATTAATCCTGGAGAAAGTTCCATCCATCAATTAGGACTTAACAATGTGCTACTTAACATTCAAAAGATTTGACACGTTATCCCCCATTTCTATCCTTTTTAATGCTTGAAAACTGTCACATTAAGAAGAAGTAAGCTACAGAAATATAAACTTTCTCAAATACTGAAAAATAATTCTGAATTCAGATCAGAGAAGGTGTATCTAGGATAAGAAGGCATGCAGTCAGGCCACAAAGGGCACAGGTGAGGTGCAGTTGGCGTTGCTTCAGTGGATAAATCGCATCCTGAGCAGATGAGCAGACGTGGACCTCTTTTTAAGTAAAAATATGAGGAATTGAAGTATTCGCAGTTTAATCCCGAAACTGGGATTTAGTTGAAAGTCTATTTTAAGATGTTTAACAATAGTATTTTGAATATCCAACTACAGTATTTTTCTATTTTCTCAGCAAGAGCAATGCTGAGAGTAACAAGATGATCAGAGGGAAAATAAACACACACACACACACTCCCTCTCTCTCTGAACTGTTCATATAACACCTCATCAATGTACCTGCCCTGACTTTGTAGTTTTGGGTTCCTTCAGCTTTCAACTGAACTTATAGGAAGAGACCCCACACCCACTAGTAACTATACATGTCACTCTTGAGCTGAATCTACGATGAAAACACAAAAAGAACTAAAAGTAAACATTACTTTTTTTTAGTCCCACAGTAATATAAAGACAATAGAAAACTGAAATAATCTTTGTATCTCTTAAGTTAATATGATGGTTGATATCAACCAGAAAGTTCTGGTAGGCTTTTGACGTATTGATAAGAATTTTTCTTTATCAGACCTGTTTTTATTATCATGACAACTGTTTTCTTTATTGTTTTAGCATGTCTGAGAACGTCCTTAAAAATAATATTAGGTCTCCCTCTTAAGTTGAATTACTTTTATTCTCACCTGGTCAGTCTTTGTTTTTCTTTTTATTTTACTTTTGATAGCAATGTAAGTTCAGATTTTAACTGTGATATTTTGTTAAGTTTTTGAATAATCATGCCCATTTGTTCAGTGCTTTCATTTTTAGGTCACTTGTCACTTGCCATGTGGTTACGCATAGCATGTAATTCTCCGTTGGTCTGTTTCAGCCCCCTGTGGAGGCCAGTACACTGGATCAGAAGGGGTGGTCTTGTCACCCAACTACCCTCACAATTATACAGCTGGTCAGATCTGCCTCTATTCCATAACGGTACCAAAGGAATTTGGTAAGATTTTCTTCTTATTTTTAATTCACCGTCATATCTCTTTCGGTGTTAATATTTCCATAATTTTATAAACAAATATCCCAGCTCTTGGTATAATAAAATAATATAAAAGAAGATGACTTAAAGTAACAGGTTTTCCAAACATGTCTTATACAAGATCCACTACAATTCTTTTATCAGTGTGATATAAAATTCTTCAATTTCCTTCTCGGATTCTGATCCAGAATAATCAGAGAGAATAAATGTGACTTTGTTCTTATTTTTGTTAGAAAAAAGCATTTCTCCTTTGGTAGTTTAGTGTGTAGAGGAGGATTGCAGCCTCACATGTGAACCAGGGGAACACTGATCAGCCTGTGGGGTATTGGCACATATATGTGGTTATTGATTATGCTGGAAATCACTGGATCAGTGAACATACCTTTGAGTGACAGGAGATGTAAAAGCAGGCAGAGTCCTATCTGACCCCTCCAAACTTGGCATCCTGGTTTCCCTCCTAAACTTTGCTTCCAACCTGAGCCAGTTTTCTGGGATGGCTTCATTTCTAGAAGATCCTTCTCTGGTGGTTTCCTGGTGGTTTGCTCAACACCGGATCCCCACATCTTCCCTCTCACTCTTGACCAGGAAAACATTTTTGTGTTAGATTCTTTCCTGGAGTCAACCAGATAGTAGCTTTTATAATTTTATGGAATAGTTCCTTTTTCCCAACAGTAAAATTTAGAACCCAACATAGTCAAGGTTTTTTTCTATATACTCAAAATAGCAGCCATCCACTCACAGAAATAAAACATAAAAATTCTAAGGTTAGATTCTGTTTGAGGGAAAACATTTAAAAAATACAATTATATGACAAGAAAGTTAATTTCTGCTTAAGAAACTTGCATATGGGAGACAAATGATTCCTACGAACTTCTGTTATATTAATCACAGGCTTCTTAAAATCAAATGAAAAGCTCCCCCCAAGCACTTATTCCAGCATTTGGTATTTTAGATCACGGGCTCTTCATGATCTGTGTGACGCAACTTGCTTAGTCTCTTAAGCCAAATCGTTTAGCTTCTGCTTTCCACCAGTTCTCGAGGATGGTTGAGTTTTCAGGCAAGGCTTTCCTTGTATCATCTCTCCATGATAAGAAGAGCATGTGCCTGGGACTTGGAGAGTGATGGATGTGAACACGGAGACCAAGGCAGAGGCAGAGGGACCAGCTTCCCAAAAGGCAGAGAGTGGGTCCACCTTATGAGCAAATGGAAAATATCAATCTCATTTAAAAACGGAAAGACTGAGCTTCAAAATGTTTATTTTGTTATAAAAAAAATGGACAGTAAAACTTAGAACAGGTCCTAGGCTTTCACTCTTTATGCTGGACCAGTGCCTCTAAAGTCCCTTATTTAGCCTCAGTTAGTACATTCTTTCACCTAAATTCCCAACAACATTCCTCCAGTTACTTTCCCATGAATATTCCTTTTATTTTTATTCATGGATACTTGACAAAATATAATTATCACAATAGAATGTAGCAGCCAGAGTTTATGATTTTGGTTCATTATAAAATTTTGTTGAGTTGTCAAAACACAATTACGACTTTTCAGCAGAAAAAAGTTATACTCCTAAATATTGATAATAAGTTCCCAATATGAAAGGTTTAATGGCATAAATTTATCATATTCTATCTGGGCAGAAAACTTTAGTCTGGAATAAAATAGTTATAAAGGATCCTTAGTAAAAACCTATACTACCTTATCTATTATTTTTTTCCCCTCTTCCTTACTCTTTTCTGAGAAGTGAATCGACCAGTTAACAATTAATTCAATGATTGTGATAAGTGCTAAGATGAGTAAAATACTGTTTGGGTGCCTGAGATGCCCAGCAAATATTATGGGATGGGGTGACTGTCCCTATTGTGGGAAGGGGCTTCTTACACAAGTTCCCAATAGGAAGTGTCATGGAAGACAGGTCATCAGTTATCCTGATTTCCTCCCTATTTTCATCCAAAAGCGTCACCAGAGTATCCTTTCTAAAACAAAACTCTGATCATGAAAACACCTCGATAAACGTTTTCACTCACTCCTCTTGCCCCCAGAGCAAAATCCACGCGTTTCCTGGCCTTCGGGGCTCTGAAGTCTCAGGCCGTGCGGCCTTGCTCCCCTGCCCCCTTTATCCACTGAGTGTTAGCAAAGCAGACGTTCACCTGCCAAATACTGCTCCTTTTGTTCGCTTGCTGAAGTAACCCCTTGTGTCCCATTCTTACGCAAAAAGGGTTTCCTTTCCCATTCATTAAGGCTGAAGCTGGAATGCTCTCTCCCCCAGGAAACACCATTGTCTCCACAGCTGGAAACCACCCCTCCCTCCCTACACCGCCCACGCCCTTCGCCTGCACTTTCTCATCCCCTGTCTTCCAGCTGCAGCAACAGCCTTCCTTGACCAGCTGTGGCCCTTGGCAGCCGTCTGCTGTTCAGGCCCTTCTTCCTTCCCGACACCCACACTCTGCCTCTGTATTTGTTGTGGCAACTACCGCAGCTTAGCATGTGATGTTCCTGGGACAAAGTTTCTATCTTGATCGGCCCTTCATTCTTAGTGTCCACTATAAAGCTTATGCTTTCTAAGCATTTCTTGAAAAGAATGTAGGAATTACGTGTGTGAGTTTCACTTTTCTCCTACAAACGAGACTCAAGCAAGATGAAGACTGAATGTTGAGGTGGGGGGACAGTGAAGGGAGGGCTGTGCACGCAGGAGCCTCCCTCATGGGATCCAGAAGAAAGTTCTGTCCCTCTTTCTAGCGCCTGCGTTCAGAGCACTTCAGCCACTGGGAAATTCACCTTGCTCACATGCTTCCTTTAATTGTGCTTCTCTAGGAGATTATAAAATCTTAAAGTACTATATATACATATGCATATATTCTCTTACATATATGTGTGATATATTATACATGCATGTATATGTGCACTGTATGTAATACATATATGTAAGAGAATATATGCCACATATAATATATGATATGATATAATGTAATAAAATATAATATAAATACACACCAGCTGCTATAGTTAGATTTTCCTCCATTTTGCCAACACATAGATTAATTCTTTCATGTATAACTGATACACACACCTCCATTTCTTGTTCAGAATGATTTAGAATGATTTTAGTTTAAACCTTTCACATAGATAATTGTTGATCGTTGCTTGTAAATGGAGACTAAATCACAAGTTTTTCTAAATACTGTAAAGGCCCTGTATGTTATCCATTTGAATATAAAAATGATTAAATTTGAAGTAGTAAAATACTTGCAATGTTTTACTTGGAGGAAGTGTGTTCTTGAAATTTACGTAACCTGTAAGATATATAAATTGTAGAGTAAAACAAGTCAGACATTGCTATAATATGTTGCTGAATCGTGTATAAATTGTAGTGAGTTCGTATGAATTTGGCACTGTCATAATCATAGGTGAAGAATTTTAAATTCCCCAGCTAATCGCATGCTTTAAAAACCAACAGGTATCTTGATTCCATACCTACTGTTCACTGAATAAAATGTCATTAATTACTCTTAAAGAAATAGGACCACCTTATGGTTATTCTTCTACTATCCTAACATAGTATTATAAGAGAAAAACAGTCTTCATTTAATGTTCAAACTGTACATGGAACAGTAATTTTATTCCTTTTATTAAGTACCAAAAGATCAAGAAGCAAAATAAAATTGTTTAAGCAACAGAAAACTTTTAGAAAGCAGAGAAAATAAGCTCATTTTTTTTACAGGATTCTTAGGACCATGATATTTGGGAGGTACCAGTAAACAATATGATCACCATTTTCATTTCTTTCATTTTAAAAAAGCATTTTGTGCCGACCCACCCCCTCTATTTTCAGTGGTATTTGGGCAGTTTGCCTATTTCCAGACAGCACTGAATGACTTGACAGAACTGTTCGATGGAACGCACCCTCAGGCCAGACTTCTCAGTTCACTCTCTGGGTCTCATTCAGGTAAACTTTCAATGAATTTTGTCTTTAATTCTAGTTACACAGCCAGGGTAATTAATTTTAAACTCGTCTGTTTTTATTTTCATTTGTGAAGGAGAAATTTAATCACCTTTGAACTTGCTTGCTTGTTCAGTAAAATCTTATTTTCAATGTAAAATTTCAAATGTACTTTTATCCCACATATAAAATCACCTGTCTTTATCATTTTGCTTACTAAGATTGTGGAAAATATAATATCCATCTCAGTGAAAAATAAAAATATCAGAAAAAAGGGGTAATAAACTATCTTGTTACTTTGCTTTCTATTCTAAGTGTCGTAATCTTCCTGAAGAGAAACACTATTGACATTTTGGTCTGACTCATTCCAAACTTTTAAATGCATACATGTGGAGATGCACCACAGTCACACGTCTATAAAGGTGCAGATGTGTATACACATACATGCATTCACGTGTGCCCCTATATATGCATGTAAACATACGTGGAACTTCATAAAACGTGGGATATTTTTCACAATTTAATTTTTATCCCATACATTCATTTAAAATCACATGTAGAGGTCTTTCCTATCAACAAATATGAATATACACCAAACACCATTTGCTGAATAGTATTCAGATGGGTTAATGAAGGAGTTTATTTACCCCAACCCCTCATGGATGTCATGGCCCTCTTTCGTACCACTGCTACATTGTCATCATTTACCAACACAACATCAAGCCATACTCCTGCGTCACAGCCTGTGATCAACCAAGGCTAAGATTTGGTTATTTCCAGTTTCTCAGTGTTACTAACCACAGGTCTTAAGACCTGTGTCCTGTTAAGACCAATGTCCAATGATGTAATGTCCAGAAATGCATCAGAAGCTACACATTTAAAATACTGATACATCCTGACAAATTCACCTCTGAAAAGCTTAAGCGATTCACACGCCCCTCAGAGTACTTGAGACCATTAGTGCACATTAAGAGCTGAAAAACACATTTCACAGGTTTGTGTTGTTTTTTTTTTTCTGAGTTCTTTATTTTTTTTAAAATCAGCTTTGGATTCTGAGACATTTTCTTAATTCTGAGTAAAATCCTAGCAAGTAACTGTCAAAGTTGATTCTGAGTCAATGATTCACCTGCTTCTATTTCCCACATTATCAGCTAATTGGCCTATATCAGTGCTTTCTTCAAAAGAAGCATAAAGGAGATCACGATGAAAACAACATTTTAATGGAATGTCAAGGCAAGAACAGAGTTTTTAAATCTTTGTAGAAACAATGTGTTTGGGTTCTACACGCCAAAGCAAAGTTTTATGGAAGTTCAAAAA
This sequence comes from Neophocaena asiaeorientalis asiaeorientalis, assembly GCF_003031525.2. Classification (NCBI taxonomy): domain Eukaryota; kingdom Metazoa; phylum Chordata; class Mammalia; order Artiodactyla; family Phocoenidae; genus Neophocaena; species Neophocaena asiaeorientalis. The sequence continues at coordinate 1,153,178 of NW_020175446.1, read as the reverse complement.
GTAAAAGTGCAATTCCAAGTTAATGATTACTTTCCCAAACATTGTCCACCACAGGCCGTGCAGTGAATGGATCCTGCATGTTATCTCTCTCTGTTTTTCCCTCCAGGTGAAACGTTGCCTTTGGCCACATCCAATCAGATTCTGCTCCGATTCAGCGCGAAGAGTGGGGCGCCTGCACGGGGTTTCCACTTCGTCTATCAAGGTGAGTCTCTGCCACCTCCGCCCGGCTCCACACACTGCTCGTACCACTGCTTTCAGCACCAAAACATCTGAGTTGCACTTTTTCTTAATATTTAAGAATTTGAGGGTATCCGTGTATTTAGAATGAAATTATTTAATAAAAATATTAAAGTTTTTTCTTTTGACAGTTAAATGTGATACTTCTAAGACAAAGATGCAATAACGCTTCGATTATCTGGCATGATGACGAAACAAATATTGATTAGATTACCTTAGTATAGCGCAACACAATTTGCAAAATGATTTCAAATGTGTTATAATATTTCACCTAACCTAGTTAAAATTAAGTAAAATATTTCGTAATAGATTTTAGTAACTGTCTTAATGAAATACATTTAAAACGCATGGTACAATTTCACATCTTACTGTGAGAACTAATTGTCAAGGAAAGGTAACAAAACCAAACTAAACCCAGAATACCATCCATGTTTCTATCCCTTGAAATACCTATTTTATTTTGCTTGTATTCTATTAACTTTAGGCACTTTTACCCCTTTATAATTATTTTTGAATTTGGAGCTTATTCAAAATGCTTGGGATTGCACAAAGTTTCTGAACAATGCAGTTTTTTTTCCTGTTTCTAGTTCACCTTCAGTTTGCATATCCATTACATGAATTTGAAAATACACCCTATGGACTGTCCGTCCACTTTCAGAGGCACAGAGCCTGACTCTGGATCTGACCTGCGATGACTGTACAGCTGAGATGGGAAAGAGGTTGTCATCTTCAGTGATAAACTAAGAATACTTAGCTTTTCTAGGTCTCAGTTTTGCTGGAGGCTGGATAGATTACAGGCCACTCTTGAACATTTTCTTCAGAAGTGGAGGAGAATCACTTCCTGGCAATGGCTTCTTTCCTTTAATAAGGACTCCTCCAGAAAACATGCTTGACAACATCATGTTTTTCATAAAATTATAGAGAGTAACAATCTGTCATATCATTCATAAATGATTTTTGATAATCGCACACTGTGAAATGTATGGCCTCAAAATATTTCACGATAAAAACCCTTCAGTGTTCGGCAATAAGATGATTTAAAAGTTACGGAAAGAGTGAGAATGATGTTTGATGGGCAGGTAGGAGGAAAAATATCTCTAATCTAGTTTAAGGAGCTATTGCTTGGGTGATGATGCTATTACATTAAAATGGGTTACATTGTTCTAATTAAACCTTTGTTAAAATATAAATAATTAAACCAGTATTTTTTTAAATGAACTTTATAGGAGAGGGTCCAGTTTAGGTGACTCACCACTCACCCACTTCTAATTTTCTTTAAATAAATTCTGTGTTACTTTGCAGAAGCAGATTCACAAACCAAAGTAAGTTGGCGTGACCTCTAAGGAAACTGGACCGATTGGTTTAAGTACATTTTTTGTCCTGGAAAAATTCAAGTTCCTGGCATTGTCTGCCTCAATCAGGGACTTCCTTTAATTTTTGATGAAGATTAGAAAATTGATCAGATTATCAAATAAAATATCTGAAGCACATGACCCTATGTCTGTCCTATTTGCACATGTTATATTCAGAAGTCATGGTTTTTAAAATTATATTTCTTGTTTTAAAGCAACATATTATCATTAAAATGTATAACATACATAAAAGTGAAAAGAGGAAATCATTTATAGAAGGAATGTATTTTCCTTGCACTTAAGAATATGTCTCTAACATACTCAGTATTTCTCCTAACTTAAGAATATGTCTCTAACATACTCAGTATTTCTTCTAAAGTTCCAATATATCTCCTTATCTTGCTTTGTTCCTACAGTAAGTTTATGCAAAAATGGATGTCTTTTTATCAAAGCCAAATCCTTCAGATCTAAAGAACTAGAATCATGAATGCAATTTATAAATCACTCAGGAGCACCTGGGAAAGTTTTCAGAACATCTCAGAAGTTAAATTGAACATGGCCTTCTGAAAGATAGTAGTTTAGTGGAAGCCTAGAAATTATTTGAACTCTATTGTGTAAAAACATTCTGAATAGTGCTTTCACATACCACGTACGACTCCATTCCTCCATAAGTTATTAAAGCTTAAAATTGTGCAGGGACCTTCTGACTTGCATGGCTATGGGCTGTGTAACCCTTGTTCACAGACAGTTCTGTTGTAAAGAGCTGTTCAGACTTCGGTGGAGAATGAGTGCAGGTGTCAGGTACAAAAAGCCGTAGTACGCGACCCAGGCAGCTCCTGACCCTCCGTGTCGCCCTGGTGAACCACACGGAGAAGGTGGTGGTGAGGATGTTGCTGCCCCTCTGATCTGGTGAAGAAATGGAAGTACAGAGGCTTTTTTTTTTTTACCAAGTATTGTAACTTTTATGTCTCTGCTGGGTTGTATTTGCTTGTTTGCTTTCCATGCTGCTTTGGAGTAGAAGGGTACATTGAAAAGTGAGGGAGGTAAGAGGGTGCATGAGGATACATGGGCACCCAAGAAGGCTAATGGGGTGACCCTTCACACCACAGTGCGTCCTCCTGGAGCGAGAGTCCCTGTAATCATTCTAACAGTCACTTCTGGACACTGTAACATCTCCCTTGAATACTTAAGAGGAGTGCCTTTAAACATGAACGTGTTCAGAATGTTTTAGATTTCCTTTTACGCATCCAGGAGAAACCCCCCGTCCATCCCCACTTGCTAGCACCCTGGAACTCCCTGAATGTCCATGGTGGGGATTCCCATAGCTGCCCCTCCTCTTCCTAAGCTCTGGGACCAAGAGACTGGCAGAACCTGCCATCAGTAAATGTGGTTCTACAGGTTTTAATGCTCTTTGTCACTCCATAGAAAATATACTACCCCTAATGTCAAGGTCTTCTAGGTCAATGCAAACATAAAAATCAAATAGTCCTCAGAAGCCCGCCGTGTTGGAGACTCACCTACTATTTCTTAACACGTTCAGCACCGTCTCTCCACACCCCCGGTGGGGGTCCCCTTTCCACCACGGTCCAGAGGAGCTGTCTCTAGGATGGTGAATAAAGTCGAGAATGTGAGTTTGGGTTCTCAGTGGGATGATAACAGTGATTTTATTGCTGCTCGTGGCTATTGTGGTCATTGCAGTCTGGCCTACCAACTAGTGGCCGTCAAGGACCACCGCCGTGACACCTTGCCGGGGCTGGAGAAAAGCCCAGCATCCTCTTGGTACACGAAACCCACTCTCATTAAAGTCCCTTTGATTCTATTCTGTGAAGTAGTTATGTTGCACTTAGCAACTTTTTCTGGCCCAAAATACACACCTTTTAATACTAGAATCAACCTTGTTAACACTGGAATCGACACAAGAAGCGAGCTATGTGGCCACAGAGACCAACAAAGGCAGAGCAAGTACTCTTTTCTCCTTTCCTGCTTACTCTGAGGCACATCCTCATCCTCTCTGCTCTGTGCACACGACCGAATGTGTCTGTGTTAAACTTGGTGGTTGACAATGTCTCATCAATATACTATTTGTAATTGTCTTACATTTATGCCTGCTGTTTCCACAGATCGTCTATTTTTCTTGTGTGTTTCAGTGTAGAATTCAACCCGCCTTTTAGTTCCCTCAAAATAACTCACTCACACCAAAATTAGTAAGCCATGCAGGACTTACTGAATATTTCAAGGGGAAAATGGAGCTGTGCTTTTATATCAAACCTCCCCACTGTGCACAACTTACAGATGCCAGTTGGCCACGTCTTTGTCTTTCCAGGTCACATTTCTCATCTCCCAGCCTCACCACACAGCATCCTGCCTTTAGCCTTCCAGCTGCCGGTCTCCCAGACTCAGCAGCTCTCAGGACTGTCCTCTGCCAGGGTTTTCCTAAAATAAACAGATACCAGAAACAGAGCTAGAGAGATGGAAATGCTTTTTCTAAGTTTGGGTAGGAGGAATTTACAGTAAGGTTTTCTTTGCGTGAGGTCCTTCCTAGGCATGCAAATACACGTTTTCGTTGATTTTCCCCCAGGCCTCATGTTTCCTCAGATGGCGTAAATTATACAGCTTAGTTGGTTTTCCACTTCTAAGAAACTCACATTTTGTTTCAAGAGCTTATAAAATGCATACTTTTTACAAAGGAGATTGAGCATAAAGTTTTGTGCATAATTCAGTGATGTATGCTTTGAGTTCACCGACTGGTAATGGCTTGTCAAATCAGATTTTTAAACTACGAGGACAGGGTGATTTTCAGAAATAGAATATGTCCCTGTGTCACTAAATGAAATAGGAAAGACTGCTTCACTTGGACAGTTACTCTTGTCTGCATTCAGGTTTATTTTATTATCGTTGTTGTTCTTTCACTCCACCTACTCTAAAAGAGGTGCAGTAAACGAACTGCATGCACGCATCTGTAGCTTAGAGCATTTGTGGTGATGTAAGATTCCATCACATTATGTTCCCCTTTTCCCCATATTCACAATATCGCCCGTTTTCAGTGTCATGAAAGTCCCAGAGAATACCACCCAGTCTCTGAACCAACACAGTCCTCGGCCTGAGAAGCCAATCACTGTGTTCATCACCGTCTGTTCCAGGCTGACCCCGTTCCCTGCCCACCTGGCACTGGGCTGATTTCAGTCCTGCTTCACAGTAGTGCAGAGCATTTACTGAAAGATGGAGAATAATGGCTACCAGAATAGAATTTCTCTCTGATGTGGCCCGAAACCTCCAGGTGAGGGCAAGCCCCAGAGGGCGGGCTGAAAGGGACAAGTTCATCAGCATGGATTAACTGCTGGAATTTCCCCCCAGATATTACATGCAGTTTTGATGCCTCTATTTCCTAGGTTTCCTCTGTCTCACTTTCTCAGATACTGAAAATTGGTTTCTTAGCTTTGCAAACTTCTTCCTCTAAAAATTGTCCTCCATCATTTCATTCAAATGCGGGTATTATTCACTTATTGTTATTTTCCTTGAAAATAGACAACTCTGAAGTTCATGAAGAAAGGTTTAATAGTGACATGTGTACAGATGACCCTCGGTGGTGTGTTTCTCCTCATTTGTGATACCCTGGAAAAATGCTATGTTTGAGGCCACTTAGACAAGTGTGGAAGCTTGGCCACGAATACAGGGTGCTTCCCAAGTAGTTCAGGACAAATTGAACAGTTAAGATTGGAGATATTTCTCCATATTTGTAAAAAATTCTCAAGAATTGATAGTGGAATTTCATTTTATGTATTTGTTTATTTATTTATTTATCACTTTCATGCTGCTGTTCAACTGTAACAAAAAACCCAGACATAAAAATATGGCAAATATAAGTTTTAAGCCATATTTTATTACAGTAGAATATTTTATATTCTGCATTGTTTTCAGTTATAGAAAAGAACATTCTGAAGTATCATTAATTTTATTGACTATAGCTATTAGACAGTATACACAATTTTATTAGCTTTTGCCTTCTGATCAAAAATATTTCAACACTGAATTGAAACGTAGTTTCATCAAAACAGTCTTCTGACTTCCATTCTCATAGAATTGCTTCCTGACCAGCAATTTACCCAAATGGTGTCTGTTATTGTTCAGGTTCAATTCAAAACAAGATGCCAGTGTATTGGGGAAAGGATTTTAAAGACAGAAGGATTATTTTTAAATAAAATGGCCCCTTTCGAATGAAGGCACACGAGGATGGAGAGGAACGGGGTCTTGGAGACAATAAACACAAACTGACTTTTAACTCAGGGACAGAAGCCAAAAATGCAGACTCCCAAGTGCATACCTTGTGGCTCTGTTTCTCAAAGAGTCTGTTTGGGGTGGCAGACCCCTTTGCCACTGAAGTATTTTTCAAACTTTATCTCGTGCCTCTTTTTATAAATAGAAAAATCTCATAGCGATAATTCGCTGCCTATCAGTGAATTCTGATCTACAGCCTGAGTACACATCTCACCGGAATGAGGCTCAGCCGCCAGGCCCAGCATCAAAGACCATAAGATCCACACTCCGTGGAGAACCTGGGGACAAGAAGAAAGTACGGGGTGGGGGGTAGTTACAGGATGCAGGCTTGTGCTGGGGGACCCGGGGCGGGACCGCAGGCAGCATGATTTTGCTTGGGATTCACCGCTGTCAGGGGTTCGCTGTGCCGATGGGCATCTTTGTTTTTACGTCGGGTGTAGAAGGAACGGAGCAGGGCTGCAACTGTGATTAGTAAAGGTCATGATTCATGTTAGTCTGGAGAGGGGAATTTCTGTTCTTTTCTGTGGCTTGCATAGTGTCCCCAGTATTGCTTGTGATCACGAACAGGCAGTGACCTCGGAGACTGTGTGTGGTCAACAGGAGGACAGCCAGCTCTCAGGCCGGGCAGCAACCAGGTGTCGGTGTCAGAGCTGCTCGTTGTCTTTCTCCCAGCCTTCAGGCCAAATGATGTCCCCACCAGCTGGAATATATTATTAAACTTTGTTCTTTGCTGTATAGACTCTTTTTTTCATTTCCAAACCGACAGTTATAATATTAGATACGTTGGGGAAGTGTCAGCACTCCCTCCAGCCCCAAACTGCTCTCCCATCCCCACCTCCCACCTCGGAGAATCGCTGGTCCAATGGGAAGACCCCTGGGAATGAGGCCATCGGCTGGGTCTTATTACCAGCTCTGCTCTCAGACCGTGGCGCAAACTCCCATTCCCCTCTGTTCCCTCCCAAGTCTTTCTGTACAGAATGAATTGTTTAACTGTATGTTTTCTTATGGTATGTGGGGTTTGTTTTTATTATGGTAACATGAGATTTACCCTCTCAGGTTAAGTCCTTTAAATCATTGTTTAGAATGAACGGATTACACGTTTAAAATTAGCACTGCACAACCCAACACCTTTAACTATAGGCACAGCTTTGTATGGGAGATCTTTAGGACTTGGGCGTCTTACATGACACACTTTATACCTGTTTAACAGCAGCTCCGCACTTGCCGCTCCCCTAGCTCCTGGCAGCCACTGGCTGCTCTCTGCTTCTGTAAGTTTGTCTCTATTAATTGCTTCCTATGCGTGAGACCACGCGGCATTTGTTCTTCTGTGACAGGCTTATTCCACTTAGCGTGTGGAATTCGGGTCCATCCATGTTGTTGCAAATGGTAGGATTTCCTTCCTTTCTAAATGGCCGAATAATATTCCATTGTAGGTATGGACTATATTATTTATCCATTGGTGGACATGGAGGTTGTTTCCATAGCTAGGCTATTGCAAGTAATGCTGTTATGTACATGGTGGTGCAGATATCTCTCCAGGATAGTGATTTCGTTTCCTTCAGATAAATACCCAGAAGTGGGATTGCTGGATCATATGGTAGTTCTATTTTTAATTTTGCTATTAAATCACCATGGCCATTTATAAATAATCCTTTACGTAACAGCTTTTCTTACTAGAGTCTGAGGTCCTCGAGGATAAGTACAGGTTCTTAGTCATCTCATTATCCCTGGCGCAATGATCTGGGTGCTTAATTAATTGTAAATGCATGAATATCGTTCAGTCCTCATAAAGCACTAATTCTCCATATGCCATGTTTTCCTCTCCGGAAATGGGAATACGAGGTGGTCCTCAGGGTTGACATGAAGATGCGTGTAGATGTGGAAGTGCTCCCTAAATCGTCCCCTACAGAGACTGTGAAAGACATTATTAATTTCCACATTAACATAAATTCTTTCTAGACTTATCTTAAATTCTATTTTCAAGGAAATATCATGGCTTCACGATGCACATGCAGATGGTTGTGTTGTGTGTCTTGCCTCTAGCTGTTCCTCGGACCAGTGACACCCAGTGCAGCTCTGTTCCCGAGCCCAGATATGGGAGGAGAATTGGTTTGGAGTTTTCAGCAGGCTCCATCGTTCGCTTTGAGTGTAACCCAGGATACCTACTCCAGGGCTCCATGGCCATCCGCTGTCAGTCCGTGCCCAACGCTCTCGCTCAGTGGAATGACACAATCCCAAGCTGCGTAGGTAAGCGTGTGTCCCTAAGGTTGGATAACTTGCACGTGGTCCTCCATCTCGGGGTCACAGCAGCTCTGAAGAGCTGCTCTTCAGTCCACATGAACTGATCCATGCTCCAGACCTATTTAAAGGGCAATTTATCAGAAATAATTGAGTAGCAGCCAAACCCTAAAAATTATTGTTTCATGGAACAACTCATCAGATTAACAAGCATGAAACATGTTTTCCTTCTCGATACTTATTAAGTATGTCATCTCAAGCCATGGGTATACAACATAATTTCATTTGGGGGAAAAATCACTACAATGTTGATTTGTTATATTACTTGTGTAATGCTCTTTTAATAAATTGGCGCTGATGAAAGTCTGAAAAGTAATAGGTTAACGCAGCCTGAATAACAATGCCATTGTTGGTTGTAGTTTATTTGCTTCATTTTGTGTAAGAACCTCCAGTGCAATCATGATTTAGCACTTGGATTCATCTGTGCATTTTAAGCGTCTCTTCTCTCTGGATTTGCTCATAAATCCCATTAATATCATTTTGAGTTGCGTGTCTGCATATAGAAAACTCTGCAGAACTTCTTAAATTGTAGTAGATCAGTTACTCTAAACAGAATTCACTTCAGAGATGACATCGTTAGACAGTGCCCGAGACTTAGCAGCATAGCGGATACTAATCTATGGTATTGATCATTTAAAAGAGAACACACTAGATGGGTGGGAGACACAAGAGGGAGGAGATATGGGGATATATGTATATGTATAGCTGACGCACTTTGTTATAAAACAGAAACTAACACACCGTTGTAAAGCAATTATACTCCAGTAAAGATGGTAAAAAAAAAAAAGAGAGAGAGACAACAGACTAAATTTGACCTTGGCTAAAAATGCCATTTAAAGTACCATAGTCCATGTAAAATATCTCTTAATAGCTGATCACACAGTGAAAGAACACTAAGTACAACATTAACATTGTTCTTCACTGTGCTTTATTTTTACTAAATATGGGTTTGTCCTTTAGTCCCCTGCAGTGGCAATTTCACTCAGCGGAGAGGTACAATTTTATCCCCCGGCTACCCTGAACCATATGGTAACAACTTAAACTGTATATGGAAGATCATAGTTACAGAGGGATCGGGAATTCAGGTAAGTTCTCAAAGCCCAGAGTCTACTAATAAACAAAGCTTTTGTCCACGGGTTTTTCCTTTCTTTTTTTCCCCCCTTTTTGTATTGGTTATTCTAAATACATAAACCATAACCTGTTTCTCTTTTCTTACCATTTCTACAAAGTGTTTGTAATCATATTTCTACATTTGAAATAAAAATGATAGACTTTTAGAATAAAATCTATCAGAAGGGCTATTTGTAGAAGTTTTTGGATGTCACTTCCATGATCTCTTTTCTTTGGTTTCGCTTTTCTCTTACATGTATAGTTTTAATTTCATGAAAACCCTATTGGACTAGTCTAATTTTATTAAGCAAAAAATAAATATTAAGTTACTATTATTGTTTGGTAGATTCAAGTCATCAGTTTTGCCACAGAGCAGAACTGGGACTCTCTTGAGATTTACGATGGCGGTGATGTGGCTGCACCGAGACTGGGAAGTTTTTCAGGTAAGATGGCACCCATCCCCTTGTTTCCGTGAATCAGAATCGTCAAACACTGACAAACTGCAAGAGAACACTCACTGTTGACGTTTCTCCAGGAGGCTCTTCTGTATACATAACAGTTTCTCTAGTGTTGGGAGTCTTAGAACAAGAGCATCGGAACGCAGGTGTGAAGGAGAAAGCTTTGTCGTCCACGAGCAGGAGGGCTGATGTGAAGGCAGCGGGTCACTTTTGTCAGACCCCCGAGCTGGGAAGAAAGAGTGGGTTATTACCCTGTGGGCCCAACAGGGTGTCTCACTGAAGTTAATTGTGTGAGGGGGGTGGGGGGAATGAACTTTAGATTGGCTGATTTTCCTTTTCTCATATGCTTGTTGGACATGTTTGGCACGATTGGGGACCACGTAAGGAGGTGGTGGAGCAAGGGGGTAGGGGCACAGATGGAAGGTTGGGGACACACGTGAGAACTGAGAACATGAGTAAACATATGGAGGATGAAGTGAACTGGCTTTCTCAGTGACTGAGAAGGGAGTGGGAAAATGGACATGAGGAAGGCTGGCATGGAGCTGGTTGTGACGGATTTGAATTCGAGACATTGGCGTGAGCTCATGGTCTTCATATGTGTAGCTGTAGACATAGAGGAAGATACAAGTGTGGATGCGGGTGTATGTGTGTGTGTACATATTTCCTACCTCCGTCTTTTGAGAGGTGTAAAACAATAACCCCAGTAGCCATGAACCCACCTCATACCCAATTCTAGGTTTCTAGATATCACTTTCCATACCATTCTCCCTTAAAGGAACTAGTGCTTCTTGGGGAGTTGCTGACTCCAAGGTTCTGATGGGAAAAGCACACATGATGAACCATTTCATATAAAATAGAAATGTCTGGATCCAAACTGATGTAAATAGATACATGTGTGAACGGAATGAGTGAAAGAGAAAGCCTTCCCTTGCAGAATCCAGACTAATAAATCTAGAAGAAGAAGGAATTAGAGAATCACCATTTGGCAACCATTAGGACAGTAAATGATTCACATTGGAACATCAGTGAATGCTAAAACTAGTGTGTGAGATTTTGGTGAGGAGCAGAGAGCCACAGTCTCGGTGCGTCTCCCCACCTAGCCCTCATTCACTGCAAAGGACGAAAGAAGTAACTCAAGAGTTGAGAAGCCTGACAGACACCACCTTCCTCAGGCAGTCATGTTAAGATCTCCAGTATCAGGACACCTACGCATTGGTGACCTGATAAACCAGGTCACCAATAAATAAATTTGTTCATAAACATATGAACAAATAAGTTTGATTTGGCTTAGAATTGCTGTTGCTGTGGTGCGTAAATACCCCCACCAGGGCTGATTTCAAACAACCAGCATGATGTCACTAAAAGCTGAGTTTGAGAGGAAGTGCCCTGAATTAGCCTCTGGAAGCGTCCCAAGGCAGCTACCTCACACCCCTGAGAGCTGGCAAATATGGTGACCTCTGAAGAATACAGCATCACATTTTGATATTCTTTCCAAAAATGCGTCACCATCTGAATCTAGTCAGAGAACATCAGACATTCTCTTTGGAGGTTATGTTGCTAAAGAAAAATCATTTTATTAAATGCCTTCACCTTTTTTGGAGGACTGGTTTTGAAGTTTGGCTGCACTGAGACTTACGGCAGTGAAAACATCTGATTTATTACTGCACAGCGGCCCTGCATGTTTTGTTTTGTTTTTTTTAAACTACTCACTCTCAATCTTTTGTAATGCCATTTTCTAAACTTATGTTCGAGTGTAGTCTCAGCTTAAATGAATATTGATATAATACTAAAATTGTGAGAACCCCCTATGTAAACAACAACAAATCCTTTCAGGCATGCATTTGATTAACTTATAAAATGTTAAAGAAAAATATTTCACATGAGTAATTTTTATTAAGTTTTATCATGGTATAATTTGTAAAAATAATTTTTTTGAATTATAATTTTCTAAAATAAAAATTGATTTTGAAAAATATTTTACATACAAAAAGTGACTTGTGTCTTTCAAAAGTATCAAGTTCATGAAAGGGAAAGAAAGACTAAGAAACTATTCCAGACAAAAAAAAAAACTGAAGGGAGGTAATCATGGATGGAGTACTTTTGCTGGAAAACCCATTATTGGCAGATTGTCGAAATTCCGGTGATTTCTCTAGAATACATGGTACTGTTGCATCTGTGTTAGTTTTTTTTGTTTTGGGGTTTTTTTTAGAACTGCTCTGTTTGAAGAAATGCACAATGAGTTTTTACAAGAAATGAGTCGTCATGTCTACAATTTGCTCACAGAGGGTTTAGAATAAAATAATTTTACACACATATGTATTGTGGAAACATAGACATAGATATCATTATTATGTAATATATGGCCAAATAGTGGGTATATGGGTGTTTTCTGTACTATATTTGCAACTTTAAGCTAAAAATTATTTAAAATATTTTAAAAGGAGTCTTTTTTTAACTTTATATGGAAGAAATGACACATCAGCCATGAAATCTGAATATGTTTTAAAATGTTTAAAATATGTTTTACACTTTTTTGTTCCTATGATACTTTCAAAATATTTACAAAGGAGAATCTGAACCCATTTTAAAAGTTAGTTGTTGACTGAAAACAAACAAGAATGGGTAGTTGTTAGAGGTACATATTTCCGGAAAAATGATTGACTGACTTCTTGAATAAATTCAATTTTTTAATTTTCCTTTTCTGTCTGGATAGCCATGTGTATGTAGGACTCACATTGTAAGCCATTTAAAATCATTTTGGGAAGTAGACAGCTTATAAGTTTTAAGTGGATAAGACAGAGCAAAATTCATACCAATTTGTAGCTGACAATTGGGATTGAGGGAAAGTAAATATCCATGTGCTGCGAGTGGAGTCTGCAGAGCTGTAATGCAATTTCTCAGCTTTCTGTGTGTGCGGTTCTGTCTAGGTCACAGTGAGACAATGCGATCAAAAGTATTCTGCCTGTGGCAACAGTTTTTTAAAAATCTCTCAGTTGCTGGGCTTCCCTGGTGGCGCAGTGGTTGAGAGTCCGCCTGCCGATGCAGGGGACACGGCTTCGTGCCCCGGTCCGGGAAGATCCCACATGCCGCGGAGCAGCTGGGCCCGTGAGCCATGGCCGCTGAGCCTGCGCGTCCAGAGCCTGTGCTCCGCAACGGGAGAGGCCGCAACAGTGAGAGGCCCGCGTACCGCAAAAAAAAAAAAAAACAAAAAAAAAACCTCTCAGTTGCATTTTGAACAGTGGGAATAAGCTTCTTCTGAGAGTCCTTTCTGAGCAGAGCCCTAAGCGGGAGCCCCCTGCAGGGGGCTAGCATCCTCCCAGCACCCCCAGCACGCCTCATATGCCACCTGGGGCATTGAGATCCAGCATCTTTTGTAGGAAAACAAATGACTATGTATCATCACAGAAGTACAAACAGGATTGTCGTTCATGAATTTACTTACTGCAATTAATAAGAACATTTAGAGGGGACGTGATAATCCACAAAGCACTTTCACACACACAGCACATGTATGACTCACATATAAGGGATGTACTGTTATCTTTATTTTACAGAATTAGAACATATTCAAATGCTTTCAGTGACAGAACTGATTTGTGTCAGAGTCAGGAGTGGAAGCAGTTTTTCTGATTCCACTGTAAGACAGGGAAGATAAACAAAAAGTCAAAAGTGTGTGTTGAGTACCTGTGTGTGGAAATGACTTGACTGGGGGCTAGAGGCTATTAAATACACTGATTACCTGAAGTTACAGGTAAAACCAGACAGAAAGTAGTACAGGTGCTATAATTAAAACTTACCTGGTTAGATAACATTGTTCTTTCTGCAGACATTATCCAAATATACAGAAATAATACATGAGTGAGAGGACAGCAAACGTCATACAATTTGGGAAAAAAATGGGTTAAAACTGGAGTTTTGGGTGCATGTCTCCTTCTTGTCTTGAGGTCACCCCACTTTGCAACATTCCCCTATCTGCACTCCATTAGCTATTAATTAGTTTCAAGAATAATCTCTCTTTATATGTGTCTGCTGACCTGCAGGAATAGGCTTATGTTTCCCCCTCCATGACTGTGCAATTAAAAAAAGTCTATGTATGTATGTATGTATCTGTCTATCTTCATGCATCAAACCAAGGGCAGATAACAAAGGGGTTAAATCTGAAGACATTTTCTTTTTTTTTTTTGCCGTAAGCAGGCCTCTCCCTGTTGTGGCCTCTCCCGTTGCGGAGCACAGGCTCCGGACGCGCAGGCTCAGCGGCCATGGCTCACGGGCCCAGCCGCTCCGCGGCACGTGGGATCTTCCCGGATCAGGGCACGAACCAACCCGTGTCCCCTGCATCGGCAGGCGGACTCTCAACCACTGCGCCACGAGGGAAGCCCTGAAGACATTTTCTAAATGTTTATCATTCAGCAAACACTTAGTTTGAGAAGAGTGGAGATTTTTGAATGAGTAGGAATAAGAAAGGCAAAATGGATAGAGGAGAGGGAAAGAGCATCCCAGACTATGATTATGGGAACACCTTGAACAGGAAAATGAGTTGTGAAATAGAGTAGTGAGAAGCAGCTAGAAATGCAGGTAGTAGTTCGATCAGGCAGGGTCTTTAGGTCAAATCAAGGAGGCTGAAATTTTATCCTAAGATGACCAGGAATCCAGGAGAATTGTAACATGACATAATCATGTGTCCATCTTAAAAAGAACCTTCAGGTTCCTGAGTGGAGAATGAATTGGATTGAGGCAACAGTAGATTCAGGAAACAAGTTAGGAGTGTGGTACTATCCCCTCATCCTGGTTAATAGCACTGGTGGCTTGTGCTGGGATGATGGTGGTCAAGATGGAGGGATGGAGTGAGTGAAACCAAGAAGGATGGAGGAGGCTGGCTCGTTAGGGCCCGACAGCTGCCTGTAGGGCAGCACAGGTCACGGAGAGGGAGGGGGCCTCTGATGGGAGGACTTCAGTGGGTGTTAACAGTGTGGATGGACGTGGGGACACAGGAGGTCACCCAGGCTCTGCAGGGATGATTATGAGTTGAGTTGTGTTCACATCATCTTCCAAGAGTCTTTGACAACCAAGTGATGGGACGGATGGCTGGAGTCCTTACCTGGAGTCATTGTTTAATTACAGCTGTCGGAGGATCTTAGAATCATTTAAGCAGAGAGTGAAGGGTGACAAAGGATATTATCCTTGCAACATTCTTCATCTGTCTTGGATAATTATCAGTTTATTTCTTTGTTTTGTTATTTAAAGTTATATTTCGTTCTTTATACATTAGCATCACCTTCATCTAGTAATTTGCCTGCACCATGATGAGTTTTACGTGATGGGTATTTCCTTCACATATAGGAAGTGTGTACTTATTCAGAGGATGATTTGAATACAGTAGAATATCAAGCATGTACCCTTTTGGTAAAAAGGGATTTAAGCTAGCTATTGTTTTCCCATATTACAATACATTCCGCCCACATGTTTTACACTTCTGGCTGATGAACACACGCTTTTCCTCGGCACCTTGGGTACCCTGGCTTTTTTGTCACCCTGGTCCTCAGCATCACTAAATCTCCTGATTTGTCAGCTGCTATCATGTAGGTTAGACCATTTTAATTAAACGAGGCATTATGTAAAATAAACCTGTATTTTCCTTTCCATGTGTGTTTCATTGAAATCATTTGCAGATCTCAGAAAGAAGATTATTCAGTACGAGTCACACAGGGATAGAGAAGAGAATATATAGTCAAAAGCAACCTCTTCTGGATAATATATTGCATCAGATCTACAGTCTAACTGCTTCCCCAACCTCCGTATGACTTGCGTGTTGAGACTTTGTCCCCTCTTTTTTCGTGACAAGTGAAAAAAAAAAGCAAATGGTTATGTTGATAAAAGAAAACAATGTGAAGAGTCAAATGAATGGTGAAGCATAAAAATTTGTGTGTTTTCACTGATATGATAAAGAGATGTCACATCTGCCTGAGGAAGGCAGAGAAAATGTGGAATTTCTTACTGGACCTGGAAGAAGAGAGTGGCTAAAAGTATAACCATCAAAGCCAATACTTGGGTTAAATATGTGGTGATCAGACAAGTTAAAGGGATCTGTAAACCTAAACAAATATCCTCAGTGACTTTTTCTGAAGTATAGTTGACTTACAATATATTGTGTTAGTTTCAGGTGTGCAGCAAAGTGATTCTGTTAAATATGTGTATATTTTCAGATGATTTTTCATTATAATCTGAAAATTATAAGTTATTACAAGTTAATGAATATACTCCCTGTGCTCTACAGTAAATCCTTGTGTTTATCTATTTTGTATACAGCGGTGTACATCTACTAATCCCAAACTCTTAATTTATCCCTCCCTCCCTCCCTCCCTCCCTCTCCCCTTAGGTAACCATGAGTTTGTTTTCTATGCCTGTGAGTCTATTTCTGTTTTGTAAATAGATTCATTTGTATTATATTTTAGATTTCACATATAAGTGATATCCTATAACATTTGTCTTTCTCTAACATATATCACTTAGTATGATATTCTTAGTGATTTTATAATGCGAAGAGTGAACGCATCACTGATGTTAAAGCTCAACTGCATCACTTCTCACAGGTACCACCGTGCCAGCACTGCTCAACAGCACATCCAATCAGCTCTACCTGCATTTCCAGTCGGATATCAGCGTGGCAGCTGCTGGCTTCCACCTGGAATACAAAAGTAAGGTCACCTGTTTCTGCATCTGGCTTTCATTGGGATATTGAGTAATTTTCTTAAAGGGAAAATAGATCCCTGCCCTTATTGCACAGTGAAATTTTATTCTAAAACTATGTTTGGAAGTTCCACGAACTTGCGTGTTACAAAACCGATCTCTATGAACTATGTTATTATTATGTTATATAATTTTATAACAATTATAATATTTATAATTTATATTATAATATATATTTATAATATAATTATAATATATTCTTATATTGAACTATATTTTTATTATATTATATATTCTAATTATATTATGAAAGACAATAGGGAAATGAAGAATTTAGCATCTGGAATAATTAGATAAAACATCGACTATGCTTTCAGGTTGGTTGTGTTAAAAAAAGTACAAAATAACCATTTGTAATATTACTAGTTTTCTTGTGAGTGATAGCAAATATTCATGTAAGTTTAAAACATTGACTATGCTTTCAGGTTGTTTGTGTTAAAAAAAAGTAGAAAATAAACATTTGCAATATTACTAGTTTTCTTGTGAGTGGTAGCAAATATTCATGTAAGTTTCCAAAAATGTAGAAAGTCATAATTTCCAAGTAGATTATGGTCATAAGCCCTTTCTATTTCTAGTCTTAGAGGCTGGTAGAATCAGACTAGCAAAGAGCAGCCACTTTAGTGCCTGCCTTTGTGTATTATTCATTTTAATTGGAAGAAGGTAATGCAAAGTAGATGCTAACCTTTTAAAAATGGATGTGAGACTGAGTTAATAGTCTGATAAATGGGATGACAAAGGTCAAATTCACAAATCTTCTTTGGCATTTGATTATGCAGGTAAACCTTGTAAAAGTGAAATAAGAATTTCCAATGAGAGTAAAGTTTATTTTAGGACATGTTTTCAAGCACTAAAAATGCTTAATGTTGATATTCATCTCCTTTAATAAGCAGTTGCAAATAAGCAAATACATGGATAAGCTTTAATAAGTAATCCTTTGAAATGAAATAAACAGTTTGCTGGGATGTAAATGCATGCATGTTTTGGAAAGGCCAGGTTTCCAGCTGATGATAAATATTCTGAACCAGACACAAACCACAGGGCTGTTTCACATTCCAGTTAAATTTCCCTACTTATTACAGGCATTTGTATGCAAGTTTATTCCAATTTATTTGAATAGGACTACTTTAGTGACAGCGTAAAATGATACTATGGATGCTATTTATGTAGGATCTGTCTGGAAAAATCTGCTACTTTGATACATTTTGTGAACATCTGTAGATACGAAACTATAAACCTTATTTATGATAGTGTTAATAAATTCACTAATATTTTTAGCAGTGTTAGAATTGATGAATGTGCTTATTTCTTCCTCTCAAAGTTCTCTTGTGGCTTCTGGCTCTTCACTCCTTATAGAAAGAGGTGCTAGTAAAATAATTAGTCTACAATTACTGTGTACGATTATCTGTGTACTCACACAGACTTCAGCTCCAACAATATAGTAATTACCTACGTTTCACTTTATTCTCAGCTGATAAAATTCATTAAAAGAGAGACGAACATATTTCTTACAGAAATTAATCTTGTTCAAGAATCTTAAGGCCTTGTTTCATTACTTAATGTATTTATTTTTTACTTGGCCACACGGAATGCTACGTTTTCATTCGTGATTTTCTTTTCTGAGTGGTTGTTTTCGGACGCTGACAGCATTCTGAGGGGCATGGCATTACCTTCCATGTACTTAGAGGCAGTCATTTCTCTGTTCTAATTCTTTGTGTCCGTTTAAAATTTGGATTATAAAAAGTGTTGGTAGAATTAATCTTATTAAGGTGAACACTAAACAGCAGGAGGACTGTTGAAGTAAGTTTTCAAAAGATTATCTAATATTCTTAATCTATTAGCATATTTTTGCATCAAGCTTAAAATGTGTATTGCCAGTCCACGTGTCTCTGAATTCAGACTTTTTGCTACAATATATGTCCAGGTAGTAATAGTAAAAACAACAACAAGCACACATTTATGCCTGGTCCTGCCCTAAATGTGTTACGGGTACTTACTCATTTGTCCTCAAAAAACACCATTTTTGAGGTATGCTCAGATTTTAAAGGAGAAGGAACAGAACCTAGCATGTGTTCAGCCTGCCCAGGTCAGAGTCAGACTGCTAACGACTTACAGAATGAACACAGGTAGACATAGATGTGTTTCATCACAAATGCAGTTTACTGAGCACCTGTCCAAATATCCCAACTGTCCAATCAGAAAGAGCACACAGACTGCCCTTCTTTACAGGTGGTGACACCACCTGTCACTAGTAGCTGAATGGCATGTGGAAGATAAAGAAGCTTGGGAGTCAGTCTTGGAGATCCAGTTCTAGATCCAGCTCTGGCCCTAAAACCTGCGCTGTATGGCAAGTCCACGCCTGCTTCCATCTGAGGAGTCTGAGTTTTCGCATATGGAGGTGAAGCCTAGGCCCTGTTAATTGTAACGGTCCATAATTCCAAACGAACACTGATAGGAACTTCTCAAACAAAAAACAAACACTATCTGAAGGGATGAGTTGTAAAATATTAATGTTAGCGAAAGTGATTCCCAGGAGGTCCGGTGTGGTATGTGTGATCTAAATTCTCTGTGATCTTATACGATCCAGCTAAAAGGTCAAAAGACCAGCATCTTTGAATGCTTCATACAAGCCTGTAGCCATCTAGCCAGCTTTTATATTATTGGACTTGACTAGAAATTTGAGTTAGGCAGCGGAAGGATACAAGCTTCACTCTTGCTCTGAGCTCCGAGGTGAAGAAAAAGAACCAAACGAAAACTTTAAATTTCTGGGAACTTTAAATTATAGATATGGGAACAATGATGATGTTGGTTTATATTGGAAAATACAAGATCTGACCTTGAGGTATATAGCATGGAACCTGCTCCTGGGGAACAATATGGCAGTGACTGTTCTTGGATTCAACATGAAACAATATATACAGTCTTGCCTCAGTATCCGTGGGGCATTGGCTCCAGGAGCCCCCCCACCCCGTCTCCCCTCATGGATACCAGACTCCACAGGTTCTCTGGTCCCTTAAATGAAATGCTGTCGCATTTACACCTAACCTATGCCCATTCTCTCATATACTTTAAATCATCTCTGGATTACTTATAATAACTAATATGATGAAAACGCTACATACATAGTTGTAAATAGAAAGGAAATACTATGAAAATTGTTGCCAACCTGCGTCAAATTCAAGTTTTGCTTTTTGGAACTTTCTGGAATGTGTTTTTTCAAACATTTTTGAACCATGGTTGGTTGAATCAACAGATTCAGAACCCATGGATACAGAGGCCAATTGTATATGTAAATATTTATAAACAAGTTTATTTCAGTGGAATTTGGTGGGAGGAGGACAAATAAGATTAAACACATGAGCCCCGTTGGAGTGTTTGTACTGATCCTATTTGTATCTTGTTGATTTTTCCCCTCTTTTCCTGACAGCTTTTGGTTTAATTGAATCTTTTTATTGCTCCAGTTTATCTCCACTATGGACTTAGTACATAAACTCTTAAAAATGTTAATGGTCTCCCTAGACAAGTTTAAAATATGCATCTTTAATATAACACAGCTTACCTGCAAATAATATTATGTCACTTAATGGGTAGTGAAACTTACAAGCATATACTTCTAATTTCCTCTTTCCATCCTTTATTTTATTATTGTCTTACATATTATTTTTACATATTATAAAGCCCACAAAACATTTTTACTGTTTTTGCTTTAGATATTGATCTTTCAGAGTGGATAAAAATAAGAAAACTAAATATTTTATATTTACCTGTTTTTAGCATCTTTGGAGCTCTTTATTTCTTTGGGTGAATCCAAGTTTCTGTCTAAAATTTTTCTGTCTGAAGAACTCCTTTTGACTCTTCTTCTAGTGCAGATCTGCAGACAAAGAATTCTCCCAGATTTTGTTTTTCTGGAAGTCATCATTTTACCTTCATTTTTGAAAGATATTTTGGCTGGGTGTAGAAATCTGGGTTGAAAGTTCTTTTCAGTATGTTAAAAATGCCACTTCATTGTCTTCTAATTTCATAGTTTGTGATGAAAAGTAAGCTGTATTTCTTATGGCTACGCATTTGTCCCTGTTCTCTGGCTTCCTTTAAGAATTTTTCTTTATTTTCATCAGGTAGACTATAGTATGTCTAGATGGATTTGTGTGTGTGTGTGTGTGTGTGCGCTCGCACGCGCATGTGCTTGATATTCATCCTGTTCAGGGTAAACTTATATTCTTGGATCTAAGGTTTGATGTCTTTTATTATTTATGAAAAATTGTTGACCGTTATCATTACAAATATTTCTTTTCCCCAATTCTCTTTTCCTGTTTCTTTTGGGACTCTAATTACATGTGTGTCAGGCCTGTTGATATTGTATCACAGTTCTTGTTCCTCAGTTCTGTTTTGTTCACACTTTCTCTTTGTGTTCCAGTTTATGTAGTTGCTATTAACCTTTGATTCTCTGAATCTTTCCTCAGCTGTGTTAAGTCTGCTAATGAGTCTATTGAAATAATTCTTCATCTCTGATATTGTGTTTTGCCCCTTGAATTTCCACTTCTTTCTTTCTGTTTTTGTTTTCTTTTTGCGGTATGCGGGCCTCTCACTGTTGTGGCCTCTTCCATTGCGGAGCACAGGCTCCGGACGCGCAGGCTCAGCGGCCATGGCTCACGGGCCCAGCCGCTCCGCGGCATGTGGGATCCTCCCAGACCGGGGCACGAACCCGTGTCCCCTGCATCGGCAGGCGGACTCTCAACCACTGCACCACCAGGGAAGCCCTCCACTTCTTTCTTATAATTATTGTCTCTCATCAGTAATTACTCCATCTCTTCATGCATGCTATCTTTTCCATTAGATCTTTTAACATATTTTTTATATTTAATATCCCTGTCTTATATTTCCACTATATGAGTATGCAGAGTCTGGTTACTTACTTCATCTCTAGGCAAAGGGTTGTTATTTCTTGAATATTTTATTAAAGGTGGACACCACGAGTAGAACTGTAGAGATTGTGGTTAATATTTGTGCCTGGGAATGGGCACCACTTTTGTTAGCCTGTTGAGTCAGGAGTTACACTGGATTTGAGTTCTGTTGTCGCTATGGTTACTTTCAGAGCATCAAATTCCTCATTGGTGAGCTGGCACTGCCAAGTGCCTAATTGGGGGCTTTTTCTCAGCA
Source organism: Neophocaena asiaeorientalis asiaeorientalis (assembly GCF_003031525.2). Classification (NCBI taxonomy): domain Eukaryota; kingdom Metazoa; phylum Chordata; class Mammalia; order Artiodactyla; family Phocoenidae; genus Neophocaena; species Neophocaena asiaeorientalis. The sequence goes on along the minus strand of NW_020175446.1, from coordinate 1,131,547 downwards.
TCGTTACTCCACTCTGAGCTGTCAGTCCTCCCTAAACACCTTTTCAAAAGAGGTGGCATCTCCCCCAGTAGTAGACGCTGTTGCTTGTCGCTCGGTGTTAAGCTTACACTGGAGTCAGAGTTGCTCTGTGATTCTCTTCCAGCCTAAGTCAAACCTTGAGAGTCTGCACAGAGTGGGGTGGGGTGTTCTCAGCATTCTTGCCCCCCTCCCAAGGTCGTCAGGGTCTACCTGTGGCTGGTCTTTGAGGAGCGTTTGCTGAGTGTTCCCTAGGGGTGGAAGACCATGGTCTTGGTGCTGATGTAGCGTCTTAAGCTCATACTGGCTTTCCTGCCACACCCCACATGTAGACTTTCTTTTTCCGTACACCTTTCTCCAAGCTGCAGTGCCCCTTTCCCTGTGCCCTGGAGGGAACAGGTTTTGCTGCTCCTCTCCCAGTGGCTTAACACTTTAGTTTCCTAAAAGTGAAAGGGTTCGGGAAGTGCGTCAGGTGTCATGCCCCTCTCCACAGAAACATTGGTATTTGGTGGTGGTAAGGGAGAGGCTCACTCCAGGCTCCTACCATGCCCCCAGTATCTCTCTTAATTAGTCAATGGAGGCATGTGGAAGGAAGGACAGACTCTCTTCTGTCTGGGGCCCTGAGCTACTGGAGAGCCATGCTCAGGTACTGGCCATTTGCTAAAACGTTAGCTGATGTGTCATTGCCTGTGTGTGAGTTGGTCCTTTCCTGTGATCTGTCACAGTGACAGTTTGTGTGTCCTCCCTCTCCTTGAAGGCACTAATCCTTTGGAACTGATGTCACCTGGGTACCTGAAATCTCAGCTCCCTGATGAGTTCAAGAAAGGTTATGATTTTATAGTTCAGATTTTTCTCATTGTTAAAGTGGGAGTGAGGTTGTATTTTACAGATTTCTATATCCCAAGTAGAAGTGGAAGTCTTTTTATGGGTTTTAAAATTGCTCTAGTTCAAGGCTAGATGAATACTAAAATTATTTATTTAGATTAACCATAGAGAAACTTTTCTTGAATGTCCAGTTTTTAAACAAAATTATCTATCCAACTATCTATAACTATCATCTATCTATCTAGTACACGTAACTTTAAAGTAGTGACATAGGTTTCTTCATAACTGTGAACAAATTCAGAGATATTTACAGATAAATTATATAGAATTAAATGTAATATATATTTACATTACAAATACATTATTAGCAGAATAAACCCATCTAGTTGAGACAATCTTCCTTTAGAGGTTGCTTGAAATAGAAACTACTTATCTCGAGTTTTACACATAGCAGTGCTTGTTTAATAGTCACACTTTACATTACTGAAATCTTCTTTATTAAATTAGACTGGTACTGTGCCTGAGCTTACACATAGTTCTGTCTTGCTATGTTGGAAGATACTTAATTTCTGAGTCTGCGGGGAACCACGTAAGTCCTCATCGAATGGCATCTATGCCAGATTAATGTCATAAACCCAATGAGTGTGTTTGACCTCAAATGAAAGCCTTCTACAATTATCCAAGCCTATTTAGTGCTGATATATGGCACTGAGTCCAAACAGCACCAACATAATTCTATATATGAAAGTTTTTTTAATTTCACTGTCTTTCTCGAGACCTTTTTCCTCTCACACTCACTACTGGGAAACCCATTGGAGTTAACAAAGTATTTCTAGAGTCTATGAGATATGACGTTTGACCCCTGGAAGGCAAGTGAAATAGAGAAGCTACTGTGCAGTGGGAATTTTAGATGTCCTACAAAGCAGAAAGTTAGCTTTCTACTCTAAACAGTAGCTCAGCAGAGGACGTGGTCTGATGTGGAAGCCATTCTCCCATGTCTAATTCTCTGGCCCTTTGATACAGAACATTATACAGATGGGTCAGAGCCTGGAACATGTAAGCTATGGCCATGACAGCCTCGTGTAAGAGAGAGAGAGAGACAATAATTTTCGTTTTTTTATAAAAAGACAATAATATTGCAGTAACACATTTACAATATATTTATTCTGAAAAAGAGGAGTTTGAATTAGTGATTTGTAGTTATTATGAAAAAAGAAAAATTTCAGAGAAAAGTAAAGATAGTAACTCTTTCATTGTTTGAAATGAATGCTTATCCTTTACAAGGTAGAGTCAAATGGAGATTTTTTTCACATTTTAGCATGCTTGCAAGTTCGGTGTATTAATTGTCGTTAGTTAAAGTGATTATTATAAAATAAATATAAAGTATTCTACTATTATCAGACTTAAATTTTTTCTCAAATATTATTTGACCTAGAGCTGACTGTAATATAGTAGTAGTATTTCAAGTACAACAAGTTCAAAACTTATTATACATGATTAAGTCCTTCTCATATGTATTTAATTTGTAGTTATGTGTATAATGAAAAATAATATTATATAGCATTATACAGCATGAATTTTCTAAGATCTCACTCAAACGATAAATACTCAGATGAATAAAAAATAGATTAGAAAAACAGATAACCTGTCCGTTCTTCAAGTATTTGGTGCAACTTAAAAATAAGTGTACAACAAAGAAATTATTAAAATAAAGAAAAATTTAAAAGGCAGCTAAAGAGAAAGATATAAATATACTAGCCCCCTATATTAAAACAATTGGCATTGTTAGGCACTAAATTTAGCTTTAAATTTCTGGCAATAAAAGCAAAAAAAGGAAATAGAATTTATTTAATTATCTTAAAGAAAAAGAAAATGCAGTAATTAAAAGAGATAAGTTCCTTGCTTGTCTGTATTCTAAAAAGTACTTATAATTTAAAATTGAAGTTGTATTCAAGAAAGGTTTTCTAGAAAATTCAGAAGTGAACTTTATATGACAGTCATGTGTCAGTTTTTGATATAATGGTGAGAACATAGTATAGTGAACTGCATTAATTCCTGCAGGGGTCTGAGCTGATCGTCAACAGAATATTATCACTATAAAGCTATGTTTATTATGGATGTGCTTTTAAAATACTTGCATTCTGTTTGTTTTCAGTGATCAAATAAGTACTACATTTCATTTCCTTTGTGGACTCATTTCAAAACAGGCACTCAGAAGGAAGTATGTAATGAGGATTAAAATTCTGGAAAATGCCTTAAGTTTTTGAAATGAAAAGTACTACACATTTTTAGTGAGATGTTATCATAGTTGAATACTGACAGCTTGAAATAGCCTTCTACATTTACAGTAATCCTTATAAATGCATGCAAATTATTAATGCATGTTTTAATGACACTTTAATACTATATTAATAATACTAATAAGGTTTCTCAACTTGAGTGGCGGGCATGAGTAAAAATCACAGGAAATGAAAGGTTGGATAAAATAATACCTCATATACCCCTGGGTGCATTTATGGAGATTTCATCTTGTGCATCCACGGAAGACAGCGCTGTACCTCCACCAGAGTGGGTGTCCTGTAAACCGTGTCCATTCAGGGGTGTAATAAAGTTATCTTCTTGTATTTAACTCTATATCAATCATTTGTTAATCTGTAAAATTTATCTAAGTGCTTTTATTTCAAAGAATCTCCCGAGACCCTTTCAACTCCTGCCTCCTATTAAAATTGCTTTCATTAACATCAATTGATACTTCATGTCTTCCTCATTTCATACCAAGATCTAATTACACCAAGGACCATGGAAGAGTTTAAAGTCTTGTATATCTTGACTTCTACCTAACATCACAGAATGTTCCAGAGACCCTTCTGGTAATGTGAAGTCTCTCTTACAAGACTGTTCTGGGCATTCAGTAGTAACAGAACTTTGTTTGGTGGGTAACAAGAGAATCCCAGATTTATTTGGGGTTGAATGCAATACACACAAAAAACTGGTAACTGATTAAAACTTTTCTCCTAACAGTGATGTTTTGGCATTTTAACAAGTATTAAATTTAAGTGAAAGGTGCAATATAAACTACTTGATCCCTGGGTTCTTTAGTTGACTCTCTTCTAAAATAAAGGGATTGGAGTACAGTTTTCCTGTTGTCCTTTGATAGTCTTTGGAATTTCAGGCATTAATGGATTTGGGACAGGGAAGGGTGGAGTGTACAGAACTGACGCTTAATCCTAAACTCTTCGGACCATCACCTACTGTCCCTGCCACTGATTTAAGAGGTGGGTCCCAACATTAACTCTGTATTTATCAGCTAGTCTCTGGTTGCTGCTTGAGAGGATCGTCAATCATTAAAGAAATTCTGCTGCTACTCACTCTGCCCATTACTCAGAGAGTTGCCCGCATGAAAAGGAGTTTGGTTTCAAATTATCAGTTGTCACTTGGTGCATCCACCCTTGTAACTCATTTGAGACTCATCTCCTCTTGGTGATGATTGCCCCCTCATTCCTGTCCCCCGAAACTAAATTGTGGATGTAGCTGCATTCATCCCCATTTATTGGAGCATCTGTTATATGCCTACTCTAGCCTCTAGCCTCCATAGACAGAGTCATGATGAGACAACCATACATGGTCTCTGCTTATGCAGAATTTATATTCTAGTGGTGGGGGCATAATATATAAGGAAACACCATGATGGTTATAGATTGTTTTATGCACCTTGAAGCAAATAAGCAGTATTCTGAGGTGCAAAGTAACTGTGGTGCTCTGTTTTTCATTGACAATATTTATTGAAGGAAGGATGAAACAATGGACATTATTCAACCACAAAAAGACTTAAGGGAAATGCATTGTAGTCAAAGGAAACTATCAAGGGGTACCCCAGGTAGAAAGGCACCTATTGTACTCATGAAGCCGAAAAAAAAAATTGTCTAGACTAGAGGGAGCCTTGTGGACAGTCAGAAGAGAGGCAGGAAGCAAAATTGAAAGAGTGAGCCAGAGAGAGAATGTTCCCCACCTTGTAGCCCAGGATTTTATCCTGAGAACAGTTGGAAGACATTGAACAGTTTCCATCAGGGAAGTAACGTCATCTGATTTATCCTTCAACCAGATCAATTAGGTTGTTGAGTAGAGACCCACTGGGACAGTGACAAGAGAGGGGGTATCCTCATCAGATAAACAGATGTTGCAGTTGTCAACAGGCTCAGAGGAAGCTCAGTTCTGTGGCTCAGAGGAGGTGGGATGCAGGAGAAACAAGGATGTGAGATGCACATGGTAGGTAGAACTGACAGGTCTGCTGATGGATGCAGAGTGTGGACAAGGACAAAGTAAGAAGGCCCATGGGTTTGGGCGTCCTTACTAATGATAGGTCTGTTCGGAATTGTTATTTCTTCATGATACTTGGTAGGTTGTATATTTCTTGGGATTTATCCATTTCTTCTAGGTTATCCATTTCATTGGTGTATAAGTGTTCATAGTTTTTTAAAATGCCTTTAATTTCTAAATTTAATTATTTGAGTCTTTTAAAACTTTTTTCTCAGTCTATCTAAGGGTTTGTTGATATTTTTAAAAAAATACTTTGGTCTTGTTGATGTTTTCCATTGTTTCATATTCTCTATTTTATTGACTTCTCCTCTAATCTTTATTACTTTCTTCCTTATGCTAACTTTTGGTTTAGTTTGTTCTTTTTCTAGTTCCTTGAGGTATAAAGTTAGGTTGTTTATTTGAGATCATTTTTCTTCTATAATGTAAGCATTAACAGCTATAAACTTCCCTTTTAATACTGCTTTTACTGCATCCTGTAAGTTTTTATATGTTGTGTTTTTGTTTTCATGTCTCCAGATATTTGCTAAATTCTCTTGTGATTTGTTCCTTGACCTATTGGTTGAGTTTAAGATTGAGTTCTTTAATTTCCATCTATTTGTGGATTTTCCTTTTTTCCCTCTGCTATTGATTTCTTGTTTCATTCTAAAGTGACTGATGAAAATACTTTGTGTGATTTCAGTTTTTTAAAATTTGTTTAGATGTGTTTTGTGGCCTAACATGTGGCCTGTCTTGGAGAATGTTCCATGTACACCAGAGAAGAATATGTGTTCTGCTTTTTTGGGTGGAGTATTCTGTATATATCTCTTAGGTCTAAATGGACTTTAGTGTTGTTCAAGTCTTCTGTCCCTTATCTTCTATCTGGCTGTTCTATCCATAACTGAAAGTGGGATATTGAAGGTTCATACTGTTCTTGTGTTTGTGTCTATTTCTCCCTTCAGGTCTGTCAGTGTTTGCTTCACTTATTTGGCAGTTCCAGTGTCAGGTGCATATATATTTATTATTGTTATATCTCCTTGGTGAATTGACCCTTTTATTATTATATATACATATAATGTCCTTCTTTGTCTCTTGTGACAGTTTTTGTTTTAAAATCTATTCTAAGTATGGCCATCCCTGATGTCTTTAGGTTCCTTTTTGCATGAAATATCTTTTTCAATCCTTTCACTTTTAGACTCCGTGTGTACTTAGATCTAAAATGAGTAAATGGTAGATAGCAAATGCCTGGAACTTTTTAAAAATCCATTCTGCCAATCTGTGTCTTTGTTTTCTGTATGTCTTTTAGCATTTTTGTCTCTATTTTCCTCTTACTCCATTTTTTTTTGTCTCATTGATTTTTTTGTAGTGACATAACTTCTCTTTGTATTAAATAGATGTTTTCATTGTGGTTACAACTGCAATTACATAAAACGTCTTAAAGTTATAACAATCTGTTTTAAACTAATAATAACTTCAATCACATTTAAAAATTCTACTGCCCCCCAAATTCAAGAGATTGCTTCTCTTGACACTGGACACACAATCCCTATGCCTTAATGAGACCTTATGATCTATTAAATCGAAGGAATAGAATAGCATTTTTTATGTGGACTGAACCAGCCAATAGTTGACAGGTAAGAAAAAATACTTTTAGCTCCACATATACACTAAACTTCTTAGACAATGAAAGTAGTTTCTTTTCTTTGGCTACTTTTTCTTAATTAAAGGGGCTTTCTTTACAGCTACTCTTTGATGTCAAGAAGATGTGTGGATATTGAACAATGTTGTATAGAAGTCTGAGTGTACAGGATGACACATGTAGGTTTAGATCTATGTGTTCATGACATTTGACATTTACTTCATCTATTGTCATCCTCCCATCAGGTCTCCCTATGTGAAGTTGTGATTTCTTTCTTCACCTGTTTTCCAGCACATTGTCTGACCTTTAATACAATTTTTGGATTATGGGTTTACAGAGATTGTGAACAACACTTCTGTCTTAGGGTGTGCTTATGCAAAGGAATGGTTCTTTAATTGGTTACAGTGAACAATATACTCGACAAATTTTTTCGTTTCAAAATGAAGGAGTAGCCGATATATTCTCTGTAGTGTTTATGATGACCTGTCATGTACCTAATGCTCATGTTTCTACATATCTGTCCTTCGACCTCTTTGCAGCTGCCAAATAATCCAACTCTATTGATCTCTCCATTTGGTCTGTTTTCCTCTTTCTTTGGTTATTATATTCATTATTGTTTTAAGCTGTCCAGCTAGAACAACATATTTGTTTTGAATTGTGAAGTTTGAAAGCCACACACAATGCCAGTTGAAATGAGGACAGTGATAAGTTGAAAAACAAAATGTTCGAACTTATTTTAACTATATTTACAAAGGTCCTGCTTATCCTGCTCTAAATATTGGACAAAAAAATGCATGTTTATCATATGTTTCAAAATCATAAAGTATCTTTATCTTTTTAGAATTCTAAATTGTAGTTAGAAATTTTATGGCACAAGTATTTTAAATGTATTTTTTTAGGGTCAAATAAAAAATAAATGATATACAGTAGGAGTTCATGCCAATCTGTGATGGGAAAAAAAAGGTGAAATTGAAATATAGTTGCAGTTTATTTTCTAAAGTTATAAAGGAGAGGGAGATAAATTAGATTTATATCAATAAAAAAAGTTAAAGGTGTAAGTGATGGTATTTGTCCATATTTAGCAATTTTATCATCTATGAAAAACCCCAAATGGCTTAAAATTCTGTACTAGGAATAAAAAATATCGTCACTTAACGCATATGGTGTTTTATAGTTTTTAGTGTATAGACATTTAAGGAAAATCAATTTCAGCTTATAAAAACATTATGCTACACCTCACACCTGCTCATCCCAGACAGAATCCATGTGTTTCATGGCTTGAAATTATCCTGTTTATATACAGTGGTGCCCATCCAGTGTAATTTCTATAGCATCATGTTCTCAAATGAACAATCTCACTGATGATGAGAAATAAAGACTCTTCTCTCTGTTTCATCTTCTCAGGTTCCAGGGTAAAGTGAGGCAAACTGGTGATTCTCAAACTTTAATGCATAAGAATCACCAGGGATGGTGTTAACAGGCAGATTCTGGTCCAATAGTTCTGAGATACCCAAAGTGTCCATCTCTTACAGGCTCCCACACTTACCATACTTTGAAAAGCAGGGCAGTGGAGGAAACTGACTGTTACCTCACCCAGGTGGGCAGGTGGGTCTGCACACCTGCACCTGGGAACCTCGGCCTGCCCATCTCACTTTGCTCTGCCTTGACCTTACTGTCAGACACCGGAGTCTACATTAAGGTTCTTGTGAGGATTAGAGCAACGTGATGCAGCCAGGAGAGCGACTGGCAAACAGTACTGTCTTCGTCCCTTGCTCCAAGGGACTGCCTGTGCCTTGATTTCTCCAAGTGCTGCCTGTCCAGACCCCAAGGCTGCCTCGTGAGTTGGCACCACGTGGAGTGACCCCAGCTCCTGCTCTCAGAGGCATCCCATGCATGCTGTTGCCCATCTGGAAATTCTTAATAATTTCATCTCTGACCTCGAAGTCTGATGGGGACAGTGAAGCACGCACACGAGCAGAGGAGCTGTGCCAGCTGCAGTGGGTGCCCACAGGTGTGGACCCAGTCCTGAGGACAGGGCAGGCAGCATGCGTCCTCATTGTGCACTGGGACCCGCAATTGTGTGGCTGCATAGACCAGCCTTCACGTCCTGGAAGAACAATCTTCCCCTCCCCCAGCCCCGCCCCATTACTCAGAGTCGCGGTCAGTTAGATAATCTGATTAGTTCCTTCATGTTAATGAAAAGAACAAGAACCAAAGTCTCAGTCCAAGAGCACTGAAGGATTTTAAGCTGGTCTGCTCTGAAGAAGTCCTTCTCTCCCATTTCTCACCCTGGATAACTTACTAGTGCTTAGTAGCTTGGGATGTGAGAAAAAGATGTACTAGAATCATGGAAGATTATTAGCAATCACCAGATCTTTAGCACAATTTCAAATACATTTTTGATTCTATAAAATACCACAGCTACATTATTTTGCTTATTCACATGATAAGGGTTTATACAAATAAGTATCAATGTTAAATGGTCCTTGGCATTCACTGATCTGATATTCTAAGCTGAATTCCATTATCATATGATGCATTTTTAAAAATTTTGTTAGTGTCTTAACTAAAGGCAATTCCATCTAGGAAAGTGCCTGATTACAGCTTTAGGGTCTTTAAATATTGGTCCTTTTTACCTAAAGAATAAACTGTTCATGAGAATTTTTTTGTTGTTGTCTTTAAATGAGAAAGAGAGATTGAATATAAAATATTTGTTCTCATATTATGTTTTTCCAGAAGGATAGAATTCCCGGATTCACACTTAAAAATTTTCAAAAAAGACTGCTAAGTATGCTAGAAAAACAAAAAGCAAGAGAGCCATATCATGGGGATTTGCATATAATAGGAAACAGTTTCCTTAAAGACCTTTTATAATGTGTATGCATTGGAATTGGAGTGTTTTACACTAAATGTGGAAGTAACAAATTTTATTCTTTAAAGAAATTTCATTACACAGTGGAAATGAAATTAATTAATATTTAAGATTTAGCTCAAACTGATTGAAAGTTAATGTCTTCTTGGTAGACAAACAAGAGAGAGAGTTTTTGTTCATTTCTATAGGAGGAGAGCAATAGGAAAACGCTGTTTCGCTATTCGAATGATAAGAATATTGTTCATTTTACACAGCTTGTAAGTGTTTTTCTTTACGTTTCCCCAGCCGTAGGTCTTGCTGCTTGCCAAGAGCCAGCCCTTCCCAGCAACAGCATCAAAACAGGAGACCGATACATGGTGAACGATGTGCTGTCCTTTCAGTGCGAGCCTGGGTACACGCTGCAGGTATTTTGTTTTTTTATTTGAGCTTTTGGTAGTAGAGGGGCTCAGCATGGTAATCCTCAGCCAGCTCACTTAAGACAACGCCCTAGATTTGTACCCAGAGACCTAATCTAGTTTCTCTCATTCAGTTTGTGAATCAAAGTAGTCGTATTAAACCATGCATACAGGTAAATTTAATGATGATGTGGAAATAGCTTCTAAATGATAAAGCATCCTTTTAAGGTTGAGCATATTATTTTCATAATACTTTTATTTCAAAATGTATATTCTCCCAATAACTAGATAAAATTCTAAGGGACAAAGCAGTGACACAGTCTCCTCAACAGTCCCCTCCTGGCAACCCGATAATTGGGTCGGCTCTGAGTCCCATGCTTGTCCTGCATTGCAGACTGTTCTTATGAGTTAGTTCAGTAAATCTTCAAGTGCCTACTTGTGTGCCAGGTAAATATGGTGCTCAAATAATAGGGTTAAATGCTTTTCAAGAAATGTTAGGCAGAAGTTTTTATAGTCTTTTATTTTTTTTAATTAAATTTCTTTATGTAAAGTTTTAATAAACATTTTACAAACCAATGTATAGCAACATGAGTCATGTTTCTGTTATTTGTTTTCTGGGTTAGCCACAAATAAGCATGCTCCCAGAACAGTTTATCTGTGTCCTCTAGCATAATCCACATATAATTCTCCCTACCAACAATGAGTACTGAAATCTAAACATGTATATTCCAAAGTCCAACAGACATATTTAAGCCTACTTAGGTTTCTACACTTCAGTTAATTCAGGTAATAGAGTACTTTTTGCTGTATGTTTATTACAACACTGAAGCTGAAGGTGTTTCAGGAACATTATTTTTAGTTGTATTCTGTAAGTGACTTAAATAAAACCTGGAGTGCTCATCAGAAAGAAGTTTCGCAGATACAGCAGTGAAGTGACAGCATTGCATATAGTCCCATTTCTGTGCGCTGGGGTAAATATCTTGCAGAACTGAGACCAGTTAGAGCAGCAGCAGCAAACGCTGGAAGCTGATGGCCTGCCCGCCAGGTGCTTCACGTGCAGAGCCTATGTTACTCTCAGTCAACCTCATGGTGTGGCACTGGGGGCGCATCTTTCCCTAATGGAGAAGGGGAGTGAGCCAGTGCCTGAGAGGAGGGGGTGGGCAGACGAGCTGGCACATCTGGAGGGACCACCTGCAGAAATCAGCCTGGGTCTTAAGTTTGAGAAAATATCAGTAAAACACCTAACACACTTCAGCAAACGAAAGCCAGTATAGCTATTATTATAAACAAACATCAGCATATAAAGCCACCTTCATCAAAACAACCTACAACCTGCGTTCATAGATCTTGGTGGGTATCACAGTAATTGCTTTGACTCTGCAAAAACATGGGCGGAGACTTGGAAAGCAGAACAAGAGTTACTGAAGAAGCTTTGCCAAACCTTCATCCATGGAAGCAAGCTTTTAACCAAGCACGTCAAGGCTGTTTTAACTGATTCTTTAAGGACAGAAACTTCCTGTTTCACGTGTTACAGCAGAAAGAATTATAAGTCACATCCCAGGGGTTTCATTTAGAGGAATACCTTACTCTATACTGACAAGCCATTTTTATGCTTTTTGGGTTTTTTTTACTTCTTTATAAATTGACTTAAACCATGTAAATATCATGCTGTCTCTCTCCTCTCCCAAATTCCCACACGTTAACACTTTCTCTCACTCACGTGTGTTCATCTTTCTACACGTTTATGACAGCACTTTGCATTTACTGTCAGCATCCTTTTATAAAGAAGACTTCTGTAGTCCTCAGAGAAGAAACTAGAAAGGGTTATTTAGTAAAGACATTTCTTACACTGAATTGTTTAATATGCTGCTTAGAGATAAAAGCCTGCAGACACACATCTGTAGAGTCCAGTCAGGCCACTTAGCTCTTGTTTTCAAATGCAAACTAAGATTTTTTTTTCTTTATAACAGTTTCAAGCATTGAATTTACAAGCTGTGACTGTCTCTCATTCACATGAGTTAAAAAGGATTCTGGACTTTTTAAAAAGTTGCTAACAACTGGGAATTTTGGTAACGCATTAGTATATTTGGAATGACAGCATGCATAAATTACATACTATTCATGGAAAGAATTGTTCCTTTTATGGTTTACGTACAAATGTCTATAAGTGCATCTGCCTAGTGAGATTCAGGCATAAAGTGGCAGGGACAGGACACATCAAAGGTCAGTCCTGGATATCTGAATGATTAACGATTTCCTTCTCTCTAGATTTGTTTTACTTTTCTTTTAAAAGATGAAAAACGAAAATTCCCATTTGAAGCCAGTAAATAAATACACAGATTCCTGCCTTGTTTTGGATCCATTATAAAAATTTCAGCTGGAATCACTAATATGAAATGTCTTTGCTGAAATCAATAGCAGAATGTGACCTAGATTGGTAATAAATGACCATTTTATTGGTAGTCTTCCATAAATAGCTTTAAAGGCTTTTGTACTTTATGTTTGTCCAAAATTCAGAAAGAAATTTATTAAAGATAACGTAATAGGTCAGAGAATGAGGAGATACAGAGCATGAAATTTGGCAGGAAAAGCATTATCCTGCATGTCTTCTTTAAGAATAAGTGTAGTCTTCCTTTACTGGAACAACTTTTAAGAATATTAGGAAGTAGGAGAAAATGAGTTTTGTGGCACGTGAATTGAGTATGAAACCTTCCTAAGCTTGGGGAATCGGTTTGTCATTGATAACTGCCTTAGTGCAAATTCTTGTTTGATGCGTTCCCAATATGGCTGGGATTATTTAACATGAATTAAAGGTTTGTTTTTCAACTGCCTCTGTGCCAGTTTTGTTTGGCAAATGGAAATTCACAAGATAAGTATGCATGGCACATAAAACCACCAAGTCACAATGAGGAAAAAAGTAAAATTGAATAGTCTGTGCACAGAGGTGCCCGTTCACTACCTTCTCTTTCATCTTAAAAGAGATTTTAGCACAAAAGACTGAGAATTTAACCTGCTGCTGTTTAATTTTTAAAAGAGTAATAATAGGACAGATTTTTTGAAGGTTGAAAACTTTATATATTTAGAGGATAAAGAGACCTTGAATGATGGGGATTAATTTCATCGCAGACACGTTAATTTGACAGCTGTGAGGCTGTCTGATAATAAAATGAATATTAAGCCTCCCTTTTTCTCCAATAAAGGAAGAACTGACCCAGTTCTTTGCTGAACCGTAAAGGTCATGTGAGTTGCACTTGAACCGTAGGCAACCGTGAAAGTTAACCTTTATATGAGCAGATTACTTACCTTTGACATGTCACCCTTCAGATCAATACCTAGTATTTCCTAATCACTTTCAGCCTCTCAGACCAAAAGCTGTAACTTTTGATGATTAAAAAAAAGACTGACTTTGACCAATTCAGTTTAACATTGTAAGCATTAGGGAAGCATCCTGGCAGAAATAAAGACCGTTGAAGGGGACATCACAAGATTTTGATTTCAGTGACAAGAAACACAATGATTATGGATTTTTTTTCTATTTTAATTCCAAATATGAGATTCATTAACGCACATTAGATTTCATGAGTTCTGATTTTTTTGCATTTGTAATTAAATCAAAAAGGGAAAACCAAAGAAAGTACAGATGTTCTCACAAACATTTAAGCCTTAAATACTCTATGTTCAGTTATGTGAGTTTTATTTCATTTTCTCTTGAACAGGGCCGTTCCCACATCTCCTGTATGCCAGGGACTGTTCGTCGTTGGAACTACCCGTCTCCCCTTTGCATTGGTATGGACATGCCTTCCGTCACTGGGTCTCTATGCATATTATCAGTAACGTAATGGTGATCTCCTTGAGCCACCTTTGAGCTTCACAGATGCACTTTTAAATTCCTTTCAAACATTTGTTACATGATGATAACATAATAATGCTGTTACCGGATTGGACAAGCATCTTCTCCCCCTGGATGTGGTTCCTCAGCTTTTCCAGCATCTCTGAACCAACCAACAGGGATTAGATGCAAGAGTGCTAGCTCGAGGCACTAAACGCACAGCACATGCGTATCAGAAGCCAGTGGATTAATTCATGGCAAGAATGAATGTAGCTGGTCTGAGAGTCTGAGAAGGGTTCTGTGTACACCTTTAGCCTCAGGAAAATCACATTTCCAGAAACAAAATTGAGAAGTACTGATAAGTGATGTGAAGTTGGAGGGACAGTATTTTATATCAAAGAGTATTTGATATCAAGGCAGCCGCCCTTGTGGAGGGACTCACTGGGACTGGGATTCAGCCATAGAACATCCGTCTCCCTATTTATTTTTAAATGAAGAGCTTTCCCTTAAACGTGGGAATTTAAATATTTTAAGCTTTGAAATAAAATCAACTCACAGTGGGTAGTCATTGCTGACACTCTGTATTATGTGAGGAAATGTTTTATTTGAATAGTTTACTTATATTAGCCAAATATAATTAATTGTATCTTTTATTTTACATGTTTCGTATATTAGCAGATGTCAAAGATGCATCAACTTCCATAACACTTGCTTGCTCCTAATTCCTTACAAGGTATAGAGGAAGTTTTTTCATTGGAAAACTCACAAACATCCCACAATAAATTTCAAAGACTTATTTGAGAGATTGAAAGTTTTTTTAGCTGTTAGCTTTAGATTAATCCAAGCTGGGGGACTTTAGGACTAGAAATCCATGAAGAGATAGTATTTTACTAGTAAGTTCTTGGAAATCTCAAGTCCTGATTTTTTTAATAATAGTACTAAGGAAGATAATTTACAGCAAAACACTTCTCTGCAAGTTACTGAGTGTCAAGCGTCATTCCCAGAGCTTAACCAGTATTAACTAAATTGAACATCATGACAAGCCTCAGGGTAGCCAAGCCGTTTGCCAGGGCCCTGTACCAAGCTGGCATTCCCTGCATCATGGGATCCCTCCAGCGGGACATGGCCTGTGCCCTGGAGTAAAAATCCCATATATTCTTACCAAAATATCAGGAATCTGTATAAAATAAGATATATAAACCCAGTTAAAACCCCAAGATATCTGGCTCTTTTATAAAAATAAGCACCTTGTTCTTTAGCCATACCATTGTACCAAAAACTCTTTGAATATGCTGTTTAACCATAAGAAAAGGCCTGGCATGGAGGGGTTTCCCCAGCAGGAGGCAGGAGTCAGGCTACCAAATTATGGTGGACAGATGAGCCCCGAGAAGAAGGCTGAGACTTGAGGGTTATACTGAAAATCTTGCTGGGATCATTGGACAGATGTAAAATAAGAGAATCCCATTGATGGAGTTTTTAAAATATCACAAAGGAAAAAAGATGGATACACAGCTTTTGGGGGCTCTGTTTGTACGCCTATCCAATGGTTCTTGTCTTTTGAGATGAACAAAAGAATGCGATCACATACAGTGATAACTAAGTACTCAAGGAATTAGGTTATCATCCTTGTTTGACAGGAGGTGCACCCAACATCGAGACCCCCTTCTCTCTCTCCCAGGACAATGATAGTTGTCTTGACTTAAAGGTGTGAGTATTGATGACAACTCAGAACCTGAAAGTCAATCGGGTGCCTGACCGAAATGCATTAAATTGACCAAGCTTTACTGGGAGCCTCTGTGGACCAGAAGTAGATAAACTGAAGACCTGTCTTTGTCCTTAAGCAGTGGAAACTCAGGAGGGAGAACTAGACCCGTAAATAACTGAAGGGCATCGCATTATGTATGTGCTGAAATGAGGTGCAGGTTCGTTTCTGAAGACTTGCTTCTAGGTAGCGTGGTCCCATAGAGTGGGGGGAGGGAATTGTCCTTGCTGGAAAACGATGACACACAGCACTAACTCCCCTTGTCCGGCCGACAGCGACCTGCGGGGGGACCTTGAGCAGCATGGGGGGCGTGATCCTGAGCCCGGGGTTCCCGGGCACCTACCCCAGCAACCTGGACTGCACCTGGAAGATCGCCTTGCCCACTGGCTACGGTGAGTGAGACACTTTATCATTCCTCAAAATTCAACTTTTTAATTTTTATATTGGAAAGAATTAGGCTGAGTGAAAAATGGGCCTATTCTGTTGACCTAAGTGTGTCTTTAATTGAAAGTAGCTTACAGATTTAAATAAATCTTTGGCAGAATAACTTTGAGAACAGAAAGTTACTTGAAAAATCAGTTCAGCCGTGCAAGACTTTTCAAGGCAAATTAAATTAGTTGAATGATGAACAGTAGAGGCGCATGACGTGCAGAATGTAGCGTCCCTAATTCAATTATCAATCTCTTTATAACACTGTCTTTTATAATGTATCACTGGAATTCAGTAATGGTGGTAGTTTCTTTTGAACAATTTTTAAGGTTTTTCTCAGGTTATGACTCATTCTAGTATTCTATAAACTTTTGTTGTTATAACTTGCATTGATTTAGGTTTATGAAAATGGCTTTTTATCATATTTAGTTATGAACTTTCAGGTTACTTACCTTAAATAGTTCCTAATTTTAATTGTTATGTACACTAAAATCCCATTCTGGCCTGCTTCAGAAATCCACAGTCTGTGTGAAATTTTGATTCCCTATCATGCCTTTCCTTGTCTGCCTCATGATGTCCTTATATTTTAGTTCATTAATTTGGGTTTTCCCCACCTGTGATTTTCTCAAAAGTATGCAGTGTGATAGGGGTGCCAAATTAGATACTCACAGAATGTCCCAGAGTGTCTCAGAGTAGTTGAGTACTCATGAATGTTAGTTGAGGGATGAATGAGCATAAGCATAAGTGGAAATCGTTACCCTAGAAGAGGATTATATTTTTTAAGTTTTCAAAGCTCTTGCCTTGAGAATCTGTGCCGGGAGGGCAGCAGGAAAGGGAGGGTCCACCTGCTCAGCTGAAAGCCGCCAAGACGGCGGCGGGCGTGAGGCCACCAGGGCAAGGGGGAGCGTGGAAGGGACCCCCCCCAGCGTGGAGAACACACGTGAGGTTCATGTCCACTGAGTTCCTGAAGGGGCCACCAGAGTGTGGGGATAAAAACGGGGAGACAGTTCACAGAAGGATCACAGAGGCGCTCTATTTCTTCCAGGTTTTTTAGTTTTGTTTTTTAAATCCTGAACTCTCTGAACATAGAGGCCGTAATTGTGCTCTGTGGTAGACGGAACAGAAGCCTTTGCCTTTAACCAACATTGGCTCAGCTATCCTCAAAGCCAGGTCTGTTTTCTCACCCTGGGGATCTGAAGATCTGGACATGGTTGGTTCAGTGTTTAGAGCCAGGTGTCAGGATCGGAGCTGTAGGTGACCCAGGAGGTTCCAACAGGGTCTGAGCATCTTGAGGGTCACAAGTTTATAAGACGAGTAATGATAGTTCACTCGGGCTACTGCACTGAGTGAACCTCCAGGGACCTCGTCTTCCTCACCTCTGAAAAGGAAATAACCACACAGGGTTACATGAGGATTCACCAAAACAACTCGGGCGGGAAATTTAGTACCGGGCTTGGCATGTCGTAAACAACAGCAGGAAAAAGCTAGCTGGCCTTTGGATTGTTGCTGCCAATGGTTCCCACTGTTCTTTCAAACCTCATCAGAAGCATTTTACTCATGAATGGATATACACATTTTATTAATTTATTTTCCCAACTTTACTGTTCTGTGATTTGAGAAGGCTGTCGTCTGGCATATTTCCGTATGTAGCTCACTCACTGATAAACCAATATGCAAGACAGTAACTCAGGAAAAAAAAAAAAGAGCAGTTGGATTGTCTGACCTCATGATCATGATCTATGAACCTAAAAAAACTTATTTGAAGAAAGGTCAAAATTTTAAAAATATTTATGAAATATTACAATTAAAATTATTTGTCTTTAAAATCTGTGATATTGCCTAGTATTGGGCTTTAAAAAGCATCTTGAAGAATAAGCAAAAAGAAACCTTATGTCTTAAATCCTAACTGCATGCAAAATAGTATGACTGTCCCTAGCGCTTTAGAATAGATGTAGTCATGCTTCGGAATAATTTGCTACAGATTAAATTTAAGTACCACACCAGGTTTGTCTGTGATAAATTTTATAATCTGTAAATATACTTCTAAACATGACATTATACATTTAAATTTAGGGAAGAGGCATGTACATTCCCGTTTCCTGGATTGTCAGTTTGGGTTTGGGTTGCTTAGGGTATTAAGGATTATTGTACTAGTAATTACTGTACCGGTGACTGCAGTTCCCCCAGGCACCCTGAAAAACACACCTATCCAGAATATGAGACATCAGTGCCTTTTCTTGAAAAAAAATAGGTTAGATGCCTTTCACTCATGGAGGATTTTATTGCTGTGTTTTGGATCTTTCCATACGACTGAATATGCATGGGCCCACCTGATAGATATCCGACCCATTCGTTAAGCAGCTACCAGCTCCGTCACGTAATTCTTCTGATTAATCCTTCTTCCGTCCCACATGCATGGACCAGTCAGTAGCTTAATTAAATAGACAAAATGATTGGTTGCTCTGGCATCACTTGAAAGCCACCTTGGTCTCCCCTTGCTAATTACTCATCCCCCCCAGCAGCTATTTCCTGCATCCAGCCTCTGTGAGGGCCTGCAATCAAGAGACTTTGTCTAAGGAGTGGGCAGTGTATATGGTGGTTCCTCATGTCTTTGAGCTCTGAGGTTAGCTGGGTAGAAATCCTAGTTCTGTCAGTGACTGATGGTATGAATTTTCCCAAGTTATCAACATGTTTTTGAACCTTTATCCCTTATCTTTAAAACGAATACGATAAAATATCATTCTCCGACAGCCGTTAGGAAGTAATGCAAACGCCTGATATGGAGAAGGCATTACTTAACTGCTTTTAGTTTCTAAGCCAAATGCTCTAGTGATTTCTATGTTGTTTTCTTTCCTTTCCACAAATTTGGGTTGCTGTTTTGTGTGGCTTTGGCATGAGCTCAATCACCACAGAACTTGTGTCTCTATTTTCTTGAAAATTTCTAAAGGCATAGTTAACAGAAATGAAATCAAGTTTTTCTACTTTACCATTACTTTTTTTTTTAACATCTTTATTGCAGTATAACTGCTTTTTATATTTAAAACCCACTGCACTTATACCGCACACCATGAGGTCCAAATTGGCCATGCCTTTAAACCATCTAGAAGTCTAAGGAGGATGTAAGAGACTCTTTAGACTATCCACTGAATTCTAAAACCATTAACTCCTTTGCTCTGTGTTTATTATGTACAGAAGATATAAAATAGAGCACTTTACTGTTCACAGGTTCTATCACCTAAGAGACGAGAGTTTAACTCTGAAGCCATTGTCAGGTTACTATTCAAAATTTTGTCAAAATCCAAAGTCAAAATTTTTTCTGCAGGTGCCTTTTACTGACACTTAATTTTCAGTGTGTAATGACAATCGGTGTAAATTCCACCCAAGATGGGCATTCAGACTGGTGTTCTTGTTGCAATGACACATTTTTGGTATTCTGTGAGGTAAGAAAAGAATAGGTTAACACTTATTTTAATCCCTTCGTTTTGGCTTCATGATGTCAAACTGGACACAATTTGCTGAAAATTAGATAGCTAAAAATTCCATTCTAAACCAGATTAGAGCTGGGCTTGGTTCTATTTCCTGATATGTATTAGGTAGTTTGATATGTGGCTGGATACTTTATCCTGCTTAATATGCTAATTTTTTTCATAAAATTATAATTGTCATAATTCCATTTCAAGTTTAATTCCGAATCAGTAAAAGGCCACGGTCACCATTTCCTTTGCTTTAGAGATATTGGCCAGCCTTCCTTTTTTTTGCCCCTTGATCTGCTTGCTGTCTCTCATTTCTTTCTTGACTGGGTCATTCTGTGAATTTCAAAATGAGTCTCTGGATGAATACATCTGACGTCTGCATATGCTTATCTGAAATGAGCCTATTTTAAGCCATTTCCCTGCTATTTGATTTTATACCTAAAAAGAGGATACGTTTTTTAAGTGTTCTAATCTTGCCCTAGTTTCACATCCTATCTGGTACTTTTAGGACGTAAATAGACATGTTAGTAATTCAGCATTCGTTTTTCATTATTATTGTGTCAGCTTCTGTGTTCTTCCTCCTGGTGAAGAATGTGACGGGTATTTATGAAACTCTGTGGACCACAGGGGTTCCGTGGCCTTGATGTAGCCACCAAAAGAAAAGAAATCCATTAGTATAGTTTATTAATTAGCTAAAAAAACCTCTTTTTCTTATCAGATTTGTGGACCAGGCCACAAAAGAGAACTGTATTTAATTCAGCAGTGGGTGAGGGAATAGATCAGATACTGTGCGTGACTCAGGAAGTGGTTCAACTGTCACAGGAGACAGGTCAGAATTGAAGGGCTGGGGACCACTAGCCCTGCCTGCTTTCCTTCCTTCTTTGCCTTCTCCCTGTCTCTCTCTCTCTTTCTTTTTCTCTATCTTTATCTCTCTCAATCCTTCTCTCTCTCTTTCTTCTTTTCTTGCTTCCAGATTTCTTTTGACCAAACGTATTTACTGGGATTTAGGAGAAAATGAATTAGCTCACTGACGTCTTTTCAACACTTTTTAATATTTGCAGAAATGTTTTAAATTTATAGGTTTGTTCCATGTTGGTCGTCTGTTGTGCCTAGTATTAGAATGGGCAGGACGGACACAGGCTGGGCTGTTCCTTCTCTGGCTGCTCATGTGTCACCAGTACATATGTTTGGACCATATGTTACAAATTGAATTACTCCTTCCAAAAAGGATTCCAAAGTTTGGTTGCCTTGTTAAAGATGTTTCATTGTAAGTCTTTCTTCTGCTTTTCACTCTCTCGGTCTCTTCATGAAGTATTCCACATTCTACCTCTTCCAATCTTCTCTATCAAACTAGATTGAACAATTTTAATACAAAATTATTTTCTCCAAAAAAATTGTAATATTTTTAACATGGTGATATCATTAACTTTTGACTAGCACATTTTCATGCTAAACCGGAGAACATGAGGGCTCTGTCAATTGGAGTTGGTGTCCATCCAACTCTGCCTCTCCCTGTGGTACATGGGACATAACACCCAGCCTTTCTGAGCCTTAGTTTGCTCATCTGTGAAATGATGGTCATAACAGTGATTACCTGATAAACTGAACCCCAAGAGTGATAGGTGGCTTTACACTCTGCCCAACCAGAAAGGCCATTATTTACTCTTTTGTTCCTCCTCACAAGGTTTTCTTCATAATTGATAAAATTGTGTTTCTTGGATGATTTTAAACTTTATTGAGTACCTTTAGGTTGTTCTTCCCTATTACTCTTTGCATGAGCTTTTCTTCTTCTTCTTTTTTTTTTTAATTGAATTCAGGCTTTTGATACCTGCGTTTTCCATCAATACTAAGTAGATATGTTACTTTAAATTCTCTAGGTATTTACACTTAAGGTAATCCACGTTAACATGATCTTTAATATGATAATTTTAATATCTTTAATTTCCTAAAACCTAGAAAACATGTCAAATATATTAGATGAAAAGGAAAAAAATAAATCTCTTTTTATCTATCAAGAACAGGAGAAGAATAACACAAAGTAAAGCTTTCCTCGTATGTTGAGAGAATGGTCTACAATAGCTGCTGGTCTTCTCAGTTTAGGCTTTACAAATCTAACTTAATTGCCTGGATTTGTGCAAAAATGTCTTTGGCATTCTAAATAAACTTGAAAGTGAATTAAAATATTTCAGACACAGTAGTCAATTAAATTTTCAACAATACCACAATGCAAATAACTCTAAATTATTTTGATGATTTTCTTCTAAGCTATCACTGTAGTTTATCTGAGACACAGATCAGTGTGATGCTAGCAATGCGGGTCCTTCAGACCGTCTTGGTATCTTGCCCTGTGCCAGGCTGTTAGATTGAATTGTGAGAGCTAGAGTGGGGTTGATCCGAGTGCGTTTCTTGCAAACACCAGTAATTTGTTTTGCAGGCACTACACAATTGAAGCAATCACTTACCAAACCAAGAAGTTTCTTGTGTAGTGGTATGCCCTTCCATTTAAAAGCCACTTTAAAGACTGTTGCATTTTGCTAGATCTGTATTGGCTTCTTCCTTGATAAAGCCACAAATTAAGGATGATTTGACGTACGATTACAACCTTGTGTTTCTGGTTGTAATGATTATAATAGCAGCTGGACAAAATCACTGCCATATGTATGGATGTAAGTCACCATTCTAAGAATTATACCTGCTTGTCTCTGTGATGCAATGCTGGTAACACCCGTATTTCACAAATAAGTTGACTTAGGGGCATTTACTACATGGACAAAGGTCACACAGCTAGTAGGTAGCTGAGGTGAAACTGAACCAAGGATCATTGTAATTCACAAAGTGTGTGCTCCACTCGGCCTCCTGGAGAGATGCTGTTTGGGGAAACTGATACAATTTTAATCCCTATTGGTAAACATTATCATAAAATTTGATATTAACTTCCACCGATTTTGCATATTTTTTCATAGGTGCACATATTCAATTTCTGAATTTTTCTACCGAAGCTAATCATGACTACCTTGAAATTCAAAACGGACCTTTCCACACCAGCCCGATGATGGGGCAGTTCAGTGGCCCCGACCTGCCTGCACCCTTGCTGAGCACAACTCATGAAACGCTCATCCACTTTTACAGCGACCACTCGCAGAACCGGCAGGGATTTAAACTCACTTACCAAGGTAAGGAGTCAAAACACATCTAGGGATGCTTCTTACAGGTAAATTGTAAGGGTAAACCTCCCTAGCCGGTTAAAGGCTTGTACGGCTGGAGTCATTTCTAGTTGGGCACAGTTTTCTGACTGGGAGTGGAGTGGAGTCTTGGCTGTTGTACACACAAGTCAGGACGCAGACACAAGGAGCAGGGTCAGCCATGCACTGTCACTGCTTCACCTGAAGTCCCTTGTCTCTACCCCCAACGGCCACCATCACCACCTTCAAGCCCCTTGGCCCCATCACCAGGTAGCCTTCTCACCTGTCACCATGTCCTCTTGGCCACGTGTCGGTATTTCCCATCAGGACTATGGTGCAGGGAGTCCGTTCACAGTGGAAGTGGGTCTGACCGTGTCTCTCGTGCCCTTAAGCCTTGTCTCAGCTCAAAGTAATGGTTCTATGTACTATTCAAGTCATGTTTAAATTATGCCAGAAAAAAAAATGAGAATGAACCCTACGTGTTTTTAAACCATCAAAATAGAGGTCTCTAACAAAAGTTTGAATCTACCATTATCAAAGCATTTTTGACATGTGAAAAAGTTCAGAGTTTTCATTTCAAACACAGTAATTTAGCTGGCCTTTTCTTGAATGTTGTTAATTCAAATGAAGTTGAAAATGTCAAAAGTGGAGTCTTTTTTTTAACACAGCAAAATCACTTGATTGCTTTAATTTCATAGGCTACCCTGGAAAAATAGAGAGTTAATATTTTATTACTGAAAGAGGATGGCATTTTGTGTTGAACTCTTAGACCTTGTTACTTCAGTTGTTACTTAAAATATAAATTTACATTTCCAGAATTTGGGTCTCTTAAAATAGGAATCCAGGTAGGAAGAAAAAGAGAGGGTGGTACAGGTTGAAGAATGCAACAGGAGACCTTGCCAGGATTTCTCTAGGTCCGTCTGTGTCTTTCATTCTGTCTCACCTCGATCCCCCTTCATCTCAGCCAAGGGTATCACTTCCTCCTGGAAAGGCTCACACACACAGAGAACAGCGGAAGGGAGTCAGCTTCCCCCAGGCCAGCACGGAGGTCTGCCTGCAACCCTGCTCGTCCTCCTTTTGGAGACAAGAGAATGCTCCCCCTGCTTCCAGGCAACCCCTCCCGGGTTCTAGGCTCTAGAATGTTTCTTTCTGCTCTGTCAGGGCCGGCAAGACAGGAACCGTCCTCCCTTTATTGCATTTGCAGCTGCTACTTCTCTACCAGATCTTTCTCATTCGTGTTTCAAATATACTCAAATTCCTCTGTCCCTCACACACACCCCTGTTTATATTTAATTTTAATGACCTGCATCTTCCTTCAGCTCCCACTTTGTAAGAAACCTCTGGGAGGAAGGGTCTACCCCAGCTCTCCCAGCGTCTCCCCCTCTTCCTCGCTTCTCCTGCCCACCCACAGGCATCTGCCTTTAACACCCTCCTAGTGACACAATCGGCCGAGTCGGCAGTTCTTTGTGTCGTCTGAGATTCTCCAGTGGGGGTGATGGGACCAGCCAGAGACAGACTAGCGAGAGGAGAACAAGCGCAAGTTCATTAACATGCCCGTCACTCGGACACACAGACACCTGGGAGAACCCAGACGTGCGTCACTCGAAGGAGTGGTTAGGACTCGGGTTTAGGTACCATCTGAGGCTAAAACAAAGGAGAAGCATTTGGGGCTTCTAGGAAGGGGAGGTGGCAATGGGGAGAAAAGCAGGAAATGTGTGGTTCACAAGGGTTGCTGAGTCAGGCTTGTTGTGCTGATTTAAAGAGGAGAGAAAGCCCTGCAAATGTACATTTTCTTCGTAAATGTAAATTTCCTCTACAAAAGGGGACCCTGTGCCCTGTTTTTAGAGTTTTCCCCTGCATCTGCTTGTTCTCAAAATACCTCAAGGTTTATTGAGCAAACACGGATGTAGCTCTTTCCAGTACCTACACAAGGAATCAGCAGGCCTGATGGAGTCAACAGCCGTCTCGTCTCCCGCACAAGTGAGGGACCACGGGTCCATCCATCGGTCTCTGTCTCAGCATCTGGGCACTGAGCCTGTGGCAGCTGCCGTTGCCTCTCATTCTGCAGACCCTAACGGACCCTTCCTTCTGCCTGTGCTCCCACTGCATCCCTCCTCCAGCCTCCAGCCCCACCCCATTTCAGCCAGAAAGCCCCACCGGTGGGTGCATTCTCCTCTGAGATCCGGTCCTTCCTGGTACCTCTGTGTGTGAACTGCCCCCTCCCTGTCCCAACTTAAAACGACTGATTCTCCACTGCTGCTCAGAGAGGCTTCTCTCCCACCTGAGGCTGAAGCACCAAAGGCTCCTATAACTGGTGTCAAATGCAAAACAAATTCAGATTTAGTAAGAAGAGACTTTTATTGGGAAAGATTATTTATTGCAAGAGGGGAAGAGGTCTATTGCCACAGAGAGAACAAGGCTACAGCCATAAGATCAGCAAGCATCTCGAGGGTTAGGAAAAGGCTTTTCCTTCATGGAGAGCAGTAAACAAAGCTAGAAGAAGCTGGGGGTAGGGGCTGCGGTGACCAGGAGGGCCATGAGGGGATGTGGGTGAAAGCAGGTCTTTCCCTGAGGCCAACCTGTCTGTGGCCCAGCCTGAGGGTGGGCCAACGTTTAGGGGGAAGAAAAGCATTACTGAAGTTTGGTTTATAAGAGTTTTGTTCCAGTTGACTGCTGAGGACCAAACAGTTCAGCTAACCTTTGAAAGGGAAAGCATGGGAATTTGGAGGATTTTGTCAGGTCCGGTCACAGGTAACCAAAGGGCACCTTGACTCTTGTCTCAGTCCGGGGGGAGGTGGTCCTTTGCACTAAGTCATTTCCTGAAACACAGAGGACTTAGGGAAGGGGGTGGGTTTCCTCACCTCAACTTTTCTCTAGGATTCCTGAGCTCAGGTGAACTTTCACATTGCCATTGTGAAAGAGAACCGAGCAGGGTCTGAGGGCTCGGATTCTGAAGCCTTACTAGTTAAAGGAATCCCATCCATGAGCTCCGACCCGGGCCTTGACGCTAACACAGGTTTACTGATGACTAAACTGTCCCTGTGCACGTGACTCCACTTGACTTTCTATCCAGAGTCAAGAAGGAACATATGAAATCTGCGAAAGAACCCAGAGAACACGGAGAGCCCAGAGCGAAAAGTGCACTCTGACTCGTGGTGGCAGAGAAGATGCAAAGCCATGCATTCTTAAGGACTGGGGAAAATTCATATGCGAAAGAACCCAGAGAGAACACGGAGAGCCCAGAGCGAAAAGTGCACTCTGACTCGTGGTGGCAGAGAAGATGCAAAGCCATGCATTCTTAAGGACTGGGGAAAATTCATATGCAAAAGAACCCAAAGAGAACACTGAGAGCCCAGAACGAAAAGTGAACTCTGACTGGTGGTGGCAGAGAAGATGCAAAGTCATGCATTCTTAAGGACTGGGGAAAATTCATATGCGAAAGAACCCAGAGAGAACACGGAGAGCCCAGAGCGAAAAGTGCACTCTGATTCGTGGTGGCAGAGAAGATGCGAAGCCATGCATTCTTAAGGACTGGGGAAAATTCATATGCGAAAGAACCCAGAGAGAACACGGAGAACCCAGAGAGAAAAGTGCACTCTGACTCGTGGTGGCAGAGAAGATGCAAAGCCATGCATTCTTAAGGACTGGGGAAAATTCATATGCGAAAGAACCCAGAGAGAACACTGAGAGCCCAGAACGAAAAGTGCACTCTGACTGGTGGTGGCAGAGAAGATGCAAAGCCATGCATTCTTAAGGACTGGGGAAAATTCATATGCTGAACTGAGATTTTCACCTTTCCTACAAATGTTTGTGTAGGGGACCCTGCTTTTCTAGGTTCTTGGTTGAGACCCCCTGTAAAAAAAGGCAGATTAACAGTGGAAAATCAGAAGTTAATGACATGTATGCCTGCTGCATACAGGGGAGATTCCCAGGGAAGCTGATTAACTGCCCAGCATGGCCCAAGCCACCAACTTAAACACCACCCCAGCTGAAGAGCCAGAGCTGGGGGGAGTCAGGGGAGGTGAGCAGCAAAGCAGAGGAAACAGGCTTACAGTTGCTGTGCAGACTGAGGCCTTTTTTCTTCTCCATTGATAAGTTGCTAGAGGTTTAGCCATCTTTCTCTTCCTGGAACAGAGAAAGGACACCCTTACAAAGGGAGTGTTCCCTTATAAATGTATTCATAAATGTCTCTTATAAACAGGTTACCTCTACTCTGTTTTCAGAGATTCCCCCATTTCTGCAGTTTCTTAAAAATAACCAGAGACTTCCCTGGTGGCACAGCGGTTAAGAATCTGCCTGCCAATACAGGGACACGGGTTCCATCCCTGGTTCGGGAAGATCCCACATGCCGCGGAGCAACTAAGCCCGTGTGCCACAACTACTGACTCTGTACTCTAGAGCCTGCAAGCCACAACTACTGAGCCCGCATGCCACAACTACTGAAGCCCGTGCACCTGAAGCCCGTGCACCTAGAACCCGTGCCCCACAACAAGAGAAGCCACCACAATGAGAAGCACGTGCACTGCAACGAAGAGTAGCCTCCACTCAATGCAGCTAGAGAAGGCCCGTGCAGCAACCAAGACCCAACGCAGCCAAAAAATAACTTAAAAAAAATAATAACTTAAAAAAAAAATAATAAGCAGCTCGAGATAATCCTCTTGCCAAAGACATATTTTGGGGTGGCAAATTCTGCTCCCCTTCATCTGTCTAGATATAGATTCATCTCTCTTAAAATTAAAAAAGAAGCTTTTGTGAGGATCATAGCAGTGTTCTTCTCTGGGCTTCTCCATCTTGGTTTCCATCCATCAGAGTTGCCAGTGGTGATTTAAAATCCAATTTGTAAGTTTACAGATTCACTTGTTACATGATTAGGTGACCATCAAAAGAAATAAAATAAGAAACAACACTCAAATCTCAAATTATTCTACTGTCCCTGTCATATGTCTGAAATCACAAATATCACCAATTTGTAGTGCCTGTCTCTTGACCACTCAGGCCTGGCTAGAGTAGATCCTGGCACACGGCTGCACCATCAGAACCTTAAGGGGAAAAGGTGGTTTGGGCCTGAATTCCTGAGAAGAGGCACAAGGAGTTTGCAGAGATGGTGAGATTGAAGACTGGATTTCTTTGCACCTGAGTCTGACTTTATGCAGGGTTACAGTCTGTCCTTCCGAAGGGTGTTGTTTATATATATAAATGTTCCTTAAGGTGTTTATTCCAAATGTAGGTTTTAAAATGAATACAGACTAAGGGCTGGAGACTTTTTAAGAGCTGGGCTGTGGGGCCTTGGCCCTCTTGGTTTGCCTGAATCCCATAACCCTTCAGTCAGCTCCCAGGCAAGATGTAGTTACAGGGCTTGGAGCCACTGAAGCTCAGCTCCTGTCCTCCAAGGCAACTGCAGAGTGGGGGCACTTATCACCCCTGATGTCACATTTCAGAGGGACGGTCCCCAGGTCCTTGAGAAAAACACACCTGGGCTGTAAAACTGACAAGAGGCTTTTACGAAGATTTACATACATCTCCAAGGGACAGAGGGAAAATACGCAGTGACAAGTTTTCTAAAAGAAACACTCTAAGAAAAGGGAGATCAGCAGCAGAGTCTGGATGAAGCCTGGCCAGGTCAGAGGCGAAGGACGCGTTTGTAAATGAGCCCATGTGGTGAGGACATTCAATTGTGAAATAATTTGCATCCCACGTTGAGAAGTTGAATTTTATTCTCTAGGCCCATGGTTCTAGAATTCAAGGGATCCATGACTTGAATGGTAAATATCTACCCCATGAGATATAGATATTATAATTTATATATAATATTAATATATATAATATCTCTATATAAATGTAAAAATACAATTTTAATATTTTCCTCTTAACCTCTAATGATGCAAATGTAGTATTAGCGTAACCTGTGCTTTGTCACCAAATCACAGATAATTCCATGTTTTATTACAATCATTGCAGATATCTCAAAATATTACTATACAATATTGTGAAGTGACATTAGTTATTAGACTTGCCACCTGCCATTTAGTGAAATAACAGCACATCTAGTTATACCACAAGTCTGGCTTTCATCACACTTTCATAAGTAAATTTTTCCTTTGTAATCTTATGTATTTGTTTATGCATTTAAAATATGAGTTTGAGGTTAGTGGACTTCACCAGAATGCTAAAGGAGTTCATATTAAAACTCTCAGGAAAGCTGGTGGGTAATAAACTGTTGAAGGTTTAAAAATGGCTGTCTTAGTCCATTCAGGCTGCTTTAACAGAATACCATAGCCTGAGTGGCTTTTAAACAGTAGATATGTGTTGCTCACAGTTCTGGAGGCTGTGAATCCAAGATCAAGATGCTGGCAAAGACACATTTCCTGGTTCCTAGACAGCATCTTCTCACTCTGTCATCACTTGGCAGAAAGGGTGAGGGAGCTCTGTGGGGCCTGCATTATAAGGGCACTAACCCCATTTATGGGGCTCCACCCTCATGACCTATCACCTCCCAAAGGAGCCACTTCCAAAACCATCACATTGGGAGCTAGGATTCAACATACAAATCTGGGGACACAAACACTCAGTATATTGCAGTGAAAATTGCATTAGTCATATGTTCATTTTTTAAAAGTTTAGTCTCCACATACATTGTGGACTATTAAGCAGGCAAGAAATGGGTTTGGCAAAAAGAGGGAGACTGGAGGTAAAAAAACATGTTTAAGAGACAATTTTAAAGTTTCAGGCATGGATGGGGACCACGTGCCCAGGCTGAGGCAGTGTGCTTGGTACCTACTGCAGAGGAAATAATGAGGGTGATGTGGTGGGTGGCGGAGCCTCTCCCTGAGGCTGAGACTTGAAGAACAAGAACGGGAAGGAGCCGGGGGCTGTGAAGAGCAGGGACGTGTGTCCGGGTGGAGAGAGGAGCTCTCATGTTCAAAGAACAGAGAGGACAGAGCTGGAGTGCTGAGAGGAACAGGGTCTGAGAGGTTTGCAGGATGGAGACTGTTTGGGAGTTGGGTGGTAACACATTCAGAGTTGTTTCCAGGTGCAGCGTAAAGTCATTGAAGTACGTTAGCAAAAGATAAGTCCCTGCAATGCAGAGAATGGATTGTTGGAGGGGGAGGGAGGAGAGGAGAGAAAGCAGAAAACCCAACGAGAAGGGTCCAGGAGAGATGCAGGTCTCAGCTTCAACACAGCTTTCTTTCATTGTGTCACCTTCATCTGGCTCTCAGATCAACTTAGAATTTGAATGGTATTATTGTGAATCCCATGCTGCGCTTTCATATTTCTGTACATCTGGTCTCTCCCCCTTCCCTATTCCTATTGAAGTGTCTGTTAAAATAGCATTTCATTCGTGATCAGTTTAAACTTGGTTATTACATGGTAGTCTTCACTGTTTGACACGACCTTAGTATTTGAGTCAATAAGAAAAGTATAGCATAATTATTTCTCCTACATGTAAGCTGCCAATTAAGTGGTATGTCTCAGTTGACCCCAAGAACTTTTGAGAAGTCTCCCCCAATTTGAATATTCTTAATAATATATTGAAAAATTTAACTTTTCTTTCTTTATTGACATTGCAAAAGTCAAATACAGATTCCCATGCTAGTACTGTTTGCCATGTAGTTTTGAAACTAGATTTTATCTTACGTAGCTTTAAACTGCCACAGTTCAAAAAAGTGTTTTTTGTTTTCTTTCTCGATATTTTCCAGGTAGGGTTACTAAGGCCCTGTCTACATAGCTCCAAAAGCTACCAATTAGTTCACTCCAAAAAGAATGTTAAAAAAAAAAAAAGGAAGGAAGGAAGGGCACAGCAATACCACAGAAAGTCTGTGTAGGAATCATTTAGACTAGAGATCATAAAGCTGCTGCGATTGGTTAGCAAAATATTAATATTTTTTAAATTGTCAATATTTAAAATTAGATTTCACATAATTGGTGAAAGACCCATAGATCCACTTTCCCTTTTCCTATTGCAATGTCAGGGATGACTTTTGGCCACATTGACAGGTGGGAGCCGTCCCCTGAAATGTCAGAGTGATGGCCCTTCCAGGGTGTAGAGGCATTGACTTCAGAAATCTCCTGTAGTTGCCTGCAAGCTGTGATCCCACACTGTCTGCCTGGCCTGTAGGCATTCAAGTTTGTTGAGTCCGCATCTAGGCCAGACATCTGGTTGGTTGAGCAAATGTTTTATTTACTTGACACCTGACTCTACATTTAAGTATCCACATTTTTAAAAGGAAAATCCTTAAGTAATATATTTTTATGTAGGCAGTTAATTTGCTATAGTTGAGAGATATAAAAATAAATTAAGTAAAAAAGAAGGAGAACACGAATATGAGGCATTCTGATTTCTTGCAGAGTATCTTACCTGACAGAGATGAAACTTAATTAGATAGTTTGTCATTTTATAAAATTTATAAGTTGGCAGAGTGACACAACTCGGATGTGTGTGTGTCACATCAAAATTCCTAGGTTCCACCTGAGATTTATAAGTTAAGTTTATGGGCTTCCCTGGTGGCGCAGTGGTTGAGAGTCCGCCTGCCGATGCAGGGGACACGGGTTCGTGTGCAGTGAGAGGCCCGCGTCCCGAAAAAAAAAAAAAAAAAAAAAAAAAAAAAAAAAAAATAAGTTAAGTTTATGATTAATAACACATAAGACGATGCATAAATCATGCAGATAATTCTTGTCATTCTCAATGATGTCTGTGTTGTACCCCTTATTCCTAAGCCTTCTCGTTTATTTATGACCATATAAAGGTCAAAAATGCTACGAGTAGCTATAGCTGTCTTGAAGTTAAATGACTTACACAGAACTTGAGAAATGAAAGGTGAACTGTGTGAAATAAAATTGAGTTCGTGTACCCTAATTCTAAGTCAAAAACTGGAAGATGGGAGATAGGACGAAGATATTTATCAACTAATTAGATATCAGTCAGAAAATGTAATAGATATCAGAAAGATGACTACGTGATTCCATAGGCTGTCACGTCAAGCACCTATAATTTAAACACTTGATGCAAATATCATTTGAGATTGATATATGTGAATAATCATTATTTTCCCAGATCCAAACAAAGGATTCTCCTAAGAAAGAGAAAATTCTGTGTGTTATCTTATCTTATTCTTGTAGTATAAGGTATGGGCTTACTGGTACTGAGATTTTTTTTCATAATATTTGTGAAATGTTGCCATATTAAGATTTTTAGTGATTTTCTTTTCCTTTTGTTTTTTGTGACTTGACATTTGACGAAGCTGAATATTTATCTTCCTTCTTTCCCTCTTTCCCTATTTCCTCTCTTCTTTCCCTCCTTCCTTCCTTCCTTCCTTCCTCCTCTCCTCCTCCCTCATCTTTCTTTCTCTCTCTTACTTTCTTTATCTTTTTTACACTATAAAGCATAATTGTTGAATGCCAAAAACTTAAAGATAATTTTAAGTGCTTCAACCATAGGTGGTAAAAACATCTTTTTCCTTTTGCTATATGTGCTATGCACCTTAAAAAAAAAAAGCCAACATAGTAGGATATGTTAAATCTGCTTATTCATGCATACAATCACAAAACCATTGCATTTTTAGTGAATTGAATCTATGAGAAAATAGGCTATAGTTTGTGGATACCAATTTTTTCCCCTTTAGGAGGAAAAGCAATTAAACCGCCTTTATGTGCAATGAGCAACTGAAGAATTCATTCTAACTGATTGTGTAAGCACACTCACTGTTCCTTACAGATACGACCATAATTTATACATGAAATTGACACGCCTCTAAGACTGTCGCTCTTTTTCCTTCTAACGTGATATTCTGAGTCATTGAGGAATAAAGGCGGGGAGCTTCCTCTGTCCTTTTCTACCATCTGCATGAGTGAATCAGGCTCTCAACATGAGGCTCTTTATAAAGAAGCCTGTTTCACATAAAAATGCTTAAAACAGTGGGTAATACATAGTTGTATCAATTCTCATCCCCTCCAGGGTGTCCTTTTTCAGGATGGAAAAGTGCCTACAATGTGGTTCATGGACTAGACTCTTGGAGACTAGGGTCCAAATCTTAAAAGTTGTCCAATTTCCTCCCTGCAGGTCATGTGGATTTGCTTTTCCTTTTATGGGTTTGCTGAAAGTAAAAGTAACAATCTCAACCACTTTCTGCCTTAAGAGAGCTATTCCTCTGAACCAAAGGCACACCTGGACAGGTATGTCAGTGGTTGTGTCTCCCAGGTGACGGCGCCTTCAGGTGTCCACATCCCAGTTGAGATGTGCCGTGTGCTTCTTCATCAGTCCTCCCCAAGCTCCTGATGCAGTGAAGGGATTCTGAGTCTGATGTGTGAGTCTGTAGTCTTAGTGAGTCCAACAATTCCTTTGCGTCGAAATAAAAGTTTCTCCACCAGGTAAAGGCTATTGTGTTAAAGGATTCGTGGGCACTTAATCCTTGGTTGGTCAAAGCACAAGACCCAATTGTAGTTGCAACTGTGAACAAGCAGTTTGGTGAACCGTCCTGCAGGGGAGCCTTCGGGCAGTGGGAAAGGCATGGGATTGGCTGCAGCCTTAATGTAGGTGGATGGCATCAGTAGGTTCTGGGATCAAGGTGTTCACATAAGGAACACAGAACATTTAGGTGGACAATCGTTACAAAGGGAGGTGATGTGTTATCCTAGCCATGATAACAGCCACTTTGGGAAACTGGTGAGCTTGTGTATGTGTGCCTTTGAGAAATTCCGTTGACTACAACACAAGCCTTAGCCACTTCTATGACCAGATTAATCTTTTCATTGAGAGGAAGCCGAGGACTTGAAAAGGGCTTGGAGGTCATATTCAGCGTAGATGTTGATGCAGACTGCAGTCTCTCCTCCCTGTAAGGAGGCTGTTTTCTTAAAGTATTTCACACAATCCCTGTATTAGAAGTTGCTTCTCCCCGCTGGTCTGCCCCCATCTGATAAGTGGCTCAAGAGCTCTGCCTGGAGTGAGGGAATTTCATCATAGAAACCAGACATTTCTTACAGTCAAGACTTAACCTTGCTGAACTGATATATACAAACCATGTTCATTGCGTTTATTATCTCTGTTAATTCTTGTGAATAAGATAGGTATCTTCATTCTCCTTTCATAAATGAAGAAATGAGCCTCTGGAGTGGAAGTGGTTTGGTCAGCATCCCAGATCCATTAGATGAGAGACCCAGGTCCAGCTCAAGTCCCTGGGCTCCCTTCCAGCACATCCCAGGGCCTCTACTATTTTACAAAACGACCTCCAGGCTCTTGTACGTGCTTCAAAACCTATTTCTCTGTTGGTTGATGATTCTCTTTCTAATTCAACTTTTCAGTGATAGATCTGACAACAGATCTTGTAGAACAACTGGATAACACCTCAAAAAGTCTTTAGGAGTTGTCAAACATGGAAATATATGAAAATATATGAAGGACTCGATGTCCTTCAGTTGAAACAGAATTTGTTTGAAAATGATGATTTTTACTTCTCTTTATGCTAGAAGTGGCTTCCTTATCAAATTCCAGTGAAGTGGTCTTTTCTTTTTCTCTCTTAGTTGTTGTTTTTTTTTCTCAAATTAAAATGTGTTATATTATTAAAGCGAGTGTATGGGAATTAATGACCATGAGTGATGAGTACAGAACAAAAAACTGTGCTTAGATGAGGGTCTGACACTTGATTGAGCGATTCTTCACTCTCAAGCCCAGAGGTCACATTAATTAAACTCCCACCTCTGAAACCAGGTATATGGACACATCACAGATATTCAGAGGTACATGGACATCGACAGTGCAGGTAATAAAAAATCTACTGCACCTGTGCTAAGCAGCACACAATGGGAATCCTTCCAAAATTCATCTATTTTTTGCATACTAAAGAATTATTTCTATTACTTCTTTTTAGTTACTTTAATTCAGACACCTAATAGTCCTGTAGATCAATGCATGTATTGCTGTGTAAGTGACCATGAGTCAAACTTTGGGAAGACATTTTTTATAAAAAGAGAATGTGACTTATGACTCAGTTGAAAATTTGGGAATATTGATATTGATATTTAAATAGTGAAGGACTCCATTAAATAAGAGATTTAGAACAAAGACCTAAAAATAGTGTCACTGATATTTATACTTAGTATATAATTCACAGTTGAAAACAAGTTTAATTGGGATTGTAAATGCTTAAGAAAACTCTGAAATGAGCTGTGGGTTTTGTATTATGTCTTGTGCCTGGCAGATATGATTTATGTGATAAAGAATGGGTCCTGGCTTTTAAAAACATGTCGCTGTCCATTTGCAAACATGTCCTAATGCCTATCCTGTGGCTTGG
Source organism: Neophocaena asiaeorientalis asiaeorientalis (assembly GCF_003031525.2). Lineage (NCBI taxonomy): Eukaryota > Metazoa > Chordata > Mammalia > Artiodactyla > Phocoenidae > Neophocaena > Neophocaena asiaeorientalis. The sequence continues at coordinate 1,096,549 of NW_020175446.1, read as the reverse complement.
CACATTTCACTACTAGGTTCTCCCCTTGTAAAAGCTGTAGACCATGAACAGGGGCAGGGGCTCTGGGAGGATGGCCTCTGGAGCTCCTCTCCTGGAGCTCCCCACCTTATCTCAGAGAACTGACTTCCTTCTGTCCTTGGGCCCTTCCTGTTCCCTCTGCTGAAGAGTCTCCCTTTCTTGGGCATTCATTGCCTGACTTGCATCTTCTCCCCACTCAGATCTCAATTTCAGCGTTAATTGTTCAAGGAAGCAGTTTTTGATCACCCTCACTTACTTTCATCCTGGGCTTTTTTCCCCTTTATTTTAGTCCTTGTTTATTTTTTTAATAATAGTTTACACAACTTACAATTGTACAATTGTTTTACATAATTACCAACGTATTGATTTATTTGTGTCTGTTTCCCTAAATAGAATGTAAATTTCATGAGAGCAGGACCCATTTCTGTCTAGTTTCCATTTGTAACTAGTATTTATAACATAGTAGACACTCAATACATGATTTTTATCTTACTCAATAAATGAATAGGTAATAAAAACTATAGTCCTGCCTACCTGGGCTGGCATTCTCTCTCTCTCTTTTACCCTTTAATTCCTATACAGGACAACTGCGTTAGTGCCATTAAAAAAAGAAAGAAAAAACATTTTTTCTTTTAATCAAGGGTAACATAGAGCTGTTGGACTTAGAAAGGCAACCCTGAAATTTCTATCTCAATCCCTTTCACAGAGTTTAGATGACGGGTAGAAATAGGCTGGCTTTATAAATCCCTAAAGAGACCTTGAATGCCGGTCTTAAATTATGCCACAAACCACATAACACACGTAGGGAAATGCATTGTGTGACATATTATTAGTGTGTGTGATGAACGTGTGGAGCATGTGTGTGTGAGTCTGTCCTAAATGCTGTTTCACGTGACTGTTCATCAGGAATCTCTGTTACCGTTACCTCCTTTATAATGTACTGTGATAATTGGTTCTTGTATTGATACCCTAAGGGCACGGCTAGAGCATGAACAGAATCTTTCAGGGAGGGCAGGGTGATGTTGAACATGGTTTAATTTGATTTTCGTCCCATGGAAACGGGCAATCCGTTTTTGATATTTACTTTTTAAGTTTTATCATTAGCACTGTGTTTGATGTATTAGAGGCCTCATTTCTCCAACAGAACTTATTGTATTTCAAGCAAAACAAGAATGAGAACAAGCGGCTGATTTCAGTTGAAAAGAGTATAATAAAGGAGGAAACTGGCTAATAGTTGAAATGCAGCATGGGAGTCTCTGTTCTTTTTCTGAGCACAGGTCTATAAGGTGACTCTAACTCAAACAGCAATATTGCGAGGAGGGAAACCATGCACTGTGGATATTTGCCAGGCCTGGCTTTCAGGAAAAGGCTGCTTCATGGCCTTCCGAGTGGGGTGGTCCTTGGAAGAGGCAGGCAGCCTTGCTGGCCAAGTGGGCCAGGGAGAGAGGCACATTATGGGGAAGGAGGAGAGAGATGTGTGTGTGTGTGGGGGGGGTGCATGTGCGTGTGTGCGTGCGTGGGTGTGCATGCGTGTGTGGCTATGGGTTAGTATGGAGGGTCCAGGGCCTCCCTTAGAGAGAGGCTCCCCACTCCCACCCAGAGGGCTCTTCTACCTCCAGGTTCTGCTTGGTTCTGGACCTTGGAGGAGTCAGTGCCAGGAACTATGTCAAGATGCTACCAGACCTTGGCCACCTCTGCATCTTCTGCTTTCTGCTTTCTTGCTCCCAATCACTCTTCAACTGCTTATCTGACTCTTGTCCAGAGACGTATACAATTGCAAATATAAGATACTGAAATTAAGGATTTTTTAACCTGCTAACTATAGTCAGGGTTTAACGGTAGTATCTTGCTGTGAGCTGTGCAGTATCTTTATTGAAATATAAATGAATAAATATATATATACATATATGACTGCATATATTTATATGTATGTATGTGTATTTCTGTGGCTATTGGAAGATATGACATTACAGCATCTTACCTCTTCAGTATTTGTGAGTCAAAATATCATAATTTATTTGTTTAGACATTTAGATTACTATAGTATAAGTAATGATGCGATGAACATATTTAAAGATTTGGCTTTTCTTTGAAATTATTTTCATAGTAGAGATTTCTGTAAATGGTATTACTAGGTTAAATGTTTAAAAAACTGATTCTTTATGGCTCTGTTCAAATTGCTTTCCCAAAATTTTATGGCAAATCATACTGCCATAAATGATTTACCCAGTTGACTCACTGGCATTGCATATTGTTATTTTAAAGAGAAAAATACCATTTCTGTAGTTTATTCATTAAGAAAAAGCTATTAATAGTAATCCTCTATGGGAAATGTTAATTAAGAGAAACCCCAAACGCCAAACAGCAACTACGCTCATCTCTCACATTGCAAGTGCGCTTGTAATACGACCTGGTTGGTATCTTTCCATGTGGCCCCCGGAGTATCTTTATGGAACTATCCAATCCTTGTACCATGAAAAGAGGCCAGCTCATAGTCTAACCCTTACCTGCCCGTGAAGTCTAACCTGAGAGTTTCCAAGCCACGTACTCCGTGTGTTCCAGTCTTAACAATCTGCTTAAATAGTGCTCCATTGCATACACGTTCACATGTCCATCAGCTATCACACAGGCTGATGTTGTCCCTTTCATCTTATTACCAGCATCCTCTTTCACCCCCTCTTTATTCCAGGTTCTAAGTACAGAAACATTAAGTCTAAAACTCTGGGAAATGCCTGGCACAAATCAAAGACCATATAATTTTTCAGGATTTATTTAAAATCACCAACGGTGATCACCTGGTTAAACTAATTATATATACAATGAAAATGTTTATTTTACTTTATTCGCCACATGAAGGACCTCCACGGCAGTCACTTGCATCCTTTACATTATTATTCCGTTTTCAGTTGACTGTGAGAACAGTGGTGCTGGGATCGTGCACGGGTCTGTTTGCAGCAGGAATGCATCGCAGGGAGAAGCTGAACTGCAGTTCCTCCTGTGTTGGTTCTTCATAGAGTGGCTTTATTACTGTGTCAGTAGTGAGCTCCCAGCCCCTTTATGTATAAGAGCAGAGTCTAAACACTAGATGATCCTTAAAAAACTAAAAATAGAATTACCATATGATCCAGCAATCCCACTACTGGGCATATACCCAGAGAAAACCGTAATTCAAAAAGACACATGTACCCCAATGTTCATTGCAGCACTATTTACAATAGCCAGGTCATGGAAGCCACCTAAATGCCCGTCGACAGACGAATGGATAAAGAAGATGTGGTATGTATATACAATGGAATATTACGCAGCCATAAAAAGGAATGAAATTGGGTCATTTGTTGAGATGTGGATGGATCTAGAGACTGTCATACAGAGTGAAGTAAGTCAGAAAGAGAAAAACAAATACCATATATTAACGCGTATATACGGAACCTAGAAAAATGGTACAGATGAACTGGTTTGCAGGGCAGAAATTGAAACACAGATGTAGAGAACAAACGTATGGACACCAAGGGGGGAAAGCGGGGGTGGTGGGGGTGGTGTGATGAATTGGGCGATTGGGATTGACATGTACACACTGATGTGTATGAGATTGATGCCTAATGAGTACCGGCTGTATAAAAAAAAAAATTAAATTAAAAATAAATAAATAAACACTAGATGATGACCTGGTGAGATTGCACTTCTCTGAAGTATGCATGACCCTCCTACCAGAGCAGGTAAGAAGGTGTTGACAAGGCGGCTGATTTAGCTTTAAGATTCGATATTGTTACCAAACTCAGGTTTGGCTGCTCGCCACTCAAAGGCCAATAATCAAGAGGCAAGTGTCAGTAGAAAGGAAAGGTGCTTTAATCAGAGAAGCCGGCAATCTGGGGAGAAGGTGGACTCATGTCCCAAGACCAGCTCCCAAGATTCTGCTCCGTCATAACAGTTTTTAAAGGGAAAAGGGCGGGGGGAGAATCTCAGTGAGTCATCAGGCAGGAGGTTGGGTTCTGCATCACTGTCCATTACGTGCAGACCGGCTGACTCTCTCTTCAGATGTTTTCTCGTCTGCATGACCTGCCTGCAGGATTGCTAAGGGGGCTCTTGGAGGGTGGAGAGTTAGTCATTCTTTAACTGCTTAATTCCTCATTCTTACCTGTTTTAATCTAGGAAAAGAATCAACAGGTTAGGCAAGGCATGGTGTGCATGCATGAGAGCGTAAGTCAGGAGTTATGTTCAGTTGCCTAGTGATCTCATTCCTATAATCAGGTTAGAGGGGAACAGAAATGAGCAAACAGGAAAGGGGCAGAAGAGCTGCTTTCAATATCAGGAGATTACACCTAATTATGCATTTGTTAACTCTCACTGATTTATGTGTACATTTCTGAATTACACAGTCTGCAAACATTTATTATCCATCAACCTACCTAGAGTTTATTTTAGGGAACACAAAAGACTTAGTGATATAGTGATAAACCACAATAAACAATGTATTATTAAAGAGATTGTACTGATAGATCGTAATGGCTAGCGTAATGATTCTACACTTCCTTTTAAGGAGAAAGTTAAGAAAACGAAATGGATTATTTTATTTGCACTGAACATTAACTGAACTCAACAAAACAACAACCTGTTTCCTAATTAGAAACACTTAGAAAGGAGTGCTAGGATAGTTTTTCTTTTAAATTAGAAGAAAACAGTTTAGGTCCGTGTTCACCTGATGTTCTTTACAAAGGCATTTTTTATTATCATCTATATTTCTTTTTTTCATTAAATTCCCCACATACATTTTTTGTCCAAGGTAAGCATTGTCAAATTTATTTTTGGTATGGGCTATGTAACTTCTAAAGCATACAGTAAGTGTTCATTAAATGCAAATTGTTATAATTCTACTACTAATAATAATTACTGTTTTAACTTAGGATGGTAATGGGCAACTTAGTAAAGACCTTGTTTAAAACTCATGTCTAAAAGGTTCACTCTAAGAAGCTGCACGCCATCATATCCCTCCTCTAATTCCAGACTAATTACACTTGCTATTCCTGAGCTGGGCTCTGTCTGTCTGTTCCAGCCTATGGATTACAGAACTGCCCAGACCCGCCGCCTTTTCAGAATGGGTATATGATCAACTCGGACTACAGTGTGGGGCAGTCGGTATCTTTTGAGTGTTACCCTGGGTACATTTTAATCGGCCACCGAGTCCTCACCTGTCAGCATGGGATCAACAGGAACTGGAACTACCCTTTTCCAAGGTGTGATGGTAGGTTAATCACTTTTCTTGGAAACGATTTAAGTTTTCATGTGTATAATGGTGCCTGAAATATTAAGTGGATGTATTTGAGAATTCATTAATTTGTTCAACAAATTTTTATTGGGAATCTATTATGTTAAACTCATTCTACTTAGTATTTCAGGAATGTATCATATGCCAGTAAGGTAAAAAAAAAAAGAATGGGTCTTGCCCTCAAGGAAACTACAAGGGTAACAGAATAATAAACATGAATATTTATTATGCAAAATCAGGCACAAAGAGCATTTTGATGAATTACAAATACAGAAGATGGTGTTTGCTTGGGAAATCTTTATGACTAGAGCAGTGCTTCGTTTTACAGTAGTTCCATCAAATTGCTGGATTAGAGGGGAAGAGAGTACTTTATTTCACCCTAGATATTTTCTATTGTTTAATTTTTATAATAATCATATATTGATTTTGTATTTCAGAAAACTTTATTTTTGTAGTTGGCCTTGAAGGACACGTACTATTTTGCTACTCAGAGGTAGAGACCATCTCAGATAGAAGCAGTAGTGTGAGCAAAGACATAGTGCAGGAACAACCTTAGGAAGAAATTAAGTAGGGTCCTTTACTGGTGCATGAAGATCAGATCTGGTTTCAGTGAATAGCCCTAGTCTGAGCAGAAATCACTTCTTTAAAGCTTCTGTTTGGCTGTCTAATTTTTATGATGACTCTGAAATTTTTACAATATTAAGTTAAATAGATCAAGTACTTTGTTTATGAAGAAAGCATATGAAATAGAAAAGTTACCATAAACCTAAGGTTCTAACATTATAAATACAGTACCTCTGAATGAAAAAATAATGAAATTACCAACTCTGTGGACTTTTGAAATGCTAAATACTTATATCCCAGGGGCAAAAAGGGAAAGGCATCTGTCTGTGTTTGAATTTCTACTGAAGAAGTAAAAAAAATAAAAGCAAATTGGTAGACTTTTTAAATCACATTTTTCACCTGTACTTTTCCATTCTTTGTCATTATACAAACAGCTATAAAAGAAAAACATTCACTGTATTTTTTTAAAAAATAGTTATTTTAGTCGACTACAAATTTAATAACATAAAATAGCATTTTAAATTATTTTCTAAATCTAAGAATAGCAGTAGCATATCTGGTATTTTTTATTAACACACTTTAGAAACTTTTTGTACTACTCACCATTTAAAAATTCATATATTTATATATATAAATTACTTTGAATTGTCAGGATTGAAAGCCCTTTTTACTTGCAATTTTTGCCGGAATCCTTTGAATTCATATGTAAATAGGAGACTCCTTGGCTCGATATAAAAAAATAGAATTATGTATTTAATTAGATTTCATTGCTTTTTCAAATCCAACTTTCCAACATGGAAATAATTGCTGGCTTAGAATTATTTTGTCAGTGTGAAGATAGCAAGATACATCTTTTTGGATGATATATGATGTATAATACTACCCAGAGTTGGCCAAACCATGAAGCTAAAATCCTCCAGACATCCAAGACAGCCCAAGACTCCTGGTACCTCGTGAAAGTTCCAGGACTGCCCCCAAGCCACCCTGAGGCGTGGCTAATTTACTAGTAGGACTCACAGAACTCAATAAGCTATTATACTTAAGACTGTCGTTTAAAACAGGAAAAAGACATTAAAATCATCCAACAGAGTGATGCACAGGGTGGAATGTAGGGGCTGCCTCACTCTCAGAAATGACTTGTGACAATATGCATGGAGAACGTCCAGCCTGGGCAGCTCAGCTGAGCCTAAGTGCCCAGAGTTTTTATTGGGTCTCCTTCATGTAGGCATCACTGATGATTGCTTATCTAGTGGTTGATAATCAGTTTCCAGACCAGCTGATATCCTGTGACCCAAAGGCCCCGCCCTAAATCGCAGGGCTGGACTTTCTGGCAGGCCAGCCCCATCCTAAGACTAAGGGATGTGGCCAGGCCCCCAGGAGAAACAAAGACACTCCTATCAGGTATGGCAAGAAATTAACTCCCAGTATCCAGGGCAAATGCCAGACCTTTCTTTAGGTAAGGTCAGATTCTTTACTACTAGATACTTTTGCCATTATGTCTCTCTTCATACCTATAATGTCATAGAATAAAAAATCAAAACATAAGATCCATGTAAAATTCTTATATTGTAAAGCAAGTGTTCCAAGATGTTTTTAATGTCTTCCATATTAGATTAAATTCTAAAAAAATAACTGGGGGTGTTATTTTAAAACAAAAGTTATTTTATCTAGAAAAGGTTGCATTTCCAAAAAGTTAAATAAAAAAGTGTCCTATTTCCTGAGACTGGTGGGCTGTTCAGATGCCTATCAGTATTCAAGTAAACTACAGTTAGGCCCCTCAAGGGACACCAGCAGACGCTCTGATTATCCAATATCTTCACCTAAAATGTATCCTATTAACACAGAGTGGTTTATCATTTCAGATTTATGCTTGGTATACAGGGCAAGTGTACTGAAAAACACTCTTCAAAGGTCCAGCCCTGTAGACTTCAGAAGAATCTTAGGAAAAAAAAAAAAAGATACTTTGAACAAGTTCTGGGCATCTTTATTAAAAACTGAGCAATTCAGACAATTAAGATCCAAGAATTTTAAATCTTAAGCCATCAAGCTTCACAAGTGTGTATTAAATTGGTTTGTATGAATATGCTGCTAATTTGCATAAGAATCTGTTATGTAAAATTAGTATATTCTGAATTTATCTGAAAAAAACCTGGACTACAAGTGTGATCTTATTATAATAAACAAATGAAAGTATATCTCTGAAAGTGACCTGAGAAATTTAAGCCATTATTTTTACCGTAACTTAAGAAGTCTCAATTTTTAAAAATGCGTTATACTTGTTAAAATATGGTTGAGAAGGCTGTGGCTTATTAATTTACTAAATGTAATTTCATAATTAAATATGCATCTACACTCAGATATATAGTGCAAAATTTAAAGTATTTTGTTGACCTAATTAATTCTTTAACACTGAAATATTTATGTAGATATATTTCTAAGGTCTTTTTAAAAAGTTTTAACATGGTGGTAATAATCCACATTTGGTGAGACATTCAGGTGATGCCTCACCTCCATCATATTCAGTATATCTAAGCTGTCTCTAGAACTTGATGGAAATAGACAGCTTAATCATTTGTATGTACTTATTTTCCTCTGGAGAAATACATATAGAAATAACTTGAGGACTTTGATTGGCTATGCTTCTCACAGCAATCCTTCCTCCCAAACTAAGCTCTTTATTCTTAACATAGACGTATGTGTAAAGAGTTACATGCAGTACTCCCACTTCTGACACTTCTGGCCACCAGTGTGTGAGCTCTTCCTAAGCAAGCAATTCTGTGACACCAGATGGATGTCCTACACGGGAACTCAGTTCTGATGCTGTCTCCCTGGTGACGGCTTCAGATCCCCAGGTTACAGACTCAGTCCCACAAGACTGCCCCCGCTCCCTGCCCCAACTTCAGATGCAAATCCAGGTTGTCACCTGTACTTCTGATAGACTGCAGGTTCCCATAGTTCCCTCCTCCCGTTGGATTAATTGGCTGGAGCCACTGAACATTTTACTTACTAGGTAACTAATTGTCAATACCAAGGATATAGCCCGGGAACAGTCAGGTGGAAGAGATGAGGGGCCTGCAGCCCTGTCCAGGTGCTCCGTCCCACCTCCCACAGCTCCACCCTCCACCAACCGGAACCTCTCTGGACCACCCCTCCTTTCTTTTCTGTAAAGGAGGATTCATCACATAGGCACGATTGATTAAATCCTGGGCCCTTAGGTTGGAGATTAAGTCGACGCCCCTTCCTCTTTCCTTCCCAGAGGTGGAGGTGGGGCTGAACCTCCAGTCTCAGGTTGGTTCCCCGGGCAACCAGCCCCCAGGCTTCAGGGCTTTCCAAATCACCGCATTAACATAAACTCAGGTGTGGCTGGAAGGGGCCTGTTATGAATAATAAAAGACAGTTTGATCTTCATCACTTTGGAAATCCTGAGGGTTTTAGGAGTTCTGTGCCAAGAACAGGGAAGAAGGCCAGAACTGCATGTACTTCTTCTTATAAGCCGTGCTACCTCAGTGTGTGCTCGTGGATACATGGACGGATACGCGTGTGTTGACTCTGGCCCCTGGGCTGGAGGGGAGTGCGGCATCTGTATCACTCCCAGTTGCCAAGAGCAGTGCAGACTACCCCGGTGGTGTCTCTCCTGGCTGCTGGGTTGCCTGCCCCTCCCGCTGGGACCAGGCTGCTTGGCAGACAGGTGGTTGGCTGTGGTACAGGGACCCCTCCAGTGACTGGATGCTCCACCCCGGGGTTGTGATTCATCTCCACTGGAGGGTCTTCTTTGAATCTCACCCTCAGGGAGAGCACGGGGGTGGATGCGTTTCATGTGGGCTAGATCACAGGCTCACTGTTGTTTCAGAGTTCACCTGAGATGCTGCTCACACATGGAACTCAAAATACACCTTTGGTGCCACTAAGGTGAGGGGAAAGCCTCTGGGAAGAGATCCTGGACAGGCCAGAGAAAATGGAGATGCAGCTTTGACTCACTGTTGTGGGGCCGTACGTTTTCTCACTGCAGGCCACACAGCAGGATTTTGCCTTGAGAAAACGTTACGTGTGCATTGACAGTATTATTACCCAAGTTGAATGTTATACTTATTTAGCTTTTAACATCTTTCCTCATCACTACATGGTGTGCAGTGAGGTCTGCAAGGGCAGGGATGGGGTGTCTGTGGGTCTTTGCTGTATCCCCAGCTCCAGCCCCACTGTCTGGTACATAATAGACTCTCAATAAACACTCATTGAATACATGAGTGAAAGGATTTGTTATTTGAATATCATAGGTAAATCATGGCAAATATATTAAGTGACATAATGTCAGAATGTGTTTTACCAAGAAAATAACCATATCATTTATTTTGACCTTTAAGAGGTGGGCCCCGTGCTTTTTGTTGTTTGTTGTTTTGTTTTCTTCCCCCCAATGGGAAGAGTACTACTCTAAATAGTGTGGTTTTAGATGCAAGTTGAGGAGTCAGAATGCTAAAGGGAAGCCTTAGACTTACAAAGCGATGCCAAATGATTAGCCTCAAGTCACACATCAGGCACGTCCGTCCAATGGCTTCAACACACATTTTTTTTTTAACATCTTTACTGGAGTATAATTGCTTTACAATGGTGTGTTAGTTTCTGCTGTATAACAAAGTGAATCAGCTATACGTGTGCATATATCCCCATATCTCCACCCTCATGCATCTCCCTCCCATCCTCCGTATCCCACCCCTTTAGGTGGACGCAAAGCACCCGAGCTGATCTCCCTGTGCTATGCGGCTGCTTCCCACTAGCCATCTGTTTTACACTTGGTAGTGTATATATGTCCATGCCACTCTCTCACTTGTCCCAGCTTACCCTTCCCCCTCCCCATGTCCTCAAGTCCATTCTCTACGTCTGCATCTTTATTCCTGTCCTGCCCCTAGGTTCTTCAGAACCATTATTTTTTTAGATTCCATATATACGTGTTAGCATATGGCATTTGTTTTTTTCTTTTTGACTCACTTCATTCTGTATGACAGACTCTAGGTCCATCCACCTCACTACAAATAACTCAATTTCATTTCTTTTTATGGCTGAGTAATATTCCATTGTATGTATGTGCCACATCTCCTTTATCCATTCATCTGTCGATGGACACTTAGGTTGCTTCCATGTCCTGACTATTGTAAATAGAGCTGCAGTGAACATTGTGGTACATGACTCTTTTTGAATTATGATTTTCTCAGGGTATATGCCCAGTAGTGAGATTGCTGGGTCATATGGTAGTTCTATTTTTAGTTTTTTGAGGAATGTCCATACTGTTCTCCACAGTGGCTGTATCAATTTACATTCCCACCAACAGTGCAAGAGGGTTCCCTTTTCTCCACACCCTCTCCAGCATTTGTTGTTTGTAGATTTTTAAATGATGGCCATTCTGACTGGAGTGAGGTGATACCTCATTGTAGTTTTGATTTGCATTTCTCTAATGATTAGTGACATTGAGCATCCTTTCATGTGTTTGTTGGCCATCTGTATGTCTTCTTTGGAGAAATGTCTATTTAGGTCTTCTGCCCATTTTTGGATTGGGTTGTTTGTTCTTTTTGATATTAAGCTGCATGAGCTGCTTGTATATTTTGGAGATTAATCCTTTGTCAGTTGCTTCGTTTGCAAATATTTTCTCCCATTCTGAGGGTTGTCTTTTCGTCTTGTTTATGGTTTCCTTTGCTGTGCAAAAGCTTTTAAGTTTCATTAGGTCCCATTTGTTTATTTTTGCTTTTATTTTCATTTCTCTAGGAGGTGGGTCAAAAAGGATGTTGCTGTCAACACACTTATTTTTAAAGTGTTTTCTATTCATTGTCTCACTCATTTTCAGTCTCTCAATTATTTGTTGTCCATGTTTATTGAGATCCGAGCCCAGCAATAGGATTAATGCAAGGAGGTTGGGTGGGGGTGGGGACACAGTCCCTGACTCCCACCTGCTGACATTAGTCTAATGGTGAAGAATAGCTGGCCGTGAACTGTAGACCACGGCCACTTGGAGCCCAAGCCACCAGGAGAGACTTTCAGGGGGTGGTGACATTTGAGTTTTGAAGGAAGGTACCAGTTCACCGGGCAGCAAGGTAGGAGAAAAGCATGTGGGCTTTTCGTGCAGGTGGACAAGGGCATGACGTTTGCAGCTGAGAAAAAGCATGGCATCTTCAGGGTACACCGGAGCTTGTTGTGACTGCAACATGGTTTCTGGCCCTATTTTAAAGATTATAAGTATCTGTATACTTTGTTTTGCTAGGTTACACGTCAAGGTCTGTCTGACTCCAAACCCCACTTATAATTATGCTATAAAACTTGTAAAATGTTCTCCACAGCCCCTTCTAATGAATTTACCCAAAACTCGGGCTGATTCAATCTACTTGACACTGGTACATTCTCTAACCCCTTTGAAATCAGGTGCATCTGTATAGTTAAGGTGTCATATAGTGCTTCGTGGTATTTCATCAGTCATCATTTTGAATTGTTTTTGAACTTTTAATAAAAATGTATTTCGGCTTATTCACTCCACCTAAATTTTATGACTTTTGTGGCAAATATTTGAAAGCCTCACAAGATTCCTGTTAGTAACAGACACTCTTATAGCATCTGTTGGCTTTTAGTTTGACTAAAAAGTCTACTTGTCTATGACTTTGATGTATTATTCTACAATCTAAATTAAAGAATACTTCTCAGATTTTCTGCTCATGTATGGTCATTTCATTTTTCCATAAAATAAAATAATTTCCATGGCAACAGTGATGATCCCTTTATTAAGTAAAATAAAAACGGACTCTTTGAGTATTGGGATTCTTCACATCATTGATAGCTGGTGGGATATGGGAGTGCTTCTATAAAATACCACTTATGTAATTTTATCTCATTTCTCCAGGTGTAGATCTGAGGAGAATTGATTATGTCTTTGTTTCAAGGCAAATAGACTTAGATGCTTCTCTTTTAGACAGTTTAAATAGGCTTTAGAAATCTCACTTGAAACAAAAAAAAAAATTGTCTTTCAGTTAAATATTTATGCATAATTTCAACACCCCTTTTGCATCAGATGGTCTAACGGATTATCATCTCGGTCACAGGAGACAACTGACTAAGGGCTTTTTCTTTCTTTTTAATTATGTGGAAATGACTTTATCCTAAGGGTATTTTGAATGTTTGGAGAATATATTAAATGAAACCTAGATAACGTAGCTAAGAAGTATAATTCTTCCAAGGTTTTAAGACTTTAGGGGGATTATTTTGACGAAGTAGTTACTGAGAGATATTTCACAGTTATTTCTTAGAAGGAAAATTTTGCCTGAGGGACCTTAGAGACTGAGAAGCATTTCGCTGTATCCTTTGTAAGTGGACTGTGTGGGCTTGAGTTTTCTTACTTCCTTCTCAGCTCCTTGCGGGTATAATGTGACATCTCAGAATGGGACCATCTATTCCCCTGGCTTTCCGGACGAGTACCCCATTCTGAAGGACTGTGTCTGGCTCATCATGGTGCCGCCTGGTCATGGCGTCTACATCAACTTCACCTTGCTGCAGACTGAAGCTGTCAACGACTACATCGCTGTTTGGTATGAGAACCTTCCCTGAAACACCATCTGTCGTTGTGATAAACCATTCTTTTAACCACTGACGTGTCACTTACATCTATTTAGAAATGGAGTAGTTAGGTAAATATCAAAAAGGAAAGTTACCAAGTAAATCTAGAGATACAGAGAATAAACCTTAGGTACTGTGTTTGAGTTTTACTACATGGTAGATATATTCAGGATTACTCTAGATATAGGAGACTATCCCATGATTATTTTATTTTTCATTTTTGTTTTCTGTCTCAATTTTTATTTATTTATTTTTTTTGACCACACCACGCAGCTTGTGGGATCTGAGTTCCCCAACCAGGGATTGAGCCCAGGACCCTCAGCAGTGAAAGCACCGAGTCCTAACCACTGGACCACCAGGGAATTCCCTGTTTTATTTTTCATTTTTAAGTGTGATGGCTGTTTTTCCTGAAAGAAAAGCTGATAGGATCCTTTACCATTTTAAGAATTTGATGCTTCTAGAAATGATTGCAGAAATGATTACATACAGCTTTCTCTCCGTGCTTTATAAACCTTACAGAACTGCCCTCCCATGTGCTGTGTAGGGGATACTAAATGGGGATGTGGCCCTGGCTCCTATCGAATGAGCCACGTGGTCTGGATAAGTGACTTAAACTCTCCTTGACTAAATGTTCCTATCTATGGGAATGACTATTCCTACCTTTGCATTTGGAGGTTAGAGTTTATGGGGGAAATGGGAATGACAATTTCTCTGTCAAACTATGGTAGAAAAAGTAGAGCGTACTGTCGGGGCATGACCCAGAGTTGAAGAGCCAGGATGTGCTTTTGGAAGAAAGTGCCCTGAAAACTCAAGGAGTAATCACACTTAACAAGGTTGTGTGTGTGGTGTGTGTGTGTGTGTCTGTATGTTGGCAGAGTTGTCATAAATGTAGTGGTTGTTCAATTTATTGGAAAATCTGTAAGGCAAGAGAACAGGGAGAGTTGCAGGCGTTGGGAGACACCAGGTGTGTAGTGGCTGAAGTCTCCTGAGAGCCCAGAGAGAAGAGGTGACCTGGCCAGGTAAGCAGGGTGGACCATACAGAACCTCATAAATCACATTAAGGGTTTCAGGCTTCATCCTAGAGCAACAAGGATTCACCTTAGGGTTATAAGAAGGAGAATACAAGACCAGATCCTGGTTTCAGAATATGCAGTCTCATTGTGTGGGAAGCACGTCAGCTGGCCGAGAAGGGAGAAGAGTCCAAGAAGCCTTTGAGGCTGTAGAAATAAGTCTGACAGGGAGGGGCATCCCGGTCATGGGAATGAGGGGGAATGGACAACTTGAAAGGTTAAACTGACCACATGAAGCTTCCATTTCAGAAGCAAAGCAAAACAGACAACACCAAATGAAGATCCACACAATAATATCAGCAGGTTTACTCAGATTAACTGATAGATTTAAGAGGCAGCAGGAAAATCTTCATCAGGTAACAACGGCGGAATGAGCCCCTGTTGTCCAAATGTGCGTGAGACAGAGAGACTGGAGTCCCATCAACTGTGAATATTAAATATCTTGATATTTCTAAACACGGTATCTAGAAGACAGCAATATTTTATTCAGTTTTTAAAAATATTTCAATTCAGTAGCAAGAGCTCCATAAATCTCACCTGTGATTAAAGAGACACTCTGAATTTAGACTTTAAAATGTGAGCATTTGAGAAGAAGCTGATAAATGGCATTGCCGTCACTAGAATAAATGTGACCTGGTCTCAGAAATGCCTCAGAAAAGGTCGGCTGTGGAAGGAACAAGTGAGCCCGAGCTTATGGTTTGAAGACCAGACTTTTCAGATGGATCCTGGGGTCAGACCATCGTCTTTCACCGGGATGGAGCCCGACTCTCAGAAGAAAATGGTTGTTAATCTAAGCTGTAACTAGGAACTTTCTCTTCAGATGACTCCCCTTCTCTTTCCTAGGGATGGTCCCGATCAGAATTCGCCTCAGCTGGGAGTTTTCAGTGGAAACACAGCCCTGGAAACAGCGTACAGTTCCACCAATCAAGTCCTGCTGAAGTTTCACAGCGACTTTTCAAATGGAGGTTTCTTTGTCCTCAATTTTCATGGTCAGTGTACTTTCACTCTGTTGATGAAGGCAAAGAATTCCAGTTGATTTTTCTCATAGTGTCGACATAAACCTTGTTTCCATCTAAAGTTCCTTGATTCTGCCAACCGAGAACCAATAGGATTTTCTCGCATTTCATGCCAGAGGTTCCCATGACCCTTTTTTCTTCCTGATGTATTTATTATTTCCCATCTCTTTTGTAGTAAGCTTGGATTTACTCCAAGATAAGTGTATCGTATGTGAAACTCTGATATGGAGACCACTGAAATACATTTAGCACCTTTCATAGATTTCCTCATCTCTGTCTTCAGATGAACCTCGATAGCAAATGTCATGTGATTGCAGAGGGAACAAAGCCAGTCTTTACTGATTTTGAGAATGAATGCTAAATAATTTAGGGAAAAATATACCAGTCCCTTATCTCTCATGAGGCCTGCCACATGGACTTCCTCAGGACAAGAGACAGAGGAGGACCATGTCAGAGCCAGACATGGATGTGGAACCATTTCTCTTGCAGAATTCCAAATATATGTAAAGTGTTTTTCTTTAAACATTATAATATTTTAAATTTTATACTTTTTCCTTTCAATTTTAGATATTCCTTGATATTAAGTAATTCTGTAAGCATTTGAAGCTCAAGACTTTTGTAAAACTATGATTTACAAATACAGACATTTTCCTGTACCTAAGCATTACAACAAAACAACATAAGAGGAATGCTTTTTGTAAGATTTCTGTTTATTCAGCAAATGTAATTGCTCTTATTGTTTTTTATGAACCATGTAGCATTCCAGCTCAAGAAATGTCAGCCTCCCCCAGCAGTTCCACAGGCAGAAATGCTTACTGAGGATGAGGATTTTGAAATAGGTAATGTTTTCTTCATTACAACATCATTAGCTCAACCCACCTTTTTTACACCCACCCAACTGCAGTAGTCAGTCAAGTAAATGAGTATTTGTCTGAAATATTCCTCAAGCTTTGCTAGAGAGATATACACAGAGGTCATGCATTGAGTAAATATCTTTTTCTTTCTTCATCTCCATGATTTTTAGTGTTTTCTTTCCGTTTGAATTTTGCTTTTGTCATTTTGAGCACATTTTCCCCCACATCACTCAATAGTTTGCATTTTTCTCCTGAAAAGCAGTTTTCAGAGACAGACTTAAACAGATGTTGGTGTTTAGTTAGAGAACCATGTTCATGAACTAGAAGAAAAAATCATTTGTGGCTAAAATAATGATTAGTCTAACACTGACCTTTCATTGAAACTGGAATACAGTTGGTGAATACATTTAATGATAATATTTAGAGATTCTGTTTTTTCATTTTATATTAATGATCTGTTTCATTAAATAATCATCAGGTCACATCAGGAAACCACCCCGTGGTGTATGTTTGCCGTATAGTTACTGTGATGCAGGATTTCTCTGTCTCAATTACAAATACTCTGTCCTGTTGTCACACCCTGTTTCAGACCAGTGGTCAAACCATGTGACCTAATTTCTGCTCTACTCCTAAGGGCTTAGTTAATGAGAACATTGTGCTAATTAGGCCAAGTTCGTTGTATAGCCCTCTCTGGATGCATTAAAGCCATTCTGTTGTACAACCTTAAATCCCAAGCATCTATTTCTCTTTTCTTTTTCTCTTTCTTCCCTCCTTCCTCCCTTCCTCCCTCACTCCCTCTCTCCCTCCCTCCCTCCCTCCCTCTCTCTCTCTCTGTCTCTTTCTTTCTTTCTTCCTTTCCTTCCTTCCTTCCTTCCTTCTTTCCTTTTCTTTTTTTAGTAGTCATGGGCAAAGGGAAATGAACATAGACACATCAGTCAAAGAAGAAAAATCTGCTACATAATTTCTGTAGAAATATTGGTTACATTTAAGGTAGCATTTTTATAAATTAAGAACTGAAAATGGCACCATTTCATTAAACAGACTACACATGAATACCGATCTTGATTCAGAAACAGTTTGCGCACTCACTTAAGCCGCATGCGTGTTTAATACATTCCCACGCTGCATGTTCTGGAGACAGAATCTTCAAGTATATGCTGTGCTGGCTCCTTCAGGAGACTCCGTGAAGTACCAGTGCCACCCTGGGTACACGCTGTCCGGGACGGACACACTGACCTGTATGCTCGGCTCGCAACTGCAGTTTGAAGGCTCTCTCCCGACGTGTGAAGGTATGAAGTTTATACTACAAATATGCTTGTTCAACACGGAACATGGTGTAACTTGTATTGGTCTGGACTTCCTTGCATGTGTCTGAATTTCTTTGTATGCATCTGGATTTGTCTCCGTCTGTGTTATGATTCCATTGCAATTAAAATCACCGGCTAACAGAAATATCTTACCCTTGCTTTTAGGTAGCTCCACAAAATAAATCAAACCTACATCAAATAAGAAGTCTTGCTGTTTCCCAACAGTTTGTCAGGAAAATTTTCATACATATGGCAAAGTTGAAATAATTTAAAAATAATACCCATTGCCTATGTTCCACCATTAATGTTTACTACATATCCTGTCACATTTCTCTTATCTGTCTATCCATCCATTAATCTGTCTATATTTTTGATACATTCAAGGCAAATTGCAGGCATCACTACACTTCCCTCTGAATTCTTCAGCATGCATAAAATTAGTGTTTACTATTTTTTTTCTGTAGAATGTATAGACATTGAAATGCACATATGTTGCATACAATAAATGCACACATTTCATATTTTTACAGCTTTAAATTGTATAGACCATATGCAATAACGGATAATGTACAATAGCAGAACAAAATATGAGGTTGAATCTATTGTTTCAATTGATTTGAATATCATTAGATCATTTAAAAGACATTACTTAAAGGCACCACTTTTAAGCACTATTGGAAGAAAAAAAGATTTGGAAGAGATGTAAATAAGCTAAAATGTCTCAATATAAGTCAGAAGTATGACTGGTTGCCTGTCAAAGAGCTTTCCAAGCTAGGTTTTATTTTGTAACTTCAAAATCACAGTCACGTTTATTTCCTTTAAAGAATGGAACGCTCCCCTTTCAGGGAATTTGAATATTATCATTCATTAGGGATAGTGAAACGTTTAAAAGGGCCAACACTTAGGAAGAAAAGACCCAGAGTCTAGATTTGATTATCAAGTGACCTTGGTTACTAATCTTCTGAGCATCGTGTGTAATGAAGATCATTTATCTGCATCATTTATGGGATTGGTGTAAAGATGAAGTGAATATTAAATGAATTCTAAGCGATTTATAATGTTAATTATCCACCCTATAAAAGGCAATTTTCTTTGCATTGCAATAGTATTGATTTTGCAAATGCTCAGGCCCATGAATTGATTCTTCCAGAATATCTGGTAACTGTGCATTTTCATTACTAATGAGGCAGAATTTCAGTCACTCTTATAGAGGGAAACGATTTTCAACACCTGAAGAAAATCTGGAATGAATTATTATTAAATAACCAAAGTGACTTAGGTTGTTTCTGAGAAAAATGTACTTTGGAATTGTACCCACATGCGAGCCAGTGGGCGTGGGAAACTCCGCAGGAGGGGGCACCCCACCCTTTGCCTCTTGCTTTAAACACTTGCGGGACCCTTGTGGTTGCGGTGCCGCTGAAACCCTGCCTCTAGCTGCCTCTGTTAGAAGCAGGAGGTCGCATGGGGCACTAAGTCAGGACACTGATGTCATTTTTTTCCTGGGAAAACCAGTGTGTCAGGACCATGTTACCTCAGCGACGGTGATCTCCAGAGGATTCTTTTCTCAAGGTGGTGGAGGGGGTGGGTATAAAAGTTTCATCTTTTGCCATTTTATATAAAAATTAACTGAGGTGAATCTTCACATGTTGAAGGCAGATTTTAATTCCACCAAACACAGCCTTAAATTTCTCAGAATAGGTGACTTTCAGCAAGCGTGGTCTTAGCTGATTAATGAAGAAAGGTATAAATGTTTATTTAACATATGCTACTTTAAAAATAGGGAACATGCCTCTGTTCTCTTGTCTCTCCCCAAGATTAACCTGGTTTTCACTGAAATGAAATTGATTCATGACAATCCAGGAACAGAGTAGATCAACACAGCAGGGGCAGCATTCTCTAAATTACTTCCGCGCTCACACGTTTGCAGGGAGTGTCTAGCTAACAAGACAGGCTCCCTGTACTCAGCCCAGAGGTCCCCAGGCCCTACTGAACTGACAGGAATTACTACGTAGGATGACCTAGTTCTCTTCTGTTTCAGTTCAGGAGTAAATTTGTTTAGAATGAACTGAGTTATCTTAGCTGTCATTCCCTAAACACCTCATTATGTAAGAAAGGAAATAGGGACTCGGATGTCATCTATCAAATACTTAAACACTTAAGCACTTAATTGTCATTTTTCTTCCAGTACTTTTCTATTATCTGATTGGGCTCAAGTGGGGGCCAATTCCCCAATACATTCTTGATGAAAAATTGTACTAGTTATGAGTCCTACTTCTTCAAATGTCATAACCACATTTTTAGAAGTTCTGCTTTGAAAATTATCACCACTTTAGGGTGGTTGATTGTTCCTTGGGAACAATGGGAATAAATTGTTCTGAAAGTTCACACTTTTTACAGATAAATATTACCTTGTGGGATACTTACCTTGATTTAGAAAAAAAAAAAAATGAACGAGGCTCTGGAATGTTTTTCAACATCACCAAGCAATTCTCTCATTTTCTTTAGACACCAGCTAAGTGCCCCACAGTTTAACTCAATTCAAAGACACTCCCAACCCTCAGGAAATTCCAAGGGTTTGGGGAGCTCCGTGCCAGAACCTGGGACAGAGGCCAAGTATATTTTAGCATAGAAGGCTATCACGAAAGTGACTCTTCTCAAGTTAAAAAGAAGAGAGAAGCATTTCAAAAAGTGAAGAGAAGCAGTAAGAAAGGTTTGGAAGTGTGAAAGGACATAGGGCATCCAGGAAAGAGGGGGTGACCCCCAGCAGCTTGCTGTTAGGGTGTGTTTGAGGGAATGGCATTAAGTGGGCTGGAAACCTAAAGGACGCCAGATTGTAAAAGGTCTTCAGTGTCAGGTGGCTTCATCCCATAAACAATGGAAATCCATCAATGGTTATTAGTTTTAAAAATTGGAAACATGCATTATCAACGAACACTAAAGACCATCAGTGACCTTCAAAGAGTGGCCATTCCTTGGGAAGCATAAGTGTGACAGTAACACGTCTCCAGGCCTCCAGGTGACAGAGTTCTCCGTATCACAATTCTTTCATACCTAGACATGCTCTTAAGTGTTAATCTTATTTATCAATCCTAATGTTTGAGTCCATTACTTTTGCTGAAGCCCTGCAAGCTGCTTTGGGTTTTAAGGCTCACACTGGATTTTTCTCCAAAAGTAAGCTAAAGGAGTAACTGCGCAGAGGGAGGGGACGCAAAGCTCAAGCCGATGTCTCAGCGGCACGTTCCTTCAGAGGTGTCTTTGCCAGGACCCTGATGCAGATGCTTCCCGGGGGTGGGAAGTCTCCGATAGCCCCTGTGGGAAACAGGGTGTTTTTAGCACGGAGGGCTCAGCTTAGGGGAGCCTGCGGTCTCTGAAACCTTCTCGCTGTCAATGGGGGTTGCTCCTAGCAACAGTTTCCAGAGGAAGGGAAGGGATGGGCACGTGGGAGGGGGCGTGAGAAACACAGGAGTGGAGACACTTCGCTCACCTGGAGACAGACTCAGTGCATCTTCAAAACAGTATGTGTGTCTGAAAGAAATACTGTGAAGGGTCATAAAAAGAAGCAAATAATCTCACTGATGTTTTCATTTTATCTTCTCTAAAAAACAGAAACAGGGAATCAGAATAGCTGTGTTTAAGAATCTGCGTCTGAGCTCTAATCACACCCTGGGTTGTGCTCTCAGCTCTCCAGGTGCATTTCAGCAGGTGGATGGTTTCCTGTTTCCAGGTGGTCTGCTGTCCCAGTGTTGTCTAATAGCTATGGTTGTGGTGATGAAATCGCAGGACAGAGATGCAGGTTAACTACTTCTCCCGTGTATTAACACACACTGACATGTGCTCTGTAGCATCTTCACGTCAGGAACAGGCAGGCATGTGGTCAGATGTTGTAACACTGTCTGCCCACATAGCGCTTTAGATTTAAGGAAAACATTTGCATGTTTTTGATCTGATTATAACCCTGAGGAGGAGCTTTATTGCTGTCTAGTTACAGCCAACCTCTGGCGCTTATTGTAAATTCAAAACAAGTCCCAGGAGATCCTAAAACCCCAGGCCCTGCACACATGCAGACAGAAAAAACTCTAACTTATTTTATTTTATTAACATCAACACGTTCATTTCTAAAAGGCCATAATATATTTTACAGAGTGATCTTACCATCAACACAGAAGAAGATACTCTTTAAACTAAGTTGTTTGGTCTGTGTGTTTTGGTTTAAATTATTTTTTATATTACTTGCCATTAATTAACACTGTAAGTATACTTTAAAATCTACCTAAAATACACATTTATTAAAAGGGTTCTATGAAATGTTTCATCTTCGGTGATTTTATCCCTAAACATTTTCTAAATTTTAAGATACGTCTCAATTGGAATACTAAGTTAAATGAAAAAAAGGGGGGAAAATACTCTTTCTAACCATTACTTGAATCAAAACATACAAGCTTTCTCATCTGTTTGGGTTTTGAAATGTATTCATAAATAATACACATTTCATTAATTAAAAGGAGATAACACAACAAATAAGACACACTTCCATTGATAGAAGCTCTTTTCCATTGAGGAAAAGCAGATCATTTAACTTTTTAAACATTTTGTAAATAGTTTTGGTACGTCTTTGTTTATTGTTGAACCATCACCAATAAGAGAAATAATTTTCTCTTAATAATTCTATTCAAAAACTGTTTCTGTAGGAAACTTAAATTAGCAGTGAGAGAAATGACTACGAGACTTTGGTGATTTTCTTCTGCGTTCATACCTACACAGATTAGTTTCATTGTGATTAACTTGGAGTAGTTGAATAATGAAAAAAAGTGAGAGGGAAAATTGTGTCAAGGTGTCCATATTATCTTAACGATTTATTCACGATAAATTAACCCATTAGAAATCACTCCCACTTTACAGAGTAGAAACTCAGGTGTCCCATATAACTCATCTCTTATCTCAGTCCCAAGCAGTCCCATCAAATGTTTAAAATTTACTGTTCTAAATATAATTAAAAGTATAACCAAAGGCAGAAATAAATATAATTTTATTAGCATCGTGTATAATTTTGCAATGTTTTTGTAATATTACATTGAAAAGGTGAGGTCTTACACTTTAGTTGAAAACTTGGGATCCTGCGGTTGAGTCCACAAGGCACCTGCCCTGAGTTAAGTGAGGCGTGTGGGCAATTCAGTCAGAGACTGAATGGATGGTCTGTGGACTGTGGGTGAGGAGTGAAAGGCACGTATGGTATGAACTGTCCCTATGTCAGGGGTCCCTCCTTCCCTCACCAAGGGCAGGTCAGCAGGAGCCAGACCATGCCTTCTCCACCTTCTCCAGGTAAAGAAAACTGCCAGGTTCAGTGCTTCTCAAGTTGGCAGCTACCTCAGCTTGGCTGCCCTAGGATCAGGTTGACAGACTTCATCTCTTTGACTCTTGGTCTCCTTAGAGTTAAATAGGATTTATCTATCCATCTATGGCTATCTATCAATCATCTACCAATCTCTTCTATCTCATCTGTATATCAACATATATATATTATACATAATTATGTTTTAAATTATAGGGTGATGTTAAAATGTTGCTCTCCTCTTCTGTTTGTGTCCTGTATTAAATTTGGTCACATCTCAGTAGGATTGCTTTGTTGTTGTTGTTTTTTTCTTTCATGAGCTTGTATATCCAGGGTTAGAAACTATCCTATTGAAGTTGGATTCATTTTGTTAAGGAAAACTTTTACTGGTGCGTTGTTCCTTAGCACAATGCCCAGCCAGTGAAGTCCGGACAGAATCTTCTGGGGTCATCCTTAGTCCAGGGTATCCAGGCAACTATTTTAACTCCCAGACGTGCTCGTGGAGCATCAGAGTGGAGCCAAACTACAACATCACGATCTTCGTGGACATTTTCCAAAGTGAAAAGCAGTTTGATGCACTGGAAGTATTTGACGGTAAGTCTCTTTAAACTTTGTTCACATACCAGTGACCTATGCATAATGTATTAAGGATGCCACTATAATGTTTCTGTAATGCAAGAACTTGAATATTTTCTTGAAGTAAATTACGTCTCCCCCAGACAGAAAATGAATTATTCTTGGGCTTGTGTGGTCTCAGAGATCAAGCGGTAAGAAACATTTCCATGCCGTTCCTGATGTTGCAACTTTTAAACCATTAGGATGCTGGTGACACACCCTGAAAATGTACTGAATTAACTTTAACCATTCTTTAATGTGGGGCTTTGAAGTAGATGATTTCAAAAGATCTTCCTTTCCCTTCTTCTAAGATTATATTGATCTAGAAGATATCTTAGGAAATTTAAGAGGGCTCTAAGTACTTTAATCAGTCTAAATGATTATTTTACTAGAAATATATGAAAGTAATGGCTCACAGAGATTTCTGGGTGATAAATGCTATAGGAGTCTTTAATGTACAGTTTTTTTAGATTAGTAAAATAGTTTACTGAACAAATGCTAATACTGTTTTCAACATGAGTCATGCATTTTTGTACAATTCTAATGAACTTTTAATATAACAATGCTATGCTTAAACATACTATGTCGTTGAATTGTCAATTTGAAATGGAACTGATGTTAATAATTTTTCTTTGTACAGAAGCATTATCATAGCCCAGAATATCAGACCATGATACAATTACGGCTGTACATAATAACAGGGTTTTTACATGTTCTGATGGATTTGTCATTGAGTTCAGATAAATAACAATCAATTCAGTGAAAAAGATTACTGTAATTGATTCTTCGTGTGTATATGCCTCTTAGTGACTTGATGAATCATAATAGTCAAGTTGCTTCTATGGATAGACACTCGATGAATCAATTTATGTATTTCCAAAGATGAGCTGCTAAACTGGAAATTAAACTCATACTTATATACATAGGAACAGAGGACTGA